>NC_138770.1:119912295-120512295 GCF_965119305.1 Pelophylax lessonae
TGGTCTGCCAATGGCTGTAGCTGTTCGCACACACTGTGGGCATGGGGAAGGCTTCTTTGCTGGCAGTGCCATTGTGGATGGGCCATTATAGCAGACTGGAGTTTATCTTTAAGGGCTTGCTTGCACTAGCGGTTGAGGAGTGGTAAAATCATAAGGTCGGGCTGCATTTTTACCACTCCTCAACTGCTCCCCCTTAAGCTGCAAAGGCAGCAGATGGGAGGGTACACATGCCACAGCCATGAAACTGTGCTTCATGACTGCAGCAAGAATTAAACCCCCCAGTACTGCCTGCTGAATGCAAACTATTCAACTGAATTAGGCTGCGCTTGCACGGTGCTTGCAGTGGTGTTGATTTTACGGGGAAAAACAGGCAGTGAGGAGGCAGCAGCCTCCTCACCAATGGTTAAAGTCCCCCTGAGGAGCAATCCACTGCAAATAGTTCAGAGGACTAACATTAGTGTAAAAGAGCCCTAAAAACAAAAACCAGCTTTGACCTACCCCCCACACTACGTAGTATACTTTCTTCCTTTTTGTCTTCCTTTGAACCAAAACTGTTGGAGTTGTGAATTGCTGTATCCGATGGACATGTGTCCTTCTACCCCTATCCTGGTAGAAATGGCTCATGTTTTGCACTTTGGTTCATATGTTTCTGCAGAAAGATGAGACCAGCGCAGAGCTTGTCAATCAGAGTAGCAAACCACCAACATGACTGTACCCCTCAATGAAGACTCACAGACCCGGCACAGGACATGTCAAATGTGATCCCTGGGAGTTAGCAGACAGATTCCAAAGTAGTGATTACTATAATTTTGAATCTGCTATTCAATGAACATAACATTTGACATAGGGCAGCAAATAACACTCCAAAAATTATGTAAGTGCATATCTAGTCACCTCCTTCCATGCTCGCCTTTAGAACCTCTCCAGAACCTCTCCCATTCTCTGGAACTCCCTACTCCAGTATGTCTGTCCTGCCTGCTTTTAGGTGATCCTTGAAAATGAATTTTATTCAGGGAAGCCTTCCCCACCTCCTAAAATCTGTACTTTGCCACCTCCATCAGATCATCTCCTGCAGCTATTTCCTTTTGTATGACCTCCCCCTCCTTTTAGATTGTAAGATCCATGACCAGGGCCCTCCTATTCCTCTATATAGAACTGTATTGTAATTGTACTGTCTCCCTTTATATTGTAAAGTGCTATGCAAACTGTTGGTGCTATAAAAAACCTGTATAATAATAATAATAATGCTGGCCGTAGTATAAAATACACTTTAAGATCAGCGAAGCTTACAAATCAGTGACATGTAAGCAGGTAAGCTACTGCTCTGTGGTAGTCTTTATCGAAGAAACAGTTTTGCTACCATAAAACCTGAATATGAAAACCAGCGAGTCGATATTTTTCTACAAACTGTAGGCCGAGATATTTTTAAAATGGAACAACACAAATTGCATGTGAACAGTATATCACAAACAGTTTCCACCTACTGCAGTACTTAAGGATTAGTCTGCTCTGAAATTTAGAACAAGATAATCTTTTCCATTCTCTAGGCAATTTTAGCTGTCAGATTGAAGACATAAGCATCAGAATTGTGTACCTGGGAATATGCAGCTGGAGGGAAAGGAAGCCTCACTGTAAGCAGTGAAGTCACCGGTAAAACTCTTTAAAGCTAAAGGAAAGAATAATATACTCTAAATAACTGATGGTTACAATGGCATGCTATAAGTATTGGCAGATTTCTGAAGGGTTCCAGCACAGGGGAGCTTCAACAGCAAGTGAAATCAGTCAGTGAAATGAATATCATCTAGGAATATCTGCAACGGTACTGGAAGCGGAAAACCCGACAAACAAGCAGAACTAAAGTTTTTTTTTTTTTTTTAATGCAAACACTCAGAAATTGTAAGTTAAAAACTAAGGGTGACTCAGTAAGTCATTTGTGACAAATTGTAGGCAGGTGCCTTGGAAAAATTCATGAAAACATTTTTAAAATTTTCATTATAAGGTCTGGATAAATAAATAGATCTGATTAATTTTTTTTTTTTTTTTTTTTGCTCTATTGTTGCAATAAATTCATAAAGAAAGTGTGGGAGGAAAACAGAGTACCCAGAGAAAACCTACACAGGCACAGGGAGAACATGCAAACTCTAGGCAGGTAGTGCTGTGGTTTGGATTTAAAACAACAATCCTAGCGCTGCTAGGCAGAATTTTATAATAGCCGGACACGGGAATCTCTATGACCTCTTGGTTTCACCTCTGTAAGCTGCACAGCCCAGAGGTCTTAGGCTTTCCACACACATTTTACCAACATGTACAGGAAACTATTGGAAGTTCCACTTCCCGAGAGATGGTTTTCTAAACAGTATCTATGACAATCTTACAGAATTACAGGGAATGTGTCTTGCAGATTTTTCAGAAGGTTTCCCAACCGTGGTGCAGGCAAAATTCAGAATCTCAATGAGCTCTTGGTTTCACCTCTGCTAGCTGCACAGCTTAGCGTTCTTAGGTGTTCTGCACACATAATACCAAAGCGTACAGGAAACTGTTTCAGGTTCCACCATTTGTCTCACTTCCACAAGATGTATTATCAAAGGGTATCCCTGACAATATTTGTAAATTACAGGGTGTGCGTCTTGTGGCTTTTCAGAAAGTTTCCCAACTGCTGTGCAGGCAAAGTTCATGACCTGGGAATCTCTATGACCTCTTGGTTTCACCTCTGTTAGCTGCACAGCCCAGTGGCCGTAGGCTTTACACATTTCCCTCTTAGTATGTCACTATGCTCCAGTATTTTCATAAGCTGTAGAGATCATCACTGCACAGAACAGTGTGATCTCCCCCCCCCCCCCCAGTTCTGCCCTTTTTCACCCTTCTCAGTTGACAGACAGCTGCAAGTCAGGGAAGTTAAGGAATCATATGTTACATATGTTCCGGGAACTGGTAGGCCCACCTATGGGAATCTGCAGTGCAATAAAGATGGTTGCACGCACCATGAGGTGTGCACAGTCTGGCAGATCTGACATGTTTGTACAGCAAAGATACTGATTCCACTGCCTGGCATATATACAGACAATGAAGGAAGTGCAAAAAAAAAAATCTGCTTGAGAAAATCGAGCTCAGCAAATATGAAAATATATTCAAACATAACTCCCAGAGAGACTTCATTATTATAACTCAAGTACTTCATAAAATACAACTCCCCTTTAAATCTTTTTTTTTTTTACTTTTTAATTCTTGGCAATAAAACAGAGCCATGTCTGCAAAAAGAAAAAAAAAAACCATCAGCACAATTAAATTAATCTCACATTCCCCCTAACTACTGTGGCTGGATTGCGGTGTAAAAAAATTACTGGGGAGCAAATTTAAAACTCATTTTAGTGTTTTTTTTCCCCAAAGATGGGACTTGTGTTATTGTATTTTACGACTTCACATCATTACTTCATGATCTCTCCTTCCCTTCAGAGCCGCGGCAGCCTATTTCACAAATAATTAACGCCCCAGAAGCAGAGAATAGGCAGGCTGACAGTCTCATTATTCTGGCGTGCATTAAAATACATTCCGAAGCAGCACTTTCCAACCTGTGTACCAGGAGCCGCCATGTGTCTGTGTCTAGAGGCTGTGCTTTGAAATCACGCTGAAATCCCAGGGCTGCCACACTGCTCCAACTCTGCGAAACTTACTTTTCCGGCATGGGGCTGGTTCTAACACCAATCCGTTCGCTCATGGCAAAAACATAGCAGTCCCTGTTTACCGTAAAATATTAACCGCAAGAGTACGAGCTAAAAAATACAAATTAAATAGAAGAAATAGAAGTGTTACAGAGGCAATACCACATAAATAAAGCAGTGCCACATTTTGAAATTGTTACTCAAATCTCTGCTTGTACCTATTAATTTACAATATATATATATATATATATATATATATATATATAGTTAAATACATGTGTTTAAATGTATTTCTAAATATATATATACCGTATTTTCCGGCGTATAAGACGACTGGGCGTATAAGACGACCCCCCCTATTACATGATCTACCGGTAATACTTATACTTAGATTACCTTGGAGATATTATACTCGGCGTATAAGACGACCTCCCATTTTTGGGGAATTTTTTTGAGGTTCAAAAGTAGTCTTATACACCAGAAAATATAGTATATATATATATATATATATATATATATATATATATATATATATATATATATATATATATATATTTAGGGCTTTTTTTCTCAGAAAATAGGTAAGGGAACTCAACCAGGACCCCCCAAAACCCCCTCCCCCACACACACACACCCTCAAAGCTGCATCAAATAGTGGCTGTGGTCCTAAAAGGGCAATAAATACCAGGAGTGCATTACATACAGAGTTCAGAGTCCAGGGGTGCGCTACATGCGGAGTTCGGGGATGCATTATGTACAGAGTGCAGAGTTCAGGGGTTCACTGCATACAGAATGCAGAGTTTAGGGGTGAGCTACACACAGAGTGCAGAGTTCAGCCTTCTTCCACAGCTGTTTGCCTCTGCATTCCCTTACCACCCTCTTAAGCTCTGACCTCTACATGCAGCCCCCTACACTGCCCCTATAGTCCCCCCACCCCCCTCCTTAAAAGCTCCACCATCTTCCACCTTACTTTTCTTGTTGCATTAGGCTGAAGCACCCAGACCACTCTTGTACCTCCCCGCACACTGTAGGTGGCTCCACCTCTCTCACTTGCAGGGAGATCATCTAGTGGATGTGTTGGCATCCGCACTGCACCACGGGCACCTGCATCTCCCTTGTCCCCATCCTGCACTTAGTGGGAGCCACTTGGGAGGTCAGATCTATGGGAACAGTTGGGAGACAAGCTGTCCCTTGTAAACACAAAAACTGGATGTCTGTGTTTACAAGCGATAGTGGTGAGCAGAGGGCCTGAGCCAGAGGTGGTACATGAAGCCCTGTATATATATATATATATATATATATATATATATACATATACAGTATATATATATATATATATATTTTTTTTTATATATATATATATATATATATATATATATATATATATATATATATATATTATACACACCTATTTGCCATTACTTTATGACCACCCCCCTAATACTGAGTAGGTCCCCCTTTTGCCACCAAAACAGCCCTGGCCCGCTGAGTTTCCACTAAAGCTCTAAGGGTATGCTGTGCTATCTGGCACCAAGCTGTCAGTAGCAGATTCTTTAGGTCCTGTAATTTGCGAGGTGGGGCCTCCATGGATCTGACTTGTTTTTCCAGAACATCTCACAGATGTTCGATTGGATTGAGATCTAGATGATTTGGAGGACACGTCAACACCTGCAACTACTTGTGTTCCTCAAACAATTCTTGAGCCATTTTTTCAGTGTGGCAAGGTACTTCTGAAAGAGGCCACTGCATTCAAGGAATACCATTTCCATGAAGGGGTCTACTTGGTCAGTAACAATGTTCAGGTAGGTGATACTTGCCAAAGCAACATCTGCATGATGGCAGGACCGACGGTTTCCCAGTAGAACATTGCTGAAAGCAGCACACTGTCTCTGTCAGCTTGCCTTCTTCCCATACTACATCCTGATGCCATCTCTTCCCCAGGTAGGTGACACACACACACACATCTAGTTTAGATTAGAGTTGTTAATTGGGTTAGAAAAAGATATAACGAATAGTAAGCTATTGAGGAAGCCGTCCCACTCAGTTGCGCTCCGTGGCATCAGGCTTCAGTGACTGAGGTCCCACAGAGGACAAGTTAACAGAGGGAGATACACATCAAGGATTTACAGATATGCAGCCAGGTGTAAAAAGGCAGGGGTGACAAGATTTCCCGCAGGAAGTGCAATATATGAGAGGACATAAAATAAATATAGAATAATACACATTTATTAAAACATTTATAAAAAAAAAAATACTAACATCAATATTGAAAACAATTAGCACAAGTTCCCTTAAAAGCAGGACTCCTTCCAAACACAAGATACAAAAAAAAAATAGCTTTTTTATCATGTTGCACTTGCATTGTTGTTTAATTTTGTCCCTACCTCACTTCACAGATAGAAGATGCGCTATGTAGTTATTCCCACCCTTCTTCTTCATGATGTTGCCTCCATTCTCCCTCTGTACTGTATTCTGCTGGAGGTAGACTATCTGGGGTTGATTTATTAAAACTGAAAAGTGCAAAATCTGGTGCAGCTTTTCATGGTAGCCAATTCGCTTCTAACTTCAGATAGTTCAATTAAAGCAGGGTTCCACCCAAAAGTGGAAGCTCCGCTTATCTGCTTCCTCCCCCCCTCCGGTGCCAAGTTTAGCACCTTTCGGGGGGAAGGGGGGAGCAGATACCTGTCAAAAACAGGTATCCGCTCCCACTTCCATGTAAGGTCGCCATGGCGATCTACGTTATTTATGGCCCCCCTCCTTCCCCCCCCCCCCATGCTTTCTGGGAGACACACAAAGGTCCCAGAAGACAGCAGGACCATTTAGAAAGCGCAGCGTGACTCGCGCATGCGCAATAGGAAACAGGCTGTAAAGCCTCAAGACTTTACTTCCTGTTTACCTTAGTAAGGATGCCAGTGCCTGCACCCGAAGCTGATGGACGGATCGGCTAGGAGTGCCGATATCGCTGGATACCTGGACAGGTAAGTGTCCTTATATTAAAAGTCAGCAGCTACAGTATTTGTAGCTGCTGACTTTTCATTTTTTTTAATACAGGCTGGAACTCCTCATTAAGCTTTGACAAAAAAACTGAAAAAAAAGTTTCTATGCAGAGCTACACCAGGTTTTGCACTCTCCAGTTTTAGTAAATCAACTCGGTCAGTTACGGCTATCTTGCCACAAATGGATCAGTTGTAGAACACTTGCAGTTCTTAGTTTTGAGAGTCAGAACATTATTGAACAATAAAATAACATAAACAGTTTCTGCTGTAATATTTACTTTTAATTCCATGTGACCATGTGATGGTGCTGACCAATTAGAATCCCTGTAATCTGTACCGGCTAAGCAATCCGGACACAAGGTTAAGCCGCAATGATTTCACATCCCCGGACAGGTGAATCAGCTTTTCAGTGTTTGACAGCGGGAAAGCGCAACAAACTGATATAGAGGGACCGAATGGGATGGGGAGGGAGGGCCAGTGTAAGGTCACCTTACAGATTTTCCGTAAAGGTGAACTTACACTTTAAAAGAGATGTATGAGTTTTTTTTTTTTTTCAGATTCATACTTATCTAGGTGGATGCAGCTCAGCTCTCTCTAACACTGAGAACCGAGCGATTGAAAACTGCCAATGGCTCAGATCTCACAGCTCCATGAGCAGAGAGCTGGTGACTGTAAATTTAGCAGCTCTCTGCTCTGCCCCCTCCTTGCTCATTGGAGTGCCGAGCTGTGGAGGGAGGGGGGGGGGGGGGAGAGACCGCCTCAGGCTCTCAGTGGCTCGCTGAGAAGGTGGGCCGGGTGCCGGTCCAGGGATGTGGGCAGATCCCGACTCTGTCGTTGTGATGACGCGGTACCTGGAGCGCACGTTCCCTGCGGAAAACAGGTCCCGGGAGTGCAGAATGAACTGGCCTCCTGTGATCCACAGGAGAAGTACAGCCAAACGAGCTTTGGCTGTACTTCTCATTTAATAGCATTTGTAAGTGTTGAGGTTATCATAAAAGAACATTTAAAATGGTATATTTTTTTAAGTTATGCTATGTGAATGAGAACTTGTAAAGTAAGTAAAGTAAAGTAAGTATCAAACACATGCATGTAACAAACGTGTTATCCTAATTTGGCTGCAAAGGTGGAAATTAGAGAGGGTGGGTAGCACTATAAACCAGGCTCTGCTACAATACATAATACAGTCCATCTAACATTGAGAGCTGCCTGAGCAGAGTGATGACCTCTTCAGTGTGCTCCTTCATTGTCCAATCACAGACTCGGGCAGGTCCTAGGCGGTATTGCATAACTATAGTATAGTCTGGAGTGGAGTGTAACACCTGTCTGTGCTGCCTGGCAGATGTGCCTGGATCAAAATACTGGATGGACAGGATCACAAATCCTTTGGCAGCTTATGTATTCCCACCGTATATTTATCTTTCTGACTGTGGGGCCTAAAAGCAGGATGTTTAGTAAAGCATTGACAGCTGATGCTGAACAGCCCATAGAAGCTCATGCCAGACCCCCCAGCCCTCCCAGATCCACCAGCTCTTCTGGCACATGTACTGTCACTTTGCCAGCACAGGCCTAGCCTTCATAAATGACTTTTATGAAATAACGATACGAAGATTGTGCAGTGACTGTAACATCGAGCGTTTAGGACTCGCCACATTACGAGCCGTATAAAGAAAAATAGCAATGTGTAAAGAGTTGAAATAATCCATTACTGGCGGCACAGTAACTCACGACTGTCATTTATATCAAGCCCGCCGGGAATTCCAAAGTAAACAGCCAGCAAGGTCAATTCAGTCATTCAATTCAGATAAAAGACCCAATATGCTAAAAAGGAGATGATAATGCAAAAACAACAGTAAGAGAAAATGCTCACTCTCTATACACCGAGATAAGACACACACAGATAAAGCAAATTATGATAATGGACAGGGCTGCTTGATATACTGATATATTGGCTTTATTAATAAAACCTGGGTATACGGCAAGGAGATATATATAGGGGATTATGCAGGAACTTATCTCTGCTGTCTTCTTTTTGGTCTTACAAATTAGCCATCTTCCCTGTGAAAAGAAATTGCATTCTGTAACTTGTCACACAGTGATGTATAATGGAACATTCCCAGGTTCATTACACATTTTCACAGTTTGTAAAGATGCATGTGATCCGCTCAGCCATAGAGAGACATGGAACAGGCATCCTCCTCAGCACAGGGAGTTGGGTACATCTCTATAATCTTTACTGCCAAGCATCGTGCATGTACAGATATGACACTAGGGGACCAGGGGATGAAAGAGCTTCCTAATCCAGGGCAGACCAACCCAGTGCTACCAATAGAAATTGTGGGGCAGGGAAGAACTCTCCATTGCACAGTGGCAAGTCATATGGTCCCGGGCAACCTAAAGATCTATCTGCACTCTCTACAAGGAATACAACAAGGAAAAAAGGCACTAGAGCTGCAGATCTAAAGAAACAGGGGGCATGGAAGGTAACAAAGTCCATGCACTTCATAAAGTACTAGAAAGTCCATGTAGGGCTGCCATCAAGGAAAACTGAAACCAGGTATCCAGAGCTGCAGTAAAGATAAGAGATAAGAGAGAGAGGCACCTCTAAGTGCAGACTTTAACAGTTTATCAAGGGTTAAAACAATTGGCAACTCACATGGAGGTGAATAAAATCAGGCACATCAAGTATTAGTACATCAAGAGATCCTCGGTGGGGGTCTTCTCCCATGCCCTGGCGGCGTCCTGCAGAAGGATGTGTAGTCCATGCAGCCTCACTGGTCACCGTTTGAATGTCGGCTGAGCGCCTCATGCTGGCATTCAAACGGTGACCAGCAAAGCTGCACGGACTACACATCCTTCTGCAGGACGCCGCCAGCGGCGCCAGTGCATGTGACAAGACCCCCACCAAGGTTTTTTTGATGTACCTGATGTACTAATCATTGTTGTGCCTGATTTTATTCACCTCCATGTGAGTTGCCAATTGTTTTTACCCTTAAACTGTTAAAGTCTGCACTTACAGGCGCCTCTCTCTCTTATCTCTACTCTTTACAAGGAAAATGCATACAAAGTGCTATTCTTTTGGTAAATGACCCCTACCCACCTGCACACCATATTCCTGTCATCCTCGGATTGCTGCTGGAAGTGTTATAAGGATCGGAGTACCTTACTCCATATCTATTGGCAGTGCCCATCTTTGCAATCGGCTCTTCAAAGTCAATATACCTCTCCTCCCAAAAACCTAACTTTTAGGGCTACTCCCGCCTAAATTACCTGGTTTAGCCAAAAAACTGACCAGTCATATCCTGACAGTGGCCAGATGTTTGATATCTCTCCAATGGAATAGGCGAACCCCGCCGACTCCAACCAAGCTCTATGCTAGGATGAAGGATATGAAATGTATGGAGTCTCTGATGGCATGCCTGGCGGATAAGATAGATCATCACTGTGCAGTCTGGGAGCCCTGGCATCTCAGAGAGGATCTCCTAGGGCTTTGAAGACTCTTCTCAGCTTGGGGAGTCCGACTCTTCGTGGACCCAGGAATGATGAGCCTTGTCTTTCAATATTTCTTATTCTCTCTTCTTTTGTTTCTTCTTTTATCTTTCTCTGGTATGTTGGATTTTTTCTTTTTTATGAATCCAATGTGCATCTGGTTTACTCCACTGGGTCTGAAGTCGATGTTAAACTCCCCACAGGAGATCCTACAATGTTTCTTCCCATTTGGTCTGCCTGGTTTTCTAGTTGCCCATGTACTATGTGTTAGCTGAACTTGGCTGAAGATTTGGAGCCTCTATACAACACCTGAGAGTATTAATGTGTGTGTATGATATGACAGATCGGAATTTTGTAACATTCTTTGTGTTTATTCTTTTTTTTGTATTGGAAAAATATAAAACCCTAATAAAATTGTAAAAAAAAAGAAATTGTGGGGTACTATACAGTCTCCTTGATAGGGCCCCCTCCCTAATAAAGCCTGCCTAACAAGGCCGGGCCCCCTTCACCTCACACAGAAAAGGAAGTTAGGGTACTCTGCCTCCAGTGCGGTTTGGCTGCAGAGTGGGTGAAGCACAGTGTGCCTTTGGTTTTCGCGTTGGCTAGCTGTGCTTCCCAAGACTTCCAATAGCCAGATAGCAAGGATAACTTGCCACTGATTAGTGGTAGTGTTGAACTGTAAGTCTGTAAACTTGCTGCACATTTTCACTGGCAAGTTGTATACTTGCAGAGCACTTGAAGCACAAGTTCAAGTAGACATTTTTTTCCAATTTGTAGCAAATTTGGGTGGCAAGTCTCTAGCAAGACCAAAGTTGCAGTGGTGAGTCTACAGCAAGAGCTCTGCAAGTCTACAGCATGAAAATTCAGCCACAGTGACTCCTGTGGTGGGATGACTACTGCACAACATAACTGAACCAGAACTTGCAGCAGACTTGCAGAATGTTTGCAAAGAAAATTGATCTGGAGTCATGCAAAGCAGACTTGCTGCAACTGTGCAATAAACTTGTGAAGCCTAGGAAGTCTAACAATAGTTTAGCAAGTCATTTTCAAACTTGCAGCACAATTGCTTGCTATTTGGGTATGTCTAATGGTTTTGATGCACTTTCTGTAAGTGCACCAAAACTGTGGGACCTAATACAAGTTCTATGTGGAAGCGCAGCTAATCCGCACTGTGCTGCGCCCAAAGCACAGCAGCTCAGTGTGAAGCCATCCTTACTGTGCACGCACAGTAATCCCACCAGCTATGATTTCCAGCAATTACATAAAAGTTCCCTGGGCCCTAACAGTTTAGCGGCAGGGGCTAAGAATAGACATGGGACTACTTAGGCCGGTAATACACAGAGCGAATTTCTTTCCTGCAACCATGGGTTGCAGGAAAGAAATTTGCTTGATTTCCCCATCAGCAAAGACAGTGTTTTGAATCGAGAATCCCTCCTGCCAGGCAATTGTCTTCTCCCAGCAGTTGAAGCCGCCCCCCGCCAGGAGAAGACAGTGATTATCCCTAGAGACTCTAGCAGCTTCTACCGATAACCGCAAGAGAATCCAGCAGGCTGGTTGTACCCAAGTTGATGGATCAAACAACTTTGTATATTCAGCCTGCCCTTTAATGGTTCAAATCTCAGCAAGTTCCTGATAAAATGGCTGAGATTTGAACCATGTATGGCCGGTCTTACTCATTTTTGAGATCAGGTGGCTGTGCTGGAGCTCATGATGATTATTTACATTGATATAGAAGAATCTTAAAGTGGTTGTAAACCTCAGACATGAAATATGAACAAAGCATTTCCCTCTATAGTGTGTACTTGCCTCAATCCAGAACACTGAGTGTCTTTTCTCTCTGCTGTCTGACTCCTCTGCTATCAGCATGAGTCACTTCTGGCAGGTTTTCCTGACACCAATAGAAATGTAGGTGACAGGTGAGAGAGCTTCAGCACACAGCTGTGATTGACAGTTTTAGCTTTGTTCCTTTATGCTGTGTGATAGAAGGTGTGTCCCTTACCTCCAATCAGATCTCTGCTCTCCTTACTGAGTGTAAATTTAGCTCCCCGCCCCCTGCCTACTGAAAGCTCAGACAAGCTGTATAAGTTATGCACTTTGAGCTGCTGTAGAGAAGAGTACTGAAGATAAACAGGTACAACATTTGTAGGAGGATTTGTTTCATCTTTGTGTGTCACCGGAGGCTGGGTACAGTATATGTTAGAGTTTACAACCACTTTAATGTAGTTGTTGGGAGGTTTAACATGGATGATTACAAAAGAACCCCCGCTTTCTTTTTTTATTGCTAGCTGTTTCACTATTGCAGATTTGCTCTCACTTCCTATCTGGTAAAACTGTTGTCATTATGACAGTAAATGAGTTGAAAACTCCCCAACAAAGGTCCAGATAGCAGTACTGTTTAAAAAAGAAATAATAATACTATGCTATGACACGCCATAGTCTCCTAACAGTAGGGGTGTAAAATAATCACAATGATTAGAAGAATTATTCAGTTGGAATTTGCATCCCACTCCATATCAGAGTGGATGTTGATAGTACAAATCCGTCACCTGTTCCTCATGACGGGGGAAGAATGAACATTTCGGCAACAACTGAGACATTGTGATTAAATGATGCCATTTTACCAAAATGCATTAGAATCAGAGGCAAAGGTGAAAACAAAGCGTCTCTAAACCAAAAAACAAAAATGTAATATATTGCAAAATACCTTCCGTAGATGTGGTAACTTCATTATTGTTTTCAAGGTTTTTTTTTTCCTTTGTTTTCATCTGGCGATTCTGACAAAAACACTCTTCCTGTCCTTGGAAGAAATCCCCCACTTACCTTTCTGTATCAGGACAACAGAAACAAGATACTAATATGAAAAGCCCACCCCTCTCCTATTACTATACACATCAGGGGGGTGGGCTTTAGTAGTCTATAGACATAGCTGACAACAATGTAATTGATAACAGTCCGCAGACAGCCCAGGTTATCAGCTCACAAGATTTATAGCAGGATCAATCGTTTTTTTCAATAAAAGTTTTTAATTTTTTTGTGAATTAAACAGTTATAAGAAAAACACCTCCGATGGTATATTTAAAGCGAATATAAAGGTTTGTTTTTGTTTTAACCACTTCCCGCCCACCCTATAGTGGATTGATGGCGGGAAGGTGGTTGTACTATCCTGACAGGCCGTCATATGACGTCCAGCAGGGTAGAGCATTCTGTGCGCCCCCGGGGGGCCTGCAGAGCGGCGATCGGTGCATCACTCTGACTCACCGCATCTCTGATCTTGGTAAAGAGCCTACTGACGTAGGCTCTTTACCATGTGACCAGCTGTGTCCAATCACAGCTGGTCACATAGTAAATAGGAAGTGCCGTTGATCAGCTTTCCTCAGTTCGTGCCTGACAGGTGGCTCTCCTGACGGGGGATGGGGGGGGGGGGTCTGTGCTGGTAATCAGAGCATCGATTACCAGTGCAGACCCTCGGGGGTGCCACTAGAGCCACCAGGGATTGCCCACTCATGGCCACCAAGGATGCCCACCTATGACCACCAGGGATGCCCACCCATGGCCACCAGGGATGGCATTTAGGGTTCAGGGACCCTTTCGGTGCCCTCCCCATCAGAGCTGCCCATGATTGCCAATCATTGCAATCTATCAGTGCCTACAACTGTGATTTGCAGCGCTGCTTAAATTGGTTTATAAATATATCAAAAATTCATATAAAATAATAGAATGAATGAAATACTTCATATAAATTAAATAAATAATACAATACATAAAACTCATAAAGTGCTGTAGTATTGGTGAAAATAAATATATGGCTCAATGTCCATTATATCATCGTGTTGCCGTGATGAATCTTTTCACTTGAACTCATGCAGGTGCTAAAGTGCTTGATTTGTGCTTTGTTCGGGGTCTCCCCCTTTGGTTATCTACTCACCGATAGATGGTAGTTTTCAGGCATGTAAGGATAGTTGTGCCCTGCTTCTCCGCTTGATGTATAATTATTTCTGTGAGTATTAATTCCTCCCCGATGTCCTCATGAAAAGAGAGTCATTCATGGTGAAGATCGTTTAAAAAGGGGGGTGTTTATTGAAAAAACAATGGGAATATACTCACAAACATAGTATAATATCATGCAAAAAAATGAATGAATGAAGAGAGCGGCTCGGCGGCTGACTGCTCCCGCAGCATCCACTACACCGGCCGGAGGTCACGTGATACGCTCGACCAATCACTAGACGCGTTTCGATGTGTAGCACATCGTCCTCTGTAGCTGACTTGCAGAGCGTGTCACTGTGTTAAATATGTTAGGATGGCCACTCCTAATTTGTATTTGATTTGTGTCTGGTTTGTAAACCGATACATTCACTTTCCAACCCAGACCGCTCTTGGTCTGTGTTATATTGGAGTGGTATTTGTAAACATTCCTTGAGATTTCGCTACATTACTTTGTTAAAAACAATTTACGGACACTCGATGGTGCCTTCTCCTAGTGGGTTTTGTATGTATAAAACTGGTAATTAATTCTAGCCCACACATCTTGCGATTGCTCATGAGCGATTCTACTAAATCTATAATTATATACATACAATCCAAAATTATCAAGATAAATAACATACATAAAATCCATGACTATATACATGAAATTCAAAATTGTGGAGTTTTAAGATCACTGATTACTAACTGGAATAAAAGTTTTTTATGCATTCGGTAACGATTGTGTTATATGAAAATGATCAAAAATATATTAAAAATATTAAATGACAATATAGTTATGCTCCCATTACGTATTTACATCTATAAAATCTACATATAGTAACGATAATGTGATAAATGTAAAAAGTGTAAAAAATCTTTCTAAAAATCTAAAAAATCTAAAAAATCATTAATAATCATTGATAAAACAATTTATGTCAATTTCCACGTTTAACCCTTTAGGTGTCATACTATCTAGTTTATGAATCCACCATGTTTCATTTTGTGAAATAGCTCTTTTCATGTTGGTGCCTCTCCAATGTTTTTCTATTGTATCTATTGCGCAAAATTTTAATTTGCTCGGATCTTTGTTATGGCATAGTCTATAGTGGTTAGATAAGCTATGTTTCTTGAATCCTTTTTTAATATTTGCTACATGTTCCCTTAATCGGATTCTCAATTCTCTTGTGGTGCGTCCTATATATTGGAGTCCACACTCACACTCCAATAAATAGGTAACATGGGTGGACCTGCAAGTTATGAATTTTTCTATTTTGTATTGGCGCTTTGTAACATTGGATGTGAAATGTGTTTCTTTTCTAGATTTGTTGTTTTTTCTGCAGGTGCGGCAGATGACACAATTGCCGCATCGAATTGTGTCATCTGCCGCACCTGCAGAAAAAACAACAAATCTAGAAAAGAAACACATTTCACATCCAATGTTACAAAGCGCCAATACAAAATAGAAAAATTCATAACTTGCAGGTCCACCCATGTTACCTATTTATTGGAGTGTGAGTGTGGACTCCAATATATAGGACGCACCACAAGAGAATTGAGAATCCGATTAAGGGAACATGTAGCAAATATTAAAAAAGGATTCAAGAAACATAGCTTATCTAACCATTATAGACTATGCCATAACAAAGATCCGAGCAAATTAAAATTTTGCGCAATAGATACAATAGAAAAACATTGGAGAGGCACCAACATGAAAAGAGCTATTTCACAAAATGAAACATGGTGGATTCATAAACTAGATAGTATGACACCTAAAGGGTTAAACGTGGAAATTGACATAAATTGTTTTATCAATGATTATTAATGATTTTTTAGATTTTTTAGATTTTTAGAAAGATTTTTTACACTTTTTACATTTATCACATTATCGTTACTATATGTAGATTTTATAGATGTAAATACGTAATGGGAGCATAACTATATTGTCATTTAATATTTTTAATATATTTTTGATCATTTTCATATAACACAATCGTTACCGAATGCATAAAAAACTTTTATTCCAGTTAGTAATCAGTGATCTTAAAACTCCACAATTTTGAATTTCATGTATATAGTCATGGATTTTATGTATGTTATTTATCTTGATAATTTTGGATTGTATGTATATAATTATAGATTTAGTAGAATCGCTCATGAGCAATCGCAAGATGTGTGGGCTAGAATTAATTACCAGTTTTATACATACAAAACCCACTAGGAGAAGGCACCATCGAGTGTCCGTAAATTGTTTTTAACAAAGTAATGTAGCGAAATCTCAAGGAATGTTTACAAATACCACTCCAATATAACACAGACCAAGAGCGGTCTGGGTTGGAAAGTGAATGTATCGGTTTACAAACCAGACACAAATCAAATACAAATTAGGAGTGGCCATCCTAACATATTTAACACAGTGACACGCTCTGCAAGTCAGCTACAGAGGACGATGTGCTACACATCGAAACGCGTCTAGTGATTGGTCGAGCGTATCACGTGACCTCCGGCCGGTGTAGTGGATGCTGCGGGAGCAGTCAGCCGCCGAGCCGCTCTCTTCATTCATTCATTTTTTTGCATGATATTATACAATGTTTGTGAGTATATTCCCATTGTTTTTTCAATAAACACCCCCCTTTTTAAACGATCTTCACCATGAATGACTCTCTTTTCATGAGGACATCGGGGAGGAATTAATACTCACAGAAATAATTATACATCAAGCGGAGAAGCAGGGCACAACTATCCTTACATGCCTGAAAACTACCATCTATCGGTGAGTAGATAACCAAAGGGGGAGACCCCGAACAAAGCACAAATCAAGCACTTTAGCACCTGCATGAGTTCAAGTGAAAAGATTCATCACGGCAACACGATGATATAATGGACATTGAGCCATATATTTATTTTCACCAATACTACAGCACTTTATGAGTTTTATGTATTGTATTATTTATTTAATTTATATGAAGTATTTCATTCATTCTATTATTTTATATGAATTTTTGATATATTTATAAACCAATTTAAGCAGCGCTGCAAATCACAGTTGTACACATTTCAAAAGAGCACTCAGCACTTTTACACTGCAGCTAGCAGCTTTTTACACACAATTCACTAGTATATTGTTGCACTCAAGCACTTTTTCCATAAGCGCAGGGTCCTCTCAGTCTCAAATCTATCAGTGCCACCCACCATTGCCCATTATTGCCCACCAGTGCCGCCTATCAGTGCCCATCAGTACTGCCTATCAGTGCCGCCTATCAGTGCCCATCAGTGCTGCCTATCATTGCCCACCAATGCTGCATATCAGTGCTCCCTATCAGTGCCACATATCAGTGCCCATCATTGCTGCCTATCAGTGCCCATCAGTGCTGCAAATTATTGCCACCCAATCAGTGCCACCCCATCAGTGCCTCCTCATCAGTGACTGTCAGTGCAGCCTCATCAGTGTGCATCAGTGCAGGAAAAAACATATCTATTTACTTACTAAATTTTATAACATAAACAAAAAAACTTTTTTGTTTTCAAACTTTTCGGTCTTTTTTTATTTGTGTAGCAAAAAAAGAAAAAATTCATTGCGTTGATCAAATACCACCAAAAGAAAGCTCTATTTGTGGAAAAAAATGACATAAATTTGGTTTAGGTGCAGTGTTGCATGACCGCGCAATTGTCATTCAAACTGCAGCAGCGCTAAAAGCTGAAAATTGGCCTGGGCAGGAAGGGGGTGAAAGTGCCCTGTATTGAAGTTGTTAAATAACAAACATGTCATATTTACCTGCTCTGTGCAATGGTTTTGCACAGAGAAGCCCTGATCCTCTTCTTCTTGGGTCACCCGCCAGCAGTCTTGGCTCCTCCCTCTTGACCAGTGCCCCCAATAGCAAGCCACTTGCTATGGGGCACTGGTGCATGCTTGCTCCAATCCTAGCTCTATGTGTCCATAAGACACATAGAGCTGCAGTTTGCCCCTCCCCCACCTGCACTCTTTCCTCGTTGGCTCACTGGCTGTGATTAACAAGGTTTTCAGCCTTCAGCCTTTACAACCACTTTAACATTACTCAAAGAACCAAATAAAAGACGCTTCATTGTTAAGGTTTACATACACTTTGCTTTTTGATGGTTTTAAGGGTACAATGGACTATACTTGACTCATGAGTGTTATTGAAGCTCCTCTTAAAGTGATTCTAAAGGTTTTTTTTTAATAGCAAACATATCAACCTTTCCTAAAAATTTAGAAAAATTGAAACCCCAGGTCTCCAAACTGGAGACTGGAGTAGGGGAATGTTATAGAGTTGTACTGTTGTAGAGTAATATTAAAAAAAATATATATATCTTTACTAATACATTACATTATTTTCATATAAGAACTACATAATGAACGTACATGAAACAGATACAGAGCCTAGTGGGCCGACAAGTTTTGCATTGATTCAATGTAGTGATCGACCGATATCGTTTTTTTAATGCCGATACCGATATTTTGGTCTTTGGTTATCGCTATCGGCCAATATCTGCCGATATTTTCGGACATGTAAAAAAACTCTTTTTTTTCCTAATGGTACTCTTGTGGAGGGATATGGGGGTCTAAAGGACCCCAAACCCCTCCTCGGCACCAAAAAGCATTCAAAACACCAAGTTTGGTGGTTTTGAATGCTGTCAGTTTTTTTAATTCGGCGCAGAGTACCCAGAAGTTATGTCATGACATCACTTCTGGGATTTTTACATGGAGACGCAGTACACCAGGTCTTCTCTTCGGCAGCGGTGGTGGAGGTAGGATGCCCGGGTCTCCCGGTGGGACAAGAGACCCGGGGCAAGCCACGGAAGGCAGCGGGAGGGGGGATATCCCCTCCCGCTCCTTGTAATGACAGCTGAGCAGCTTCTCAGCTTCATCGGTTGTCATTACAAGTCAGCCGACTGTCAGCTATGGACAACGGTACAAGCACTTTCCCGAAATATCGGCAATATCGGTAAATCCAAAGGCCGATTCCGATATATCGGGCAAAGTGCATATCGGCCCCCGATACATCGGTCGATCCCTAATTCAAAGCTTCTTCAGGGTCCCCACACTCTCTCAATCAAAGATATGGACATAATGTCTTTAACAAACACCTTAACAACACCTTAAGGCCCCATTCACATACAAGCGACGCTACTTCGCACCGCGACCTCCGAGGTCACGGTGCGAGCAGCGCGCCGCGACCTCGGAGCGGCCGCCACGGACTTCATAACATTGAAGTCTATGGCGGTCGCCTCCGGGTCGCCCCAAAGAAGCTCCGGACCCTTTTTCTAAGTCGGAGCGACTTGTGTCGCTCCTATTAGAACGGGTCCGCAGCTTCCCTATAGGAGGCGACCTACGGCGACCTGTGAGGCGACCAGGTCGCCTCACAGGTCGCCTTAGTGTGAACGGGGACTTACAAGAACAAATATATGTATACAACAACTTATAGATACAATATTTCAAATTCTCATTATACAAACATGTATTGCATTTTGGGGAAGAGAAAAAGAAAACGCAATAAAATGCAAAAAAGTGCAATACATGTTTGTATAATGAGAATTTGAAATATTGTATCTATAAGTTGTTGTATATATGTATTTGTTCTTGTAAATGTGTATATCTTCTTTGTTATAGACATTATGTCCATATCTTTGAATGTGAGAGCGTGTGGACCCTAAAGAAGCTTTGGATCAATGCAAAACACTTGTCGGTCCACTAACCTCTGTATCTGTTTCATGTACATTCATTATGTAGCAACGAACTTAGTTTTTTTATAAAAAATGATTTCATGTAGTAATTTAGATATTTTTAAAATGACTCAATTTTGTATATTATGACGCAGTTACATTCCCCTACTGCAGTCTCCAGTTTGGAGATCTGGGGTTTCACTTTTTTCTCAATTTTGGCATAACCCAAATGAGGGATGGTGTCAATTGTTTTAAAATGAAGCACAGTATATCCCCCATTTAGATACAATATTAACCTTTTCTACTCTGTGCAATGGTTTTGCACAGAGCAGTCCACTTGGCTCTTAGCAGGCCCCCCCCATAGGTGCTCCTGGCCCCCCCCCACCACCGAGTGCCCCCATAGCAAGCCACCTGCTATGGGTGCACTCGTACGTGTTCACTCCCAAGCAACATTCTGTGTGTCCATTGACACGTCCCTCCCCCCGCTCCCTCCTCATTGGCTGCGATAGACAGCAGCAGGCGCCAAATTACGGCAGGTCTGTATTCAGTAACAGTTCCTTAAATGTAGTATTTTTACTAGCTGGGTACCTACATTTTAATTGGTTATCAGCCTTTTGCAGTCTCTGTACAGCAGAGTTCAGACTGGGAGAGGAATAATCAGCACAATCAGTTGTGCCGTAGTGCAAAGAGAATGCTGATAAGAGGAGAGAGCAGAGCGATAGGGAGAAGTGCTGTTTCTTCATTCACTGTCAAGTCACAAACTGGAAAGAAACAAGACCTGTAAGTATTAATGAACAGCAGCATACAAAAATGAGGCCGCTTGTTCTCCCAAAACAGGGCTGTGTTGTGTGGCAGAGCTGTGTAAATCTCAGGACTCGATGAAGAAAAATGCAAATCCTTGGCAGGTAAACAGCTTTCAAATGTATTTAAAGTAGAAGTCCAGGTTAGTACTAACTAAGCCTAAAACTGCTCCCCTACTCATTCTAACACCCATACTTACTACCCAGTGAAGGAAGATGCATATACTTATCTATATCATATACTTATCTATTCTCAGTGCACTCTGGTCTGGTCACATGATTGGCTCCCAACAGCTGGCTTCAGGGGAGAGGAGGGACAGCCTCTCATAAAAAGCTTATGGCTGAAGTTAGTGCCCAGGCATTTCATCCGTTGACAGCCGTTGACAATGCTCTGTCCCCTCCCCTGTAGCCAGCTGCTGGGGGGATCATGTGACTGGACCGGAGCACCCTCAGAATGGATAAATATAAGCATCTTCCTTTTACAGGGTAGTTCGTGTAGGAGTTAGAGGGGAGGTGGGAGCAGGTTTAAGCTTAGTTAGTACTAATGCTGTGTTCCACTTAAATCTGTATTTAGTAGTTTGCCCAAATTTCAGCTTTAATACATAGTTTTCTTTAAAACTGGATCCATAGATTGGCAAATAATGGGAAAACTAACGTGGAATTGGAAATCCCCTGATTTCGCTTCCCAAAAGAAATGGCTACAGAGCATGGGTGAAACTCTCAGGTTGGAGAAGTACATCCATCAGCATAGGGGATGCCCCCATAAACATGATAATCTTAGGGGCCCATGGTTAGATACCCCAAGTATGAGCCTGCTTGACCTTGTCAAAGACAAGCTCCTAGTAGGTTAATGTGTACTCCTTTGGTTGCTGGTCTTAGATGTGCACTCAGATACCTAGGTATAGTGCTATACAGTAAACCCCCGCTCCATCGCGGTTCAGTTTTTGCGGTCCCGGTATATTGCGTTTTTTTTTGTAATGTTATTTTACTATATAAATCATTAGAAATGAAATATTTTTGTGTTTTCCATAGCTCTTGCTATGTCTCTCAGTATCTTTTATGTGTTTAAATGAGTTTCTATTGTTTTAAAAGTGTGTTTAACTACCTCAATACTGGGCACTTAAACCCCCTTCCTTCCCAGACCAATTTTCAGCTTTTAGCGCTGTTGCAATTTGAATGACAATTGCCCGGTCATGCAACACTGTACCTAAACCAAATTTGTGTCATTTTCCCCACAAATAGAGCTTTCTTTTGGTGGTATTTGATCACCGCCAGGTTTTTTCTTTTTTGGTGCACAAATAAAAAAAGACTGAAAAGTTTGAAAAAAAAAAAAAAGTTTTTTTGTTTAGGTTATAAAATTTTGTAAATAGATATGTTTTTTCCTGCACTGATGAGCACTGATGATGCCGCACTGACAGGCACTGATGAGGAGACACTGATGGGGTGTCACTGATGGGGTGGCACTGATGGGGTGGCACTGATATGCAGCACTGATGGGCACTGATAGGTAGCACTGATATGCAGCACTGATGGGCACTGATATGTGGCACTGATAGATAGCACTGATATGCAGCATTGGTGGGCACTGATAGGCAGCGCTGATGGGCACTGATAGGCAGCACTGATGGGCACTGATTGGCGGCACTGATGGGCACTGATAGGTGGCACTGTTGGGCGGCAATGATCGGCACTGATGGGGGGCACTGATCGGCACTGATGGGGGGCACTGATGGGCACTGATAGGCGGCACTGGTGGGCAGTAATGGGCACTGGTGGGCGGCACTGATAGATGGCAATAACGGCACTGGTAAGCAGCACTGATAGATGGCATTGGTGGGCAACACTGATAGGGAGGGCACTGGGGGGCTCTCTGAGCCCTGCTTGCCATCCCTGGTGGCCATGGTGGGCATCCCTGGTGGTCATGGGTGGGCATCCCTGGTGGCTTAGTGGCACCCCTCCCCCCCCAAGGCTGTACTGGTAATCAATCATCTGATTACCAGCACAGACCCCCCCTGTGATCAGTGAGTAATTAGAAATACTCACTGATCACCCCAGCAGCAGCACCGATCCTCTTCTCTTCTCCTCACTGACAGGATCTGTCAGGAGGAGAAGAGATCGAAGCCGTTACAACGGCTCTATTGACATTACATGACGGCTGTGATTGGACACAGCCGTCATGTGATCAGGAGGGCCAATCACAGGGCCCTCCTGCCGAATGATGTTGCTCTGTGTCCGAGGGACACAGGCACATCGAGATCGCGCCGCTGCGCGTGCCCGCGGCGGCGCGATCTCTCTCCTTCTGAAGGACGTTCCGGAACGTCCATTCAGAAGGACGAGACTCCCACCCGGCCGTATATTTACAATGGCCCGGGTGGGAGGTGGTTAAAGACCTTAAAATGCTTCTACACGTACAGTGACAGTAAAATAAACATGCCTACAATGCATTTTAATAGGGTTTTTCTATTTCACAGATTTTCACTTTTCGCGGCTGGGTCCGGAACGTAACCCCCGCAATCGAGGGGGGTTTACTGTATCTGCAAACTGTCTTTTGCCAATTGTGTGGTTTGCAAAATATATGCTCGTTTTTTTCCATTTTCTTTTTTTTTTTTTTGTGTGTTCTTATTTGGTTGTGCCCAGTTTGTATCACTGACTAAATCTATCATTGTACACGACACAGTTGGTAACTTTTACGATTGGGAATATGTTGCGGGAATTGCTGTATGTAAACTCTTTTTTTTTTCAATAAAACTTCTCTTGATTTAAAAAAAGATAAAATAAAGGAAAGACTAAGCATAAATCTACTATCTAGTTCCCCATACATGGGTACATATCTGGGAAAAATAAATCCATTTTCTAGCAGACAAGAGCAATGATAGGCAAGCCAAGGGGGCAACCACACCAAACATACAAGACAATTAACCAAACTAGAAGAATTTAATTCCAACAGGCTTGGCCCACATACAATGAAATGATAATCAAACAATATCAAGGCCTGCAGAATGCATTAAATGAAACCGTCACCCAGATGAGGAGACAACATGACCTGTTACAAATGGAAAATTTCAGAAAATTCTCATATTCTTGTGGATCAAGCAGAGGTTAATAAGGAACACACAGTACATTTTCACATGCAAATTAAAATTTCTCCCTTTGGAACGCACGGCGTATCTGTAATTAAAAAACAAATACAGAATTTTAAATCAATGCACTAACGAACTCCAAAAGTATATTTTCTGTTCTTTAGCTGATAGGCCCGGGCTGCCCCTTCTTGCTGGACATCGTACAAAAACTGCTTGTGAACTTTGGCAAGACTTGTGTGTTAAGCCAGACAACAAATTTTAGAGTCTTAGGAATTTAATGAGATGGAACCTCCAGCCTTTTACAAAAGATCTGGTTTTAATTGAGGACTTTGGAAGATATGCAGGAAGACAGTGGGAAAAGCAGTCTCAGTATCACTGAGCTGTCAAGAGCTTACTATAATATTACCTGTTTATGACCAAGGCTGGGCCAAAAGGCATTGTAAGACAATTGGATTGCGCATGCACATCTGATCAGTCTCTGTCTTTAGACAGCCTTAAGTAGATCCCTGCACAACGTGTGTTGGCACAGCTACTTGTAATCTCAAACAGAAGCATGTGTTATAGAATGACATCATAGGAGCACCATTAGGAGGCTGTTTTCAATCTATACCAAGATGTTCCTGAACAATAACTCATATTAATTGATCACCATATTTCATTGTGAAAAAAGATACATATTAAAAAAGATTGAAAACTATTTTGAAATGATCTTAAAGGCATAATTAGCCTTCCTACCTGCGCCTTGTCTTTTTTCACCTGCATTGATCATATATTTTTATGGTGTCATTTGTTGTCTGGTGTCATTATACGCACAGCCTATAATAGGGAAATCTTCACATTTTGGTATCAACAGTTTGTGTTTACACATGTGCCATGTAACATGGCACTGCACAGGTTAATGCATGATCTTTGTCTGTAGTCAAAGAACTGACACTTTCTGTGAAGGAACTATATATCCCACAATCCATCAGCCTTTCAGTGTAGTGTTTAGCAGGTGAAAAATGTGTAATTAGATCTAATAATTAGAGTAACTAGAATGTCATAATCCATCAAATTCACCTTTTTACTTCTGCCAAATAAAAATGATACTGAAATAAAACAAGGAAAGTGTTTCTTATCTTCCTGGTCAGAGGCAAACTATTTGCATTCCAATGACAGCACAATTTTAAGAGCAGACCATCAACTTCTTTAATCCCTATTGATAATTTCTGCTTCCCCCTCTCCTGTTGCACAATCGCACATTAAACTATTTTTTTTGCCTAAAATACTTTGTTTGTGAGACTATGATTCACTTCCAGCTTTCCTTCCTAGGAAAGAATAATGTCCCTCCTCCTGCCCAAAGCCTAAGGGGGTACTAACATCATGCATCCCAGGGGACTACAGGGCAATCCCCAGCAAATTGTACACACGCAGCTGCACATCATTGGGGAGGTGGCTGCAAGAACTCAGAAGAAACAGCCAGCCTCCTAATGAGGTAGGAAGAGAAGATAGCAACATGGGACTAGGTGCAAAGACAATGCTGGATTTACTGGGCGCATGAGCATGCTTTTGAGGACAACCCAGTGTTCAAGGTAATAGGATAAGGGAAAAAATGTAAAAGGGGTGAGTGAAGTTGCTGTTTAAGGTACTGCTGTTTTGCTACACAAGCCTCAAGACCCACTTTCTAGTCCCTTAGGCCCCTTTCACACAGGTGCCCTTGTGAAGCATGATCCACTTGCTCAGTGGGGGATCTCTCCACTGATCCCCATTGAGTAGGCGGATGACAGGTCTGTGTCCACTCCACTATGGAGAGCGTATATGGATACAGCCCACTCTAGTTTATGGGGCAATCGGATGGAAATGCACCATCTGTCTGTTTCTATCCCATGCCATCTGATTCGATCCGCCAGATGGGTGGGAATAGGTCCCCCATCCATCTGTTTTTGCCAGACAAGATCAGATCGGATGGCAGTGGGTGTCAGCGGATATGTGAATAATATGTGTTAGCTCCATAGAATAGACTTGAGGGTACGATCAGGTCCGCCTGAAAAGCTGACAGGCAGACCTGATCGGATCAACCGTGTGAAAAGGACCTTAAGCTAATCCTATTTAGAACCCTTCCTACACAAACACACACTTAGATGTTACTTCGTCTCAGTGGTGGTCTTCTGTAGTATATATGTTTCCGGCAAAGTATGGACAGACGGCATTCTAAAGAAAGCTGAGGAATTATGTAGAATATGTGATATTTTTTTTGGCAAAGTATAAAATGTCTGTGTGATTTTCATTTTGTTATATACAGTACTTTACCTAGGAATTGTATAGAATATCTAGGCATTACGCAGAATGACAAGTACTCTTTGGGCTAAGTATGAAAAGAGAGTCATGAAAACATGAAATGTTGCTGGTGTGGCCCGCAATGAATTTGAGTATGATACTCCTGCTATACAACATGACAATAAAAATGTCAGTTTTTCGAGTAATTTATGCTTTGCCAGTTTGCCTTCTAGCATTGCATAGAATGCCTAGGACATTTATTTATTTTATTTTATACTTTGCAGGCATGGACAATGCTGGAGCAGATTTCTTCATTGAGTTTGTAAATACTGCAGGAGGTTATTGTCCCCACGACGAGGAAAATAGGCACCTGGGTGGGGAGAATTAAGGGCCACACGAAAAGAAGATGGAAAGAAAAATTTTGTATGCGGAACGATCGGCCTTGTATCTGATCGTTAGTACTGTGCCTTCAATAGCCGATTCCGACTTTTCGGACAGCAAAACTTGAAAGTGAAGGCTAGAAAATGTTTATCGTAAGTGAACACAACACCCGATTTTGGTTTAGCTAGTACAGTTTTCGTTCGAAAAAAAAATCATTAGAGCAAAACTAGGCATACTCAGAAATGAAAGAAGAAATTACAAAACAATTCAACACATTACATCACTTCTGAAGTTTTATTCTGTCATATGAGAATTTTTGTAAGTTGAGTAACCTCCAAATTTTCGATATGAGAATGCATGCAAAAACGAAAAAATGGATGATTATTTGTCCAATAATCTCATTGTGCATACCAGGCTTGAGTTTAGGGAGAGAATATAGTCCTGGCCAAGTTCCCATTCCCTAACAGATACAAGGGCTTCTAATATTGTCAGCTTGGTAGGAAGATCTGGATGGAATTTGAAATCCAACTTTAGCTGTAATCTTTTTTTAATTTTCGAGAGCTGAAACCTCTGTTTCTGGGTCTGCCTGTTGCTGTCTGTGTCCTAATTTGAAAAGGTTTTTCCCCCAAAGATACAGACATCAGTCAGAACAACTTTTTTGGTATCATGGAGAAGGGTTAAAACCTCCAGGCCCAAATTTCACTGGGGAGATATTTTATCTCAAGGACGCCCTGTTTGTCAGTCTACTAGGACAAGATATAAAGGGAAATGTTCCTAATTTAACTTTTTAATACCTTTAAATGCCCCTCCCCTTCTTACTTACCCATTCCTTCTCCTCCTCTTTGCAGGAGATCTCCATTAATTCCTATGGAGAGGCCATTTTTGTGCCCAAATGGCACGCTCTATAGGAAAAGTGAAGACCAGCCAGTAGACATCTGCAGCGAAAGTCTCAAGGAACTGGAACAGGAAAATATAAGACCTGGGGCGATTGGTTGGAAAACTGATTACTGGGGTGGAAATGGCAGTCAATTTCATACCCTCTATGATATTGACTGCAATTTCATAAAGAGTGCCTGGACAATAATATTTGTTGTTGGTTGGAGAAACCATTATGCAGCTGGATTGAACTGGTCTGAATTGCTGTGGGTCCCATTATCAATACATGGTCTACCATGGCTATAATCACATCCAAGCTAAAGTCCAGCCAGATATAAAAGGCACAAATGAACAAAGCTCTGTACTCAATTATTATACATCATTGCATTTTTTTCTGAATTTGCCTTGGTATCAGCCTCTTGGAAACAGCACAAATAGCCAATCAGGTGTGCTGCAATGCAAGAAGTATGCTGATAGGAAAAAAAGGGTAGAGTGACAGAAAGATGAGCTCATCAGATTACTGCTTCTTCTTTCACTGTCCAGTCACAGGGTGGGGAGTGAAAGGGAAACTGCAACAGAAAAAGGTCAGGTTTTCTCCCCTGCCGGGCAGGACTGGAAAACATCTTAGAGCTGGATGAACAGAAATACAAATTCTTTGACAGGTAAAAAAAAAAAAAAGCTCTCATATACTGTATACAGTATTTCTGGAGTTCAGCTTTAATTCTTATTTTGTCTGCAACAGTATTTTTGCTCAAGTCCATAAAATTCACTGCTGTACTCTGCCTCTGCATACCAACCAAACATCTAGTTGATCTTGGTGACATCTGTTTGCTCTATGAATTGTATTGGCTGACTGCAATGGAGTAGTAAATACACAGAACCCCACCGAGGAGCTGTAACAGGCAACTCTCACCAGGATCACCATGCGGTGAGAATAAAAACTTGATCTATGTTCCATGACAGTGTATATTTCCATTAGTTGGCTTAATGCATCACCCGCAGCGTTAGGGGGGTGATAAATCAGGGGCAAGATGAGGAAAGATGAGGCCCTCGTTACTGTAAATTTAATTCCACCAGAAAGCCTGAGTCATGTGAAAAAGAGGCTTTTGTATTATGCATTTGGACTGTTGACTCGTTAGCGCAGCGGCGAGTCCCCGGCCCTTGTTTCACAGCTTGTTCTGGAAAAGGCACGTTTGACAATCATGCATTATTGAAAAAGTCAGGGGTTTGGGGACGCTAAGAATTGTTCGAGTTAAAAAAAAAAAAAAAAAGACCCTTGCTTTTCAAAGTGCAAACTGATGCATTTCAGTGGGATGCTGGGAGTGAGGGCATGTCAAACCTAGTTCTAAAAAATCAGACTTTAGGAATTCAAGCCATTCTGGCGGGCTCAGTAGGTGTCAGTTGGTATGAAGAAAGAATGTGTGTTTTGTTTTAGTCTGGAGAATTGGCTTCGTTTTTTTTTTGTTCATATTTAATTCATAAATGCTTCTGCAGGGCACAGGAGAGGAAAATGATGCAGGACTCGTAGCACAAAGACTTCTAGGATAAAAGATCTGTTTTCATGACCTTCGGCTGAGCCCATAACTTGGTGTCAATTGTTTATCACAGGGTGTTCAACTAGCATTACATCAATAAGAAAGAAACAGAAAAAGAATGAAGCCGGCAAAGCTTACCTTTAGGATACCAAGGATCCGTGAATTCATACTTTCCCATGCCGATTGTCCTTAGCATTTGAACTCCATTCGGGTTGTCAGGGGTTATGGTTTGATTGTGTGTAATCTGGGGGCCAGTTTGGCCATTCGTGGCCGGAACGCTGTTGGGTAGTGCCGCAGAAGGCAGCGCAGGTGGCGGAGGAGGAAGGATGGGGCAAGTCATGTGACCATTGCCAATAGCAGCATGACCGGGATGAGGAACCTGACCGACTCCGGTCAAAGAGGACATAGCCATGGGCTGACTGTGCCTGTACATGGACTGGCTCTGTAAATTGACCACCATGTTGCTCAGAGGTTGTGCGGGCTGCTGGTGCTGTTGCAGTTGGTAATGTGCGGTCATTAGCGGAAGTTGAGGGGCAACATGAGGAGGGATAGTGGGAGTCACCCCTATGATGGGAGCCTGGACACTGGCTGCTTGGCTGTATATAGGTGGCTGAGTCATTCCATATGTATGGGCTATCAGGGATCCCTGGGTGCCCGCAGAGACCGTTGTCACCCATGGTGGAGTGGCTGAAAAAAGAAGTATAATAAGTGTTATTATGGAAAATTTTTGCAAGGTTCTACAATTCACAATTTTCTGGTAAGCAGAATTGCCATGTGAAATCTGAAAATATCTCATTAATACTGCAAATGAACAAGCTGAGTTGTCCTATATATTTACTGCCAATCAAAACCAATTCAATCAAACACCACTGTTCACAGAAACCAGACAGCAATAAATTCCCAAAAAAGGTTCTAACCCTTTCTTGGTCAATCCAAAATTAGAATAAAAAGTTTTGACTGGAGCTAGGCTTTTATACAGGCCTACATGAAAAAATTCCAAATGCACTCAATAACTGGAAATTCAGTCATTTTAAAGGCACCCAAATAGGTTATTGCCTTAAATGCTTTTGTCAATCAAACCTGCATAAAGAAGCAAACATATTACTGATTGCAGAAATGGATGTGAAATAAACATAGTGAACGTGTATATTCCTCATTTAAATCTTAACTAACAAGCGGTGCATTTGAAAGGCTGAACATTTTACTTCAGCTCTGTCAACTGTATACCGAAATGACTACCCACTGTGCCATGATTTACACATTAAAAGCAACACTGACACTCATGGTTTCTCTAAACCCGCGTCTGTTACCTGGAAGAAAGCTGAGACTTCACTACCAGTCCCTGTATACCGCCTTGCCACAACCTGTCATAATGCTAAAAAAATATGTTTGTGCTATACACTACTTTAAATTAATAGCCACCTAGAATGTAAAATGCTGTATGTGGTATATTTTTTATATATTTTTTTTTTTGACAGACTATAATAAGAAACTGCCTTGTTATTTAGTCTAGCACATCTGAAATATTGCATATGGTTATTTGTCCCTTCATTGGCAACAGTGGACCTCTGTTTCTTTGGAGTTTTTTTCAGGGTCATTTTTTTTATCAAAGTCTGTTGTTTATAAAGCTCAATAGCTTCTTCTCAAATTTGCACATGCAAGATAGTGATTTAGAGCAGTCACTCCTTGTATCTTCCCCTTTTTCCATACACTACTGTCTGATAGTTCCTGTTAAGGACAAACTGAGGCAAACAATCAAACAACTGCTGCTCTCTCTTTTTAGACAACCCCTAGTACACAGAAGAGCCTTTCTTTTGAGGGCATCCCGCATTAAAATAACTAAAAGGAGAACAATATTTACAGTGGATATAAAAAGTCTACACACACCTGTAAAAATGAGACAAAGATAAATAATTTCCGATTTTTTTCCACCTTTAATGTGACGTATAAACTAAAATTTTTTAGGCGGAGGACGTGTGACTCGAAAACTGCACCACAAATTCTGTGGGGTGCTTTTGAGGCATTTTTGAGGTCTCTCCCATATATTTCAATGGGGAGGAGCGTTTTTGGTGCATATTTTTTTTAGCTCCCCAAACATGCTCCAAACAGGATTTCTTTTTCACCGCACCGCAAGCGGCTGTCCCAGTGTGAAAGCATTCATTGATTTTAAAGGGAAGTGTTTTTAATTGAGCTTTTCGGGCACTTTTTTTTAACGCAAAAGCACTTGAAACGCGCCTCAGTGTGAAAGGGGCCTAAAGATGAGCCAATGACAAAAGGTTCCTGAATACCACCCTTTATCAATTTTATGTCATATATTTTGCTTTTCTGGGTACAAGCCCAGTGCACTTTACACAATGGACTTACTGCCTGCCCAATAAGCAGATTTATAATTAGCATACAGCTACATAGGAAGTATGCAAGCTGGGATCATTCTGGGTTATTGTGGATCAATTGTCACAGGGAGATTACTTTGTGCTTTCACACCAAATAAATTGGGCACTAAACGAGTAAAAGAAAATCCATGCAAGCTAGTCAGCATTAAACAAAGCTGTTTATAACCCTGACTTTCAATGGAAAATAAAATGAATGCAGGAATTTACAGAAATGAAAAATGTTATGGCTGGGCCAGCATCATAAAGAATTATCTCAAATAAGGGACCTGACTGTCATTCTCCCATCGAGGACTGGAGCAATTTTTTCATTTGCGTTATTGATCTATCAATTTGACAGTAATGTCATTACATATCATACCAAAATAATACTCAAAACTTTTTTTAGGACAAATTTTTTTAGGTGATATTGTACATCAAAAAGTATTGTTATTTCCTATGCAATCTATATGTACAAAACATAACAAAAATGTAAAATATGTTTTTGTTCAAATTTGATGAGTAATAGTTTGAAAATAGCTAGTGTTACTGCAAATAAAAAGTGTAAATTTTATTCTATAATTTATAATTAAAAAAAAAAAATAGTGAATACCAGAATTATAGGTTTTAATTTTGTTTGTGTTGGCTACACTGACAAAAAACAAAAATGAAAAATGAAGTTGCTATTATCTTTTTTTTTTTTTTTTTTTGGTTTATGATCTCTCTAGGCTGTATAGTTCAGTAAAAAAAAATTCCAAGAAGCGCTCTCCACTGATCCGAATAGAATGTTGCTGGCTCTGTAACGGCCGGATGTGCCATTTGCAGCTCCAAGGGGCCTGGCTGCTTCCTTGGGGAGTTGGAATACACATTTCATTGAATACAAAGATTGCTGGTGCTGTATACATTACTATTGCACTTTATTACACACCTTGCACTCTTGCCATCATATGTAATTCCCCAGGTCACACTGTTATTTTATTTATAGGAGGTCACTGGAGTATTGAAGGTTTATAGGTTCATGCAAAACACATAGACTTTTTGGATATCCCTTGTGCCTGGAGTAACACCATTTATCAAATATGTTACCAAAATGGGGATGGCTATATGAAATTAGTGACCTCTTGTATATGCGGTTTTGATTTGATGGTGGTAAGTGTATGTACAGATTTTAATGATAAATAATATATTTTCTTACCAATAAATTATATATTTTTCTACATATTGCAATTTTGATTATTGCATATAACTTTACATGTGCTGACATAAAAAAATCCTTGAATTTTGTATTTTTTTTTTTAACTATGCAAATGTTGTGGGGTGGACAGCCTGGTAATCTTAATTGTTCAAGTTCCCACTCATCTTAATACTTTACTTGTCTCTAAATCGTATTCCATTGTATTACAAGTTCTGTTCGTTAGCAGTTAGCACCATTTATGGTCGGTAAATTAAATGATGGTTGGAAACCTGTGTATGAAAAGGTCGGTGTGGTGTGCCAGAACCGACGGAAGGGGTAGGCCTGTAAATAAAGAGGGCCCCCCGGAGTTTAGAATGCCAAGAAAAAGAGTGAAGGTGGGTGGGGTGACAGCTGATGCGGCAGGCCGGTGTAGGGAGGAGCCGCGCTATAAAAGCCCGCTAGCTCCTCCCACAAATACAGGCCTGCGGCCTAACACTTGTGGTCGGTAAATTAAATGATGGTTGGAAACCTGTGTATGAAAAGGTCGGTGTGGTGTGCCAGAACCGACGTAAGGGGTAGGCCTGTAAATAAAGAGGGCAAAAGAGATGCAGAAGTACACACTTTATTAATATACAAATTAAGACACAAGACTCCTGAAAGCCAATCTCAACTCTCTTTCCGGGTGTGGGATGTATGTTTGAAAGGCATCTGATTCCCACCGACCAAGCCTCTTAATAATGTGACCCGATGTGTTGATACCGGAGGCAGCCGACGCTGCACCTATCCTGAAGGAGTGACCTGAATGTGAAGAGGGGTCCCAACCCAGTTTGATACACAGAGTGCGGACGTAAAACATGAACTTAGGTGTGGTAAGGGGATTACCAAGCAGGGTGAACAATGGTGAGCGGCTGGGAGAGTTCTTGGTCTGGGCCAAGTATATGTCCAGGACCTTGACAGGGCACCAATTATTCCCAGTTGGGTAGAAGGGAACGGTCAAAGGGTGCCCTATCTGTCTGGTCTTTGACCACCGAAGTGTCAGTATATAATGATGCCCTAATTTCACCAAATCCTCTTTGAGGAGGCATGAGCGACTCTCCGTTTGTGTAGCCACAGTGAACTCCCCGGGTCTGAGGAAACCGTAAAAGGCCAGGTACATGGTGGCTTTAATGACTGAGTTGGTGTGGGGTTCAAAAGGTACTGTGTCCAACATGTCAGATAAAACCCAGAATTTTTCCCCATCTATGGGCAAACGCCTGACCAAGGAGTGACGATCCACTTTACTGATACCCTTTAATATGTTCTTAACCGGGTAAGCCTTGAGAAAAGGAGACAGGTTCTGCAAGTACGTCAAGACGTGGTATTGTACGCCAGACAGGTAAAGTTTGATCGTACTGACAGATAGATTGAGCTGAAGGTGGCAAAAAGCCGCGAAAGCGACCATCGTCTGGACTGAGTGGTCGTGAATGTCGAAATCTGCTGCGAACCTTCGGAAAATGGTCATAGCTCTGTCGTAGGCCCTCCTGGTGTTAGTAGACAAGGCCATCCGGGCCAATTCATGACTATGCTCCAAAATCCAGGCTAGTCCAGGACTAGCTAGTTGAACTCGGGGGTCCGTGTGGAGCATCTGTCGGCAGTCAGGTGGAGGTTGAAGAACACCTGCAATTTAGAACGGGAAAAAGCGTCAGCAGCAGAGTTGGAGTGGCCTGGAATGTGCTCGCAGAAAAGGAAAAACTGAAAGGAGGCTGCCAACAACGTCAGCCTGCGAACTAGCCTCATAATAGTCAGAGATGATGACCGGCCCTTGTTGATGATGTCGCAGGCTGCCCTGTTGTCACTGAAACATTTAACGGCCATCCCTGACCAGCATCTACCCCAAGTGAAAGCCGCCGCCACTATCGGATAAATTTCAAATAGAGCTGAGGTTTCGCTGAAAGCAGGTAACAAAAGTGACTCGGCTGGCCAACAATCCCTAAACCAAGAGTTCCTATAGATGGCTGCGAACCCAGAGTTAGCGGCTGCGTCTGTCCAGAAAACAAGGGATTGGGTGGAAATAGGCGGAATGAACATAGATATGCCATTCCAATGCTCAAGGAATTCCACCCACATAGCCAAGTCATTCCAAGTGAGCAACAACACCCTCCGGGAGACCTGGCAGTAAGCACAGTAACCGGGAAATAAAGGATCTACCCTGGGGAATGATGCGCATAGCGAAATTCAAGGACCCTATTAAAGATTGAAGATCCTTCCGCGAGAAGGTCCCCAACTCCAGGAACTTGCCTACAACCTCGCGAATGCGCTTGAGCTTGTCCTCGGGAAGGCTGGATTGCATGGAGACAGAATCCAGGGTGATGCCCAAAAAGTCTAACCTGGTGACGGGACCAATCGTTTTGACTGGTGACAGGGGGACCCCCAGGGCAGAAAACAAGGCCATGGTGCTCTTTAAACTGATGGGGCTACAGTTGCTACGTTCAACCAATAAAAAGTCGTCCAAGTAGTGTAATGCCGTGGGGCACCTGGCGATGTTGGGAAGGAGCCAGCAGAGAGTTTCTGCAAAGGTGTAGAATATCCTTGGACTACTTTTAGACCCAAACGTGAGCCTAATGGCAAAGTAATATTCCCCCCTCCACTTCACACCGTGAACATGCCATAAAGAGGGGTGAATGGGCAACAGCTTGAAGGCGTTGGATATATCTGTTTTACTGAGCCAAGCAGCCCTACCTGCCCCCAAAATGGCTTGAATAGCATTATTCACGGTGGTGTAGTGGAGAGAGAACTCAGCAGATGGTATGAGGGAAGTCAGGCTAGGGTTAGCAGATGAATGAGGAGCAGACATATCAATGATCAAACGCTTTTTATTAGAATATTTGCTGATGGCAATACCAATTGGGTTTGTGCGCCAGGAGGTGAAGGGAGGGGCGGGAAAGGGGCCTATCATGAACCCTTCCTGGACCTCCTTCCTGAGCAGAATATCCACCGACTGAGGATCATCCCTGGCAGACAGCAGGTTGGGACATTCCAGAGACCCTACAGGCAGCGACACTAACCCGGTGTGGAACCCTACCGAGAAACCATTAATCAAATATTCAACCAGATGTGGAGATGGGTGTGATTTCAAGTAAAAGGCCAGAACATCAATTTTTACCTCGGTTAGTCATTGCCTTGGATTCAACCTGGAAGGACACATGGATTTGGCATGGGCCCTAAAGCAAACCAATGTGCAAAACTGATAGAGACATACCCCAAGTGACATACAGCTGTAATCGCAGCAAAAGGTGGCGCTACAAAGTATTAACTTAAGGGGGCTGAATAATTTTGCACGCCCAATTTTTCAGTTTTTTATTTGTTAAAAAAGTTTGAAATATCCAATAAATTTCGTTCCACTTCATGATTGTGTCCCACTTGTTGTTGATTCTTCACAAAAAATTACAGTTTTATATCTTTATGTTTAAAGCCTGAAATGTGGCAAAAGGTTGCAAAGTTCAAGGGGGCCGAATACTTTCGCAAGGCACTGTATACACACAAGAATGAAGGGGATTTTACAACTTGCATACATAAGTGTATGTGAATGTCAGTTTCCTAAAATATATGTAAACCAAATAATAAAATCTCAATTAGGCCTAAGCATGTTCATAAAATGTCAAAAGTAATTTTTAATGTTTTTAAATCTGTATAAATAATATATAATTATTATTATATATTATTATTATAATATATATTATTATATATACTATATAACACCTGTTGACCCTGCCATGAAGGTCCTTGTTCAAGCATTTCCTGTAATAGGGTGACAACAATGTGACCCTGTTTTTCAAGTGAACACCTACTGTACATTGTCACTCTGTCACTCAGGCTTTCAATATAAACTGGAAGTGACCATTTTAACACGTATTATGTAGATATGGTCCACTGTTGTCACTGTCAGAAATTCTGCCCTGAGAAGTGCCAAGCACTTATCATCTATGTAGAGGGGAAATATGCTGCACAAAGGCTGGCCAAGCAGCACTAAGATGCAACAAAGGATAACAGCCCATTCAGACTGGCGCGATCCGACTTCGAGGGGCGACCTGTGAAGTCACGGTGCACAGCGTGCACCGCGACTTCGGCGCAACTTGCAGGGACTTCACATAATGGAAGTCAATGCAAGTCGCTCCGAGGTCGCCCCAAAGTAGTACAGGACCCTTTTTCTAAGTTGGAGCGACTTGTGTCGCTCCTATTAGAACGGGTCCTGTACTACTCAATGGCGAGCGACCGAGCGCGACTTGTCAGGCTGACAAGTCGCCTGACAAGTCGCGCTAGTCTGAATGGGGTCTAAGAAAAATTGTCAAAACAATGTTTTTGTTTTTTTTTAAAAAAAGGGCAACTGTTTATGAAACTCAGTGCTTTTGCGAAGTAAATTTATTCAGTTAGGGTTTACATCTAAATGAACAATCTAAAAAATTCTAATACTTAGAAGTTGAGTTACATATTTGTGGTGTGATTATATATATATTATATATCTTAGTTTTCAATTGTTACATTACATATTGCTCTATTTTTGGAGTCCGTCGGTATCTGATGCTTTAATTAGAAAAGGATCAAATGGTTGAACAGACACGTAAAAAGGACATTCTCAGAGCTGGTGAACACATCTTAAAGCACAACATAATAACATTAAGCCAGGTCTTTGCAGCGGGGATTTTGGAGTGCAATCACACACTGCACTGTGCTCATTACCCAGGATTGATGTTCTAGGACTCGGTGTGTTTTTTGAAATGCATAGCTCTGGAAATCCTTGTCAGGAACAAGCAGTTTGGTCTATCTATAACGTCGGTGGGAGGGGATCCCACAGTTGTGCCAATCACAATCTCTATGTTTCTATTTCTGGGAAGGGGTCTTAGTGGCACTGAAAGAATGGGAGCACTCATTAATAATGCACCGATTATTTGAATTACTAGCCTATATAATTGTATAATTGTAAGCTGCCATTCTTCCTTGCTGCTGGTGAGCAAAGTTATGAAATTCTCATAGCTCTGCGTTGTAATATTGTATGGTTTAAGGTTTTATTACAAGTATATCCTGTACGTTTTTATATAGATATTAACTGTTAGTGGGCTGGAGGGCACAATAGGTCAAATGTCCTCCAGGGGGGTGGGGCCGGCTCCATCCTGCGTGGTCATATACTTCAGGTAGAGCTGCACGATTCTGAACAAAATGAGAATCACAATTTTTTTTCCTAGAATAAAGATCACGATTCTCTCATGATTCTCTGCGTAACATCATCTTTTACATTATACAAAAAGTGGGCTAACTTTACTGTTTCGTTTTTTTTATATTCATTAAAGTGTATTTTTTTTACCAAAAAACTGAGTTTCAAGGACTTCTGTGCAAATACAGTGTGACATAAAAGATTGCAACGATTGCTATTTTATTCTCTAGGGTCTCTGCTAAAAAAAAAAAATATATATATATATATATATATATATACATATATATATATATATATATATATAATATTTGGGGGTTCTAAGTAATTTTCTAGAAAAAAATACAGATTATAACTTGTAAGCAACAAATGTCAGAAAAATGCTTAGGCTTCATGTACACTGCTACTTGTAAACTACCGTTTTTGAGCAGTTGGGCGTTTTTTTCAGAAGTCCCTGAACCCACCTCTATGTTATCTTATCTGTCCATGTACACTGAGTCGTTTACAGTCATTCAGAGGCAGTTGAGTTCAGTGTCGTTTTTGGAAAGCAATTCTTTGCGTTCAGAATGTTCAGAACGTGTGCTTACCGGCATTTCAAACGTAAAAACGCGAACGAATGATTTTTTGACCTCTAAAAACAAAACTGAACGCAAACGCTGGCTAAACACCCGCTAAACGCCCGCTAAACGCGGCTGCAAACGAGACACAACGGACGGTTTAAACGTCCTTTAAATTCCAGCGTTCAAAGGACTTTTTACAACGTCCCGTGTACATGTAGCCTTAGTCTTTAAGAGGTTAAATTGCCCTCACTTACAGAGGGAAGTTAATTCCTTTGATCTAAAATAACTAAAATATATATTGTAAGGGTCCATTCACACTAGCGCGATTTGTCAGATGACTTGGTCGCCTGACAAGTCGCGGTCGGTCGCTCGCCATTGAATAGTACAGGACCTGTTCTAATAGGAGCGACACAAGTCGCTCCGACTTAGAAAAAGGGTCCTGTACTACTTTGGGGCAACCTGGAGGCGACTTGCATTGACTTCAATTATATGAGCTGTGCACCACGACTTCACAGGTTGCCCCACCAAGTCGTGTCGCCGCAGTCTGAACGGGGTCTTAGCCCCCGTTCACACTGAGGCGACCTGGTCGCCTGACAGGTCGCCATAGGTCGCCTTCTATAGAGAAGCTGCGGACCCGTTCTAATAGGAGCGACACAAGTCGCTCCGACTTAGAAAAAGGGTCCGGAGCTTCTGTGGGGGGACCAGGAGCGACCTGCATAGACTTCAATGTTATGAAGTCCGTGCCGGCCGCACCGAGGTCATGGGGCGAGCAGCGTGCCGCGACCTATGAGGTTGCCTCGGCAAGTCGGGTCGCTGCAATGTGAACGGGGCCTTAAACATTGTGTTTATAGTTATCTAGCAGCCCTAACAATGTTGATAAACATTTGCCTATGGCTCTTTTTTTTTTTTTTTTTTTTTTAATTAAAAGCTGTGAGTGAGCAGAGAACAGCTCTGTAAGAATCGAGGACATGCCATTTTAGGATCGTGAGGGGGGATGAATCGACAGTTGGGAACTATGGGGTGAGAACAATAATGCTAGGGCCATGATTCATCAGTAATGGTAAACTGATGAGTTGTGAAGTCTTTACATGTTTGGTATCCATTTACTTGGCGCAATCCCTTCTTTTATATTTTAGAAAAAAAATTGGGTATTATATTATGTGTTTGCCATAAAACTAATTTTAGTATACTTTTTCCTGAAAATGTACATTTGATAAACAGTTGGGGAAATGTTTTGTGACATTAAACATCTTTTTTTTTTATTCTACGAGGCCTCTGGTTCCAGAGGTTCCAGAAAATATATCATGATCTGGGGTTTTAAATAATTTTATAGCCAAAATGCATATTTTTCCATGTGTGCAATGAATGTAAAAATTGCTCCAATTGGGAACTGGTTAAGAACAGAAATAACAAAATGCCTTTATTGGTACATTTAACAGAACAAAAGTTAAGACATAATAGTAAATAGACACTCATTGGTAGACATTGGTATACTTTAAAGAATAAGAGACATTGTCCAGTCACCCAAAACCTGAGGTGCTCAAAAAGCAATGGTTTAGACATTGGGGTTCTCCCATTCCCCTTACTGAATCCCTTAACAGAGAGCACTGAGGCCACCTAACCAATAGAGGGGCTTGCTTTGTTGATGGTTTTTAAAAATATGACTATGTGAAAACTTGTTTTAGAAATGTCTAATTAAAGGCCAAATTTTTTATATGTTTTGGATAGAGTGGAGAGGGAAAAAACACCTATCAATTTTTATTGCTGTATGTGCCCCCGTTAGGGAGATTCACCCTTTCTATTTGTCCTTTTTACAATTAGCATTGAAAGGGAAAGTAAAAAGAAAATCCCAAATGTTGGGTTGTCTCAGGAATAGTATTAGAGGGGAAATCTTCCAATGGGACACTAGTTCTGGTGACCTGGGGGTCCCCACGGAATTCCCTTAATTTGCAGGCAATTCCTCTCACTTCCTGTTTGGCTATGGGAGAGGAAGTGAAGGGAAATATCCACAACGGGACATAGATGGCCTACAGTTCTACTGGAACTCCTGTTTGAAGTGGGAGAACATGATGGGAAGGTCAGCATATGGGAAAGGAGAAGGAGCTAAGTCGTTGGTTCTCAACCTCAGTCCTCAAGTACCTCCAACAGGTCATGATTTCAAAATTTCCTTCACCTTGTACATGTATTTTAAGGTTCGATTCACACCACTGCATGTTGCTTTTGAGCATTTCAGGCAGGCTCACGTGGAGGACTTAAGCTACAGGACGTTTCCCCTCTCTGGGTGTACTAGGACTACATGTAATGCCTGCCCGGGGAGGCCATTTGGCTGTCATGAGGTTAAGTCAATATACTCCTAGTGCCTCTGGGGATTTTTGATCCTATTACTTCATCAACTGAACAAGGAATATGTCACCTTAAGTTCAAGTATAAGACAGATGTCTTAATGGGATAATTACCAGCACATTTATTCATTTATATATTCACCACTAACTTGAACTGCCTCTGCCTGGCTCACCTCCTGCGCCTGCCCAATGAGCGTATGTCTGCCCTGTCTTTGTCTCAATGGGAATATTGGTCTGTCTGGTCTCTCTAGCCCTGAGGAAGCCTTGCTGCGAAACGCGTTGGCTTGCTGAGGACCCCTAGACCATGCTGTAATAAAGACCATTACTACTATTGGTATAGAAGTACCGGCACTCCCAGTAGGAGTATATATCTACATATATGCTTGTTTTTGTTGCTTTTATATGTATGTCTATGCATTTTTATCTATTTTTGGATTAATAAATTTGTTTCTTTTATCAAACTCAGTGTGACATAATTGTGATCGTCCTTTTCATATTGGCCATTAACCTCCCTGGCGGTATGATTATTTTGGATTTTAGGTGCTGAAAGCGGTACCATTATTTTGCATGTAATTCTTGTGAATGAGCAGCCCAAACCAACTGTATACATTTATTATATATATATAATGTATACAGTTGTTTTGGGCTGCTCATTCACAAGAATTATGTATATATATATATATATATATTTACATAAAAAGTACAGTAAAACTGCAGGAAAGGGCACTGGGGGGCAAACTAATGTGATTTGTTTTTTATTTTGAATGGTATCAGTGTGTTTGGTGTGTTTTTACATTTGAATTTGCCGCCGGTTCCACCCCCCTGCGAACGTCACGTCGCAGGAGACGGAAGCCGGGGCACGGAGACGATCAGGAGGAAGAACCGCTGCTAGACACCGCCGAGACACATCGCTGGATCTCGGTGACAAGGTAAGAAACCTCTTTTGCAGGATCCAGCGATGCTTCTGGCGGTACCCCGAGTATGGCTCGGGGTTACCGCTTTTGGCTCTGAAATTTAACCCCAAGCCACGCTCGGGAATACCACTAGGAAGGCTAAAACCCAACCTTTTTTCTCTGGTCTTTGCTTTTGAGCATTTCTGTAGTGCTTTTTGTTGTGCTTTCCATGTTTTTTTAACCATGATTTTGCAACGATTTTACTGTGATTTTCTATGATTTTACCGCGATTAGCGTTTTGCGTTTTTTTTTTTGTAAATGTGTTGTTGGGCAGATTTAAAAACGCAATGCAATACTTGTGTTTTGGATGCAGGTCCATTGAAGTCTATTACATGCAAAACGCTGCATTTTCCAAGAAAAAAATCCTCCGACCCTTTCCAAAAAATGCAGGGGCACAAAAATGCACTGATGTGAACGTGTTCCATAGGAACCCATGTTAAAAAAATGAAATGCATTCCTGCAAAAAGCAAAAAGCATGAAAAAAACGCATTAGTGTGAATCGAGCCTTAATTAATGTCAATGGTTTTCTAAAGAAAACTCACAGATTGTGGTCTGTTGGGGGTACTTAAGGAGTGAGGCTGGGAAACATTGAGTAAAGTGATCCTTTTTTATTTGCCCTATATGGACAAAGAAGGGTTTGATGTGAGTGTGAGATATAAGAGTTAGGCTTCTTTCACACGGTCCGCCTCCGCAGGCGGATCCGTGTTGCTCAGCGGGGATCGATCCGCGATCCCCGCTGAGCCGGGCGGATGACAGCTCCGTCTCCGCTTGCAGAGCGGAGAGGGAGGTGTCTCAGCCCCCGCTGCCCTCTATGGGGGATCGGATGAGAGCGGACCGCTTGTCCGCTCTCATCTGATCCGATCCGATCCGATTACTGAACGGATGGAAAAATAGGGTTTCCATCCATCCAGATTTCAGCACAGGATCGGATGCGGATGGCAGCGGGTGTCAGCGGAGGTGTCTCCGCTGACACCCGCTGCCCCATAGAGCTGCATGGAGGATCCGATCAGATCCACCTAAAAAACTGACAGGCGGATCTGATTGGACCGCCCGTGTGAAAGAGCCCATACACAGTATATTTAACTTGTAGCTTGAAAAGAGTGTCCACTCACCAGGATTTTCACCTTTCCTCATCTGCTTAGATGGTGGCTCTTCGGTATCCCATGGTGTGGACTGGTTGATTGGAGTTTGCCCCCACCTCACGCTGGTAGCCAGCAGCTGACCTTGTGTTTGTTTCTCGGCCTTGGAAAGCAGAGGGGTCTGAAAAGAAACAAAAAATTCAGTTATATTGATGGCAAAGGGCTGCATGCTTTTTTCTTATTAAAGGTGCAGTGTATTTCCAGGATGGACGCTGACTTACTATGGGTAAAGCAATGTTAGTGAATAGAGTGAAGCTGTGCTCATTTTGAATACCCAGTCATGTCCTAGGAAAGAATCCAATGTTTCCCCTCCGATATATTAATAGGGAACACAGGTTCAATTTATTTACTTACATTTTCTTGCAAGTTAAACATTATATTTGCCAGCTGAACAGTCCCTACTCCTTTAGTAAATCAACCCAACTGATGTGCATTGTGTGCAGTAAAGCGCAACCATTGTGTAATACTACAATGCAGGAAGCAAGGGCGAAGAATGTGCAGAAGAATGTGCAGATATGGCTGCCTCAGAGAAATAATATACAATACACCCAGAAAAATTATTAATTAGATATATGTATGTTCCGGAGCTCACTGGAGACATTATAAGAAGATAGAAAAACACAGTTAGAAACAATTTATTTAACCACTTCCCGACTGCTTACGTTATATTTACTGCGGCAGGCTGGCTTGTACAGGCAAAACTACATAGATCTACGTCACTCGCCTGGAAGGAGCTAGGTGGCGAGCGCGCGCTGCCGGCAGCACGCTTCCCCTCCACGATCATCAGTGGGGAAGCCGATGCGTGTGTCAGGCGGCTCCGATCGCCGCCTGATACCCTCGATCATTCCCCGCTGAGAGAGAAGGACGGTCGGCTTTTGTAAACACAGCTGACCGTCCTTCTCCCTGAAATGATCACAGAGCTCATGTGATCCTTCTATATAGGATCACATGTCTCTATGGTCATTTCAGAAGCCCCCCCCCCCCACAGTTAGACTCACTCCCCTAGGGTCACATTTAACCCCTTGATCATCTAAACTGTTAACCCCTTCCCTGCCAGTGTCATTATTACAGTAACAGTGCATATTTTTAGCACTGATTACTGTAGTAATGTCACTGGTACCCACAAAAGTGTCAAAAATGTCAGTTAGGTGTCCAATCTGTCTGCCGTAATGTCGCAGTCCCACTAAAAATCGCAGATCGTCGCCATTACTAAAAAGAATTTGTAAAAAAAAAAAAAAACAATAAAAATGACATAAGTCTTTCACGTAGTTAGTAGACAGGATAACTTTTGCGCAAACCAATCAAAATACGCTTATTGCGATTTTTTTTTTTTACCAAAAATATGTAGCAGAAAACAAATTAGCGTAAAATGTTAACATTTTTTTTTTTGGGGGGAATGTTATATAGCAGAAAGTGAAAAATATATATATTTTTTTCAAAATTGTCGCTATTTTTTTGTTTATAACGCAAAAAATAAAAATTGCACAGATGATCAAATACCAGCAAAAGAAAGCTCTATTTGTGGGAAAAAAAGGACATCAATTTTGTTTGGGTACAGCATCGCACGAACGCGCAATTGTCCGTTAAAATAACGCAGTGCCGAATCGCAAAATAGGGCCTGGTCATTAAGGGGGCAAATCCTTCCAGTCTTAAAGGGGTTAACAACAGATAGCTGCCATAACCCCAGTATTTTTTTCAACGGCGGGCGATTGGCTTTCAAATAAGGGTGGTCCCAGTGGCGGACTTGCCGTGAGGTCACCCTTACGGTGCGGCGGAAGAGGTGCCCCCCTCCTCCCGCCGCGTCCTGGCTGTTTTCCCCGCTTACCGGACCCCCCCGCAGCGGGGAAAACGATCCGGTTCCGGATCCCCTGAGACAGGAAGTAGAGTGAGGTCAAGATGGCCCGGAGCAACGTCAAACATTGTTGCCTAGCAACCGGTTTCAAGGGCCAATTTTTTTTCAATCCAAAGCACCTAGTGTGATTTCTAGCTTTTCTCTCTTCCCTCTGCTATCTGCATAAGTTACTTCTGAGCATTTATTCTGACTTCAAGCTATCCCGGGAGAGAGCCCCACCCCTTACAACACACAGCATGTTTCCCTATTTGACTGTGTCAAGGGGGTGTGTCTATTCCTCCCACACATTACACTCAGCTTTACTCTGTGCTGTGCAGAGTGACATCAGATCCCCACCCCCTTCCTCCTGAAGCTCAGAAATACTGTGTAAACTGTACATATTGAATGGCTGCAGAGGGGAGAATGCTGCAGATAAACAGGTGCAACGTATGTAGAAGGATTTGTTTAATTTCCGTTTTTCACCTGAGGCCAGTCACTTCTTCACTAAGGGAAGTTTCACATTGCTATGCTGCAGTTTGGACGTGGTTTAAATGCATTAAACCATAGACATTCGTGCTTATAGGTACGTTTTCTGAAAGTGCAACAAAGATGCAGTATGCAGGACTTTTGGTGCACTTTCAGAATGTCAATGGTAAACCACGGGTTCATTTTTCAAAAAGCGTAGGTACAGTGCAGCGCAGCGGTGTGAAACGTCTCTAAGGGTTTATAACCACGTTAACCATATTGGTTCTTAGATCTCCAACCAAAGCTATGGGAGGGTCTTATGGTTGTATGAGTCCCTTGAGGAAGGAGGTTCTTGAGAAAGGGGGTTCTTACATTCCCAAAACGTTGGGTTCTTCCACCTCCTTACTCTTTTCACCAGAGTCTGACTTATCTATCCTTTTCACTACTCTATTCTGAGTACTGAATTCTTGTATGGATTTCTGAAGATCAGCTGCTATATGATTTGGGTTGTGCTCACTGTACCTATATACATGTATGTATTTTTGTTGGTTGGATTCAACAGTGGAGCGAAAACCTATGCTGTATTATACTTGATGTGGTATGACATACTTGGATATTTGTACCTATGGTATACCTGTATGTATAGGCTTAAAGGAGAAGTACAGCCAAAGCTCATTTGGTTCACATGGGTGCAGTTCGTTCAGCACTCCTGTGACCCGTTTTCAGCAGAGAGCGGTCTCTCACCACGTCATTACGACCATGGAGTCAGGTTCCGCCCACATACCTGGGCTGGCACCTGGCTCAGCCTCTCAGCAAGCCGCTGAGAGCCTGAGCCGGCTGCTCCCGCCCCCTCCACAGCCCAGAGCTCCAATGAGCAGGGGGGGGGGGTGGAGCATAGAGCTGTGACCGACAGCCAGGAGCTCTCTTCTCGAGGAGCTGTGAGAATCGAGCGATCGTTGGTGTTCGATCGCTCGGTCCTCAGTGTTAGAGGCGCCGGGGGAGAGATGCAGCATTGGACCGATGCTGCATCCACCTAGGTAAGTATGAATAAAAAACGTAAAAATTAAAAAAACCCATACATCTCTTCTAATACAACTTTATTGCTAAATATTTTTTTTTATGTGGTGTGCTTATTCTATATATTTAAAAAATATGAGCCTTTCAGGACAGGAAGGAGGCAAAAATCTCTACAAGAGGGACATAGACAGCTATTGAAAAAAAAAAAACAAAAAAAAACTTTTTTGGGTGCAGCAAAAAAGATGACGCTAAATCTTATCCTGTCCCGCTTTATCCAAAATAATAAAAATATATTTAGACTGGAGTTCTTCTTAAATGATAGTCAAGTACACATTAGCATAATTCCATATAATACCAGCATAAACAGAAGCGGTTTGAAGCTAAAGTGCTGTGAGTGGGCTGTATTGTGCTTCTCACCTCCAAATCGAACATGGAATTAATACATTAGCAACTGCAGAGATGTTTTTCTCATCACTCACTGACAATGAGTTCTTGCAGAGAGCAATGATGTATTTTACAGAAGAGATGCAGCATCAATAAAATAAAACGCTTAAAACTTACTCCTGAGCTGGTATCACGGCATCTTGAAAAGTACCTTCAAAATTAAAATGCCTTATGAGCTGTTCTGTATGAATAGCTGTTTAAATAATCGTTTTTTTATTTAGGGAACAAAGGCCGTTCTTCACCTTTCAATATTTCTGTTTTGTGATAGGATTTTTTTTTTTTTCGCTTTAAAATTTAAACTTGAACAGGCTGATAAGAGTGAAACACCGGAGAATTTGTGAGTGCTCTTGCGGTGTATTTACTGAGATGGAAGAGGCATACATATTATACAGAAATGACGGGATTTGGAATGCCTTTTTTATACACAAGATTCATTTCATTACTCGCATTGCATACTTTTCAACGTCATTTACTCAAATTCTATCCTTAAACCTAAATGCCAAACAGGTATAAAAAAAACACCATGTTATGCAGTTAAGGAGACTCGGCCAGATTTCTAAACATTTTAATCCATTGAATTAGAACATCTCCAGTGGCCTGTTTCTCCCAGCTCTCATTGGTTCTAGTGCTGCAGCCCCTGAAGACCTCTAAGGAAACTGACACTTCAAGGAGTGTCAGATAACTGTCCCCTGCAGTGTTAATTTTGGCAGCAAATTTCAATTTAGTTTTAGTCTTAGTCTTAGGACTAAAATGGCATTTTAGTTTTAGTTCCATTTTAGTCTTCTGCAAGTGTTTTAGTCGTATTTAGTCGACTAAAACTCCAGTACATTTTAGTCGACTAAAACGTCCTCCATTTTAGTCGCCTAAAACGTCCTCCATTTTAGTCGACTAAAACGTCCTCCATTTTAGTAGACTAAAACGTCCTCCATTTTAGTCGACTAAAACGTCCTCCATTTTAGTCATCTATAATCGAATGGGTGTAGTTCAATTGTAATTTGTAATGCATTATTTAAGCATTTCTCTACAATTTCCAAACTTATTATATACTACTGCTGGTCCTGGGGTGAAAAATCGATATGTTATTATTTATGGTATTAAGCTTTCACCAGTGTTAATTTTGGCAGCAAATTTCGATTTAGTTTTAGTTATAGTCTTTTTAGTTTTAGTCGTATTTTAGTCATCTGAATTGTTTCAGTTTTAGTCGTATTTTAGTCGACTAAAATTGTGTTAATTAAGGCTTCTTTCACACGGTCCGCCTCCGCAGGCGGATCCGTGTTGCTCAGCGGGGATCGATCCGCGATCCCCGCTGAGCCGGGCGGATGACAGCTCCGTCTCCGCTTGCAGAGCGGAGAGGGAGGTGTCTCAGCACCCGCTGCCCTCTATGGGGGATCGGAGAAGAGCGGACCGCTTGTCCGCTCTCATCAGATCCGCTCCGCTCCGATTACTGAACGGATGGAAAAATAGGGTTTCCATCCGTCCAGATTTCAGCACAGGATCGGATGCGGATGGCAGCGGGTGTCAGCGGAGGTCACCTCTGCTGACACCCGCTGCCCCATAGAGCTGCATGGAGGATCCGATCAGATCCGCCTAAAAAACTGACAGGCGGATCTGATCGGACCGCCCGTGTGAAAGAGCCCTTAGTCGACAAAAAAGTTTTAGTCAGTTTTAATCAACGAAATTAACACTGGTCCCTTGCCCCGTGCTAGTTCCTTTCTCCAACACCCATATCACTGCTAAGGCCTGCAGTGTTAAATGCATACCTCCCATCGTTTTGAGATGACAAAGAGGGACACAGATCAGCATGTAGTATGTAGGCAAGCATAGCTCCCAACTGTCCCTGATTTCGAGACTGTCCCTGATTTGGAACAAAGTCCCTCTGTCCCTCATTCCTCCTCATTTGTCCCTCATTTTGGTCTGGTCTATATAGTTGTATATAAAATGCACTTTTTATCTTTTAAAAAGTGTTTCCCAGTGCTAAACCTTTCATCCAATTTCTAAATTGCTGCATTTGTAAATTTAAAAAGCCAATATAAAGGAATAGTAGTGGTAAAATAAAGTACTCGTGGGTTAAACTAATCATTATTTTTTTGTATAATTCTCCTTTAAGGGGGGCATAACCAGGGGTGTGTCCTATGTCTACATACTTTTCCTAATAGGTGTCCCTCATTCCCATCTAAAAAGGTTGGGAGGCATGGGCAAGTATCAGCAAGTATGTAGGCATAGGTCACACCCCCTGCCCAAGGAGAATTATAGAAAAATGATTCGTTATACCCACCAGTGCTTTTTTTAACACTACTATTCCTTTATACTGGCTTCAGAAAAGTACAAATGTAGTAATTTAGAAATTGGATGAAAGGTTTAGCACTGGGAAACACTTTCTGAAAGATAAAAAGTGCATTTTATATACAACTATATGGATCACACCAATCACCAGAATGAGGGACAAATGAGGAGGAAAGAGAGATAGAGGGACTTTGTTCCAAATCAGGGAGAGTCCCTCGAAAACAGGGACAGTTGGGGGCTATGCAAATGCCAAGCAGGGTTTACAAGGCTGCAGCAATGGAGAAGAAACAAGCTATTCATGCTCTGTTGCAGTGCACCCAGAACATAGTTGCAGGTGGTGAAAGTGGTGACCTCATCAGTCTGCTACTGCTCATTCAGTTTTCAATTACAGGCTCAGGGCAAGGTGGCGACCAACCCTAGTAGTGCTTAACAGGAATAAACAAAAGTGAGCACATCAACCTGGCTATGCTGTCTGGCTGGACTGTGCAAATCTTAGAAATAGACTCACTGGACTTGGGACAGATGAGAGAAAGAATGATAAAGGAGTCTTGTGCCAGTGCCGGATAATATTTTGTGCAAGGGTGGGTCATTCTGTGGGTGGGGTGGTCTGTTGGTGACAATACTCTAAGGGGGAGATTTACTAAAACTGGCAGACACAGAATCTGGTGCATAGCAACCAATCAGCTTCTGGGTTTTACTGTCAAAGCGTAATTGAACAAGCTGAGGTTAGAAGCTGATTGGTTACTATGTACAGCTGCACCAGTTTAGGTAAATCTTCTATGTTAATGCTGGCTGACTAACAATCACTACACGTGGCATCATCTGTTTTGGGTAGTCCATTCTGCTTATTTGTTATCATCGGGAATGTACAACATGCCACCTTAGAACTGATAGGGGATAGCTAAATTCTATATGCACCTACTGTTTGTTTGCTCTCAGGATGAAACCAGCCTAGTATCCTCAACAATAGCTGCTATATAGTACATCTCAACATTAAACTGGGAGTAAACTCCCATCTCTGACATTTACCTATAGGGAAGCCCATAATAAGGCTTCCCTATAGGTACTGTAAATATCTCCTAAACATGCTCCATGCGATGCATACTAGCACATGATGATATTGCCTTGCAGATTGCAAAAAAAAGAAAATTTCAGTCTGGGATGGATTTATTCCAAATGAAACTAGAAAACGTTTTCCAAGATAATGGAAGAAGGACGGAGGAATAGGAGTGGTAATGGTTTGAACCACAAAAGGTATGGTATAATAACCATTTTGAGAACAATAATTTGCCCAAGCCATGATAGGGGAAGGGAAATCCCCTTTTTTTCCAAGTCTATTTTGGACATAAAAAATAGAAGGAGATAGTTTAAAATAATTAACAATTCCAGGTCAGCAGATATTTTCATCTTCAGGTATTTTATTGTTGTGGATTGCCACCTAAAGGGAAAAAAGGAAGTCAGATAAGTGTCTTTCTCATGGGGAAGGGATATGTTTAAAACCTTAGATTTATTGTAGAGTAGAACTATAGGAAAAAATATAACCCCTGTAAGGTTTACTTTTGCCATTTGTGTCCCATTGGGGGGATTTATCTTTACTTCCTGTCCCATAGCCAAAACAGGAAGTGAAAGGAAATCCCTGTAAATTAAGGGAATCCCTTGGGCCCCCCCAGGCCACCAGAACTAGTGTCCCCCTTAGAAGATTCACCCTCTATTACCTCTCTGGAAAAACCCCAAATTTGGGATTTCCTATTACTTTCACTTTAAATTTTTAATGGTAAACAGGACAAATAGAGAGGGTGAATTGCCCTAATGGAGATACAGACGGCAATAAAAACTGACAGGTTTTCTAATCCCTCCCACTCCAAAACTATCCAAGACTAAAAAAGACTATCCAAAACTAAAAAAAAAAAGTTTTGCCTCTATTTATACTTGAACTTTAAAGTTACTTTGCCAAAAGCCCTTAATTCTTTCATAATCATAGGAGGGCTGCTTCTCGAAGTAGTAATGTAGAACACAAGATCATCACACAGAGGGACAATTTATACTCCCCCTGACTTATCCATGAATTACTTTTATGGATGGATTCTGATGTAGGGGATTTTTGAGGTCTTCTATAGTAATTACATGTAGGACTGGAGCCAGGGGCAGACTGGCAACTTTCAGCCCAGGGGGCAAGTACAAACCAGAGGCCCATGGTGCAGTGACTTGGCCCCGCTTCCACTCTCCCTCTTCCTGTCCTCATCCTGACCCCCATTCCAGGATGAAGCTCCACTCCAGGTACTCTCTACTCACCGGCTGAATCCCGGTTCCCGACCTGGCCAGCAGGGGGCAGTTGGGGGGAGCTGGTACATCTCGGTCGGGGCTGTCTGGGGGAGGAGAGTCTCCAGTGGGGCATGGAACCGGCCTCTGCTCAGACACAGTTTACACCATCCTTGCTGGGGGAGGCCTGTGCTCTGTCCTTGTCTCTTTTTACTTCTCTTCACCAGAAATTATTTAGGCATGTCTGTAGCAAAAGTGGGGCAGCCTTTTTATGGGGCATCAGAGCGGCCTAGGGGGCAATTGCCCCCCCTCCCCCTGGCCCAGTCCTCCCCTGACTGGAGATAACTGGCATCCCTGTCTAGTGCCATTATTACAAAGAAAGAGTTAGAAAGTTAGCTGCAAGACCTAATTCTTGCAGAGACTGAAGGATATAAAGCCATAACAGGTACTCTTCAAGCATCTATTTAAATAGCAATATGGCCCACTGCTCATGACTAATAAGCCTTTATATTTTAAAGCCCCAAAAATCTTTGACTCAAAATGCTTCAGGCTAAAATGATCTGTAAGCAAAGCAGAGCGAACCATTATATTTGCCAAAAGCTTGGATTTATTGACGATTATAATACTTTTCAAGGCCTCGTGAGGACATCATATCTGCGCTAAAGTCAAGCAGGTAATATTAGGATCTATATAAATAAACTTCGCAATACACCGCAGGGAGATGCAAGCAACTCGGAACGCCAGCAATTAATCAAATCCATGTTGTGATAACTCTGCCACTCGCAATCAAAATATTTTTTTCCCTTTTTCTCTGCTGGTCCTGTTCCCTATTTTATTGGCATTAAAGGAAGACAATATGAAGCGTATTGGATAGATAATGAGAAAATCTCTTTCCTGACAGTCTATCCTCCACAGGAATAAAAAAAAGCAGAATAATGTTTGCACCACAGCTAACCGAATGTGTTGGTAATCTATCACAATTGTTAAACTCACTGGGGAAATAATTAGTGAAGAGAGGATTGCATACAAGCCAGAGACAGATCGAGAGAAAGAGAGAGAGAGAGAAAGTGGGAGCATAAGAAGTAAATAAATAATATAAAATAATGATATGACTGCTATGGGCCAGAAATCTCACAGGAAGGAATATACAGATAACAGTCACATTTACACAAAGCATGTGGACTGAAAGCAACCAGGTCCCCCTAAGGAACATCTTTCAAGGGCAAGTGTCACTGAAGGTCATTGACTGGCAGCGGCAAAACACTAGCACAAAGGATTGCCATCATAAACATTTCCACTGTAGATAAATCATGTATCTAACACAAGTCAGCAGAAAATAATTAAAATGAAAATAATTGTTAATAGTAATACTGTAAATAAATACACTTTTTTTTAAGGGGAAAATTTGAGGCTTAGGTATTGTGCAAAATATATAATTTAGCAAAGAAATATCATCCACAGTAAAATATTGTGTATCTAAGATAAGTCAACACGTTAATTAAAATAAATTATTTGAAATATGCACTTTTAAAAAAGCCAATTTCATCTGAAAAAAATAAAATAAAATAATTATTAAAAAAAGTATATATATATATATATATATATACATAGCAGAACTCCAATCCTTCTTAAAACAATTGAGATATATATATATATATATATATATATATATATATATATATATATACACACACACACACACACACGCTACATTGTCAAAAGTATTGGGACACCTCCAAATCATTTGGTGGCAGGGGGGATGGTCTTGGCCCCTTAGTTCCAGAGAAGGGAACTTTCAGCATACCAAGACATTTTGGACAATTTCATGCTCCCAACTTTGTGGGAAAAGTTCGGGGATGGCCCCTTTCTGTATCAATATGACTGCGCACCAGTGCACAAAGCAAGGTCCATAAAGACATGGATGAGTGAGTCTGGGGTGGAGGAACTTGATTGGCCTGCACAGAGCACTGACATCAACCTGATAGAACACCTTTGGGATGAATTAGAGTGGAGACTGCGAGACAGGCCTTCTCGTTCAACATCTGTGCCTGACCTCACAAATGCGCTTCTGGAAGAATGGCCAAACATTCCCATAGACACACTCCTAAACCTTGTGGACAGCCTTCCCAGAAGAGTTGAAGCTGTTGTAGCTGCAAAGGATGGGCCACCTCAATATTGAACCCTACTAAACTGGGATGCCATTAAAGTTCATGTGCATGTAGGCTTCCCGATACTTTTGACAATATAGTGAATATATATATATATATATTATATAGCGCATCCGGAAAGTATTCACAGTGCCTTCACTTTTTCCACAATTTGTTATGTTACAGCCTATTTCCAAAATGGAATAAATTCATTACTTTCCTCAAAATTCTACAAACAATACCCCATCATGACAATGTGAAAGAAGTTTGTTTGAAATCTTTGTAACGTTATTAAAAATAAAAAAAAAACCTAAAAAATCCCATGTACAAAGGTATTCACAGCTTTTGCCATTACACTCAGAATTGAGCTCAGGTGCATCCTGTTTCCATTATTCATCTTTGAAAAGTTTCTACATCTTGATAGGAGACCACCTGTGGTAAATTCAGTTGATTGGACATGATTTGGAAAGACACACTCTTGTCTATATAAGATCCCACAGTTAACAGTGCATGTCAGAGTACAAACCAAGCCATGAAGTTCAAGGAATTGTCTGTAGACCTCCGAGACAGGATTGTATTGAAGCACAGATCTGGGGAAGGGTTTAGGAAAAATTCTGGAGCATTGAAGGTCCCAATAAGCACAGTGGCCTCCATCATCTGTCCATGGAAGAAGTTTGGGACCACCAGGATTCTTCCTAGAGCAGGCCGTCCGGCCAAACTGAGCGATCGGGGGTGAAGGGCCTTAGTCAGGGAGGTGACCTAGAACCCGATGGTCACTCTGAGAGAGCTCCATGGTTTCTCTGTAGAGAGGGGAGAACCTTCCAGAAAAACAACCATCTCTGCAGCACTCCACCAGTCAGGCCAGAGGTAAGGCACTTCTCAGTAAAAGGCACATAACATCCCAACTGGAGTTTGCCAAAAGGCACCTGAAGGACTTTTAGACCATGAGGAACAAAATTCTCTGATTTGATGAAACAAAGATTGAACTCTTTGTTCAATGGCTCAATGGCAAGTGTCATGTCTGGAGGAAACCAGGTCATCGCCTGGCAAATACCATCCATGCTGTAGGGATGTTTTTCAGTGGCAGGAACTGGGAGACTAGTCAGGATCGAGGGAAAGATGAATGCAGCAATGTACAGAGATATCCTTGATGACAACGACCCTAAGCACACAGCCAAAACAAAGGTGTGGCTATAGGACAACTCTGTGAATGTTCCTGAGTGGCCCAGCCAGAGCCCAGACTTGAACCCGATTAAACATCTCTGGAGACATTTGAAAATGGCTGTGCACCAAAGCTCCCCATCCAACCTGATGGAGCTTGGGAGTTCCTGCAAGGAAGAATGGAAGAAACTGCCCAAAAATAGATGTGCCAAGCTTGTAGCATCATACTCAAAGAGACCTGAGGCTGTAATTGGTGCCAAAGGTGCTTCAACAAAGTATTGAGCAAAGGCTTTGAATACCTATGTACATGGGATTTGTTTTCCTTTTTTATTTTCAATAAATTTGCAAAGATTCCAAACAAACTTCTTTCACGTTGTCATTGTGGGTTATTGTTTGTAGAATTTTGAGGACAGTAATGAATTTATTCCATTTTGAAATAAGGCTGTAACATAACAAAATGTGGAAAAAGTGAAGGCGCTGAATACTTTACTTATGCACTGTTTATGTATATATACAGTGCATTGCGAAAGTATTCGGCCCTCTTGAACTTTTCGACCTTTTGCCACATTTCAGGCTTCAAACATAAAGATATAAAACTGTATTTTTTTTTTTGAAGAATCAACAACAAGTGGGACACAATCATGAAGTGGAACGAAATTTATTGGATATTCCAAACTTTTTTAACAAATAAAAAACTGAAAAATTGGGCGTGCAAAATTATTCAGCCCCTTTACTTTCAGTGCAGCAAACTCTCCCCAGAAGTTCAGTGAGGATCTCTGAATGATCCAATGTTGACCTAAATGACTAATGATGATAAATAGAATCCACCTGTGTGTAATCAAGTCTCTGTATATCTGTATAAATGCATCTGCACTGTGATAGTCTCAGAGGTCCGTTTAAAGTGCAGAGAGCATCATGAAGAACAAGGAACACACCAGGCAGGTCCGAGATACTGTTGTGGATAAGTTTAAAGCCGGATTTGGATACAAAAAGATTTCCCAAGCTTTAAACATCCCAAGGAGCACTGTGCAAGCGATTATATTGAAATGGAAGGAGTATCAGACCACTGCAAATCTACGAAGACCTGGCCGTCCCTCTAAACTTTCAGCTCATACAAGGAGAAGACTGATCAGAGATGCAGCCAAGAGGCCCATGATCACTCTGGATGAACTGCAGAGATCTACAGCTGAGGTGGGAGACTCTGTCCATAGGACAACAATCAGTCGTATACTGCACAAATCTGGCCTTTATGGAAGAGTGGCAAGAAGAAAGCCATTTCTTAAAGATATCCATAAAAAGTGTTGTTTAAAGTTTGCCACAAGCCACCTGGGAGACACACCAAACATGTGGAAGAAGGTGTTCTGGTCAGATGAATCCAAAATCTAACTTTTTGGCAACAATGCAAAACTTTGCAACACACCATCCCCACTGTCAAACATGGAGGTGGCAGCATCATGGTTTGGGCTTGCTTTTCTTCAGCAGGGACAGGGAAGATGGTTAAAATTGATGGGAAGATGGATGGAGCCAAATACAGGACCATTCTGGAAGAAAACATGATGGAGTCTGCAAAAGACCTGAGACTGGGACGGAGATTTGTCTTCCAACAAGACAATGATCCAAAACATAAAGCAAAATCTACAATAGAATGGTTCACAAATAAACATATCCAGGTGTTAGAAAGTCCAGACCTGAATCCAATCGAGAATCTGTGGAAAGAACTGAAAACTGCTGTTCACAAACGCTCTCCATCCAACCTCACTGAGCTCGAGCTGTTTTGCAAGGAGGAATGGGCAAAAATTTCAGTCTCTCGATGTGCAAAACTGATAGAGACATACCCCAAGCGACTTACAGCTGTAATCGCAGCAAAATGGGGCGATACAAAGTATTAATTAAAGGGAGCTGAATAATGCACGCCCAATTTTGCAGTTTTTTATTTGTTAAAAAAGTTTGAAATATCCAATAAATTTCATTCCACTTCATGATTGTGTCCCACTTGTTGATTCTTCAAAAAAAAATTAAAGTTTTATATCTTTATGTTTGAAGCCTGAAATGTGGCAAAAGGTTGAAAAGTTCAAGGGGGCCGAATACTTTCGCAATGCATTGTATATATATATATATATATATATATATATATATTTATACAGTATCCAATGGCTGCCACCTCACACAAATCAGGGATAAAAAATGGGCCCGGTTGCGCTGCAGAGACTGCGGTGCATATAAACCAAAAAAGAGAGCCGCACTCACAGGTCTTGAAAGGTAAACGCACATCGACGTTTTAATCAACGTTTCAACGAGGCACAACCTCATCTTCCTTAGGATAACAAACAAGTGAAGCAACACAACATATCTACCCTAAAACCCCTCCCATCATTATCACCCGCATGCGATGACATCAACAAGTGCAAAGTTCCAGCTAAAAACAATCATATGAAAATGTTCAGTTTTGAGAGAACAAAAAACAACAACAAAGATACCTGCAAAACAGACATAAAAAAGAGAAAAAAATTAGTCAGCAAAGACAAAAAAAGACAAAACTGCATGACATAATATCATGCCGGTGGTAATGACGGGAGGGGTTTTAGGGTATATATGTTCTGTTGATTCACTTGTTTGTTATCCTGAGGAAGACAAGCTTGTGCCTCATCGAATCATTGTTTAAAACCGTTTTTGTGCGTTTACCTTTCAAGACCAGTGAGTGCCGCTCTCTTTTTTGGTTTATATATTTATACAGTATATATACACGGTATATACACAATGCTTGGGTATGCATATGCAGACCCAAGGTTTTATAATCAGCACATTTAAGTTTTGCTGCTGATCGGAGAGCTCTAGCACAGCAGGGGATGTGTCGAACCTCTGTGAAGAGACCACTACTTACAAATAGAGAGCAAGGGTCATTCTACACAGCATGCTGGCGGGGGACAGGTCTTTTTACTTAATCTGTAAAAATATGTTCTTCCAAAGAAAATTAATTTTGATTTAAATGTACTTGGCTGGTTTGAACTAAAAGTTCAACTGGCTTTTAACCTCTTTACGACCGCCCGCCGCAGATGTACTGCAGCATGCAGCCGCTCCTGCCCAAATTGCTGTAACTGTATGGCGGTCGCGAGCTTGAGGCTTGGGGGCAAGCGCGCACCCTGCTCCGATTGCCGCCTGACACCCGCGATCGTTCCCCGCTGAGAGAGAAGGATGGTCGGCTGTTGTAAACACAGCTAACCGTTCTTCTCCCTGGAATGATCATGGAGCCCCTGTGATCCTTCTATATAGGATTACAGGTCTCTATGGTCATTTCACAAGCCACGCCCCCCCCCCCCCCCCCCAGTTAGAATCACTCCCCTTGATTAAACCCCTTGATCAACCACAATGTTAACACCTTCCCTGCCAGTGTCATTATTACAGTAGCAGTGCATATTTTTAATTGACTTTTTTTTTTTTTCAGAATTGTCACTCTTTTTTGTGTATAGCGCAAAAAATAAAAATCCCACAGGTGATCAAATACCACCAAAAGCTCTATTTGTGGGGAAAAAAGGACGTAAATTTAGTTTGGGTACAGCATCGCACGACCGCACAATTGTCAGTTAAAGTCACGCAGTGTCAAGTTGAAAAAAGTGGCCTGGTCATTAAGGGGGCAAATCTTTCCGGTCTTAAAGTGGTTAAAGTAAAAGTATAGTTTTAGATTCAGTGGCAAGGGATTAGAACTCCTGACAAGTTTTGTATTGCTGTCCGTGTCCCTGTTAAGGATAATCACCCACTATTTGTCCTGTTGACTATAATAAAAAAAGTGAAAGAAAATCTCAAATTTTGAGTGGAATAGGAATAGAGGAGAAAACTTCCAATGGGGGACACTAGTTCTGGTGACTACCAATGATTTTCCTTACTTTAGAGGGATTTCCTTGCACTTCCTGTTTTTGCTATGAGACATGAAGTAAAGGGTAATCCAATCAATGGGGCACAGATGCCAAAAAAATACTTAAAAAACAAAGGGGGGGAGATTTACTAAAACTGGGGCAAACAGAATCTGGAGTAGCTGTGCATGGTAGCCAATCAGCTTCTAGGTTTTATTGTCAAAGCCTAATTAAACAAGATGAAGTTAGAAGCTAATTGACTACCATGCACAGCTACACCAGATTCTGTGTGCACCAACTTTAGTAAATCTCCCCCCTGTTACCTTCAGCTCAATTATTTTTTTTTTTTTAATTTCTTTATTTAAGAAGAGGTTGCAGAATAAACAGAGTCAAGGCACATCAGGAAAAAAAATGAGACAGTACAATCTAACAACAACATCATAAACATAGTTTCGTCAAAAAGGTTACATTAGTTGGAGGATGAACATGGTCAACTGGACCAGAAAGGTGGAGTCAAACCCCTCCCAGAAGTGTGTAAGCGACATATCAAAGGAAACAAGGGCTGATGGATTTGGAGATAAGTAAACAACCTTAGTTATACAAAACTTGAGAGTGTCAAGTACCAGGGTAGTACTGACAGACGGGCTCCTGTACAGAACAGGAGTAAGAAACCATGACTCCTAACCATGGAGTCAATCGGGGAATGAACAAGCAGTTAAGTATAAGTTACAGAGGACCCCAGACTTGGGGAGAAAGTGAGGATACATACCGAGGTGAGAGTAGGGGGAAAGTGGCAGGAACCACAGGGTGTAGAGGAGAAAAGCACAAGAGGGAAGGAAGGAGGGAGGAAAGAAGCAGGAAGGAAGCTGAAGGGGCTGGCGTGACTCGATTCCCGGGCCCATACCCCCCGCGCCCTAGCCAGAGACACAAAGTAGGCGCCTGTACACGTGAAGTGATCCCATGGTCTCCATTTGTCCCGAAAAGCCTGTTCCTGATTGTGCAGAGTAGCCAACAAGTCTTCCATGTCCCGAAGCTCCTTCACCCTAGAAAACCATAAAGATCCCGTGGGTGCAGCAGGCGATCTCCAGCAAAGGGGGATGCAGGCTTTGGCAGCATTTAAAAGCTGAATTGTCAGAGAGGACTTGTATTTTTTAACTGGCAGTCGGATGAGGTGCAGTAAACATGCTGCAGGATCATCCACCACGTCCACATTAGTAAGTTGTTTGATAATGCCCGCCACCGCTTGCCAAAACGGTTTCACCAACGGTCGTTCCCAAAAAATATGGAACATCGTCCCAGTGGCAATGTTACAGCGCCAGCATTCATCCAATACCTTTGGGAAACAACGATGCAAGAAAGATGGAACCCTATACCAGCGCGTGAGGACCTTGTATCCCGTTTCCTGTATCTTAGTGGCGATAGGATAGGATTTATGGGCAAAGAGAAGAATCTTGTCCCTTTGGGTTTTCGTGAAAGTGGTACAGAGGTCAGACTCCCAGTGGGCAAGGAACGGGGGGGGGGAAGTCAGCGGGGTGACTGTTCAGCGCCGCATAAGCGACAGAAAGGGTGTTTTGCGTTGGTTCCCGTCTGTGGCAGATCCGTTCCAGGTCAGTCAGTGGTCGAGACATACCGGGGAGGCGGAGGGCCGCCCAGAGGAAGTGCCGAAGCTGGAGACCCCCCAAAAGTCCAATGGAGGGTCCGCGGTCCCCATCCAGGCCCCCGTGGAGAGGCCTCAGTCACTCCCCAAAAAGTCAACAAGGTGGACATGTGCCCGCGGCAGTCAAGCCGTGGAACCCACCAGCATCCAGCCCGGGAGGGCAGCATCGGTGAGGGGAGCGGTGAGACCACAGTGCGTAGGAACGTATCTCTGACAACAGTGAGAGTACATCCCAAAGTGGGATGCCCTCGCAACTCCCTTGGGAGAGGTGCAAATATCCACGGCCAATTCTTAGCAGTAGCACCCGAGTCTTCCAATTCCATGGCCACCCAGCGCTTCACCGCCAAGTGGCAATGCCAATCAATCAATCTGGTGAGGTGGGTCACCCTGAAATAAGCTTTAATGTTGGGCAAACCCAACCCGCCACAAGTCTTGGGGAGATATAGGAGTTGGAGTTTGATGCGGGGCCGGCGGTGGGACCAGCTTCAGCTCTATTTTAAGCCAGAGGGTCATCATACCAGCCAAGCAACTAGTATTTTTAGAAGGAGAAAAGTATGCTCTCATGGGATATTTTACTTTACAAATTAAAAGATAAGATCAATGCACAACTCTAAATTGTGCCTCTCACAGTCTAATTTATGATATACATAGAAGCATTTAATATTAGAAAAATTCAGCCCACATACAAGATTTGCAACACAAAATGCTTTGCTGCAGTTTTCTTCCATCGCATTCAGCATTTGTAATATGCATATTTTCACCGTAATAAGTTTGACGAGTATATCTAGCGTTGTCAAGCCACAACAGCTTACATAGGATTGATCGAAGTGATAGTTTGTTTTTCTGCTTGAAGTATCAGGAGGGATTTCATTACAATTAGATTGTCAGGGTAGATGGATAATGTTCGTAACACATAATCAGAGGCCACATATGAAATCAATGAGCCTGTGGACTGGATAATGTTTTAAGGGACAATGAGTCTGAGTCAGATAAAGAGACCCTGTAGCACTGTGAAGGATTGTAGAGCCCATGCATGTGCGTATAATGATCTAGTATTTAATTTATATTGAAATAACTAGGTTACGCTTGTTTTGCTGCTTAAGGGCTTTGCATTTAGTGGTCAATACTGGCCTCCTATAGAATGTGGATTTTTTTTTTCGATGGAAGAAAGGATTAATAGCCCAGGCAGCATTTGCTGTCACGTCCTTTAGTTTTCCTATTAAGATAAACTGAAAAGCGCACGTATTCTTAGCCATCTGTTTATAGAAGCTGATTTTTTTCTTCCTGTTAAGATTATTTTGCATAAATCACTTTATTTTCGAAGTCAAAAGGTTAGGAGCGGAATTAAATAATCATGTTTATTCATATTAGAGGTGACTAGACCACTTAGTATTCAAGAAGGCTTGAATATAGGTCATTGCTATATAAGAAAACAGAAATAAAGGAGAATGCCAGGCCAAATGCAACAAGAAATCTGTTCACCATAGCATTTAACTTTTCAGAAGAAATTCCAAGAACCCATCATAGCTGATGGATAAGCATCATAGTGCTGAACTAATTGGAGTGAGGTGTTGATATTACTAGATATATCATAGAACTCGGCCCTTCTTTACAGGGGCTGATGTGCAGTGAAGGTGCCGTGTGGATGGACCGTGTTCTGGTCTCTGACTATTCCCTCTCTGATGGAAGGAGCGCCCAGTACAAAAGTTCCAAACTGTCAAACCTGGAACTATTCCAGTCTCCTAATAGTAACTCATTGTGAATCTATTCATACCCATGATTTCAACCGTGAGGAAAGTGAGGCCTTTCTCCCAAAACGCATTGGCTTTATTTAACCACTTGCCGACCGTTCATGTTGAGCCTACTGCGGCAAAGTGGCTCATTCCCGTCCAGCGACGTAGACCTACGTCGCTGGACTCCTCCCCTTGTGTGCGGCGCACGCGCGCCGCCGGAGGCTCGCTCCCGCTGTATTCAGTCACAGCGGGAGTCGGGCCAGGGGGAGGAGTGGCGGTGATCACCGCCGCTCTTCCCCGATCGTCGGGGAATCGAGTTTAGAAATCCGCCCGCTTGTGTAAACAAATCGTGCGGATCTCCTAAGTGACAGACAGTGACAGATTGCAGGGTTCAGCATAGCTGAACCTGCGATCTGTCCCTGTGTCACTCAGTCACCTCCCCCCACATACGTTAGTAAACACCAGGCATACATTAACCCCTCCGTCTCCAATAAAATTAACCCCTTCCCTGCCAGTGTCATTTTTACAGTAACAGTGCATATTTATAGCACTGATTACTGTAGTAATGTCACTGGTACCCCCAAAAGTGTCAAAAATGTCAGTCAAGGGTCCGATCTGTCCGCCGCAATGTCGCAGACCCGCAAAAAAAAAAAAAAACACACACCAAAAATGACAGAAATCTTTCCCTTAGTTAGTAAACGCAATAACTTTTGCGCAAACCAATCAAAATTATTGTGATTTTTTTTTTACCAAACATAGGTAGCAGAAAACAAATTGGCCAAAAATTTAAAAAAATTTTGATTTTTACATTTTTTTGGGGGGGGAATTTCATATAAAAAATGTGAACAATATTGTTATTTTTTCAAAATTTACGCTCTTTTTTTGTTTATAGCGCAAAAAGTAAAAATCGCACAAGTGATCAAATACCACCAAAAGAAAGCTCTGTTTGTGGGAAAAAAAGAACGTAAATTTCGTTTGGGTACAGCGTCGCACGACCACGCAATTGCCAGTTAAAGTCACACAGTGCTGAATCGCAAAAAGTGGCCTGGACGTAAGACAGCAAAATCCTCCGGTGGTAAAGTGGTTAATTGATTGACAGACCAGTCAGTGGCATTTTAGGTGATGACAGGGAAGTGGAGAATTCCCCTGTCTTCGCTATAGCGTTACCAATGTGTGATGTAGGGCTGTAGTGAATGGCAGAGCTGATGTCCAATCAAATAAAAAGGCAGGCCACTGACAGCCGGAAAGGAGAGAAAGGGACTGGATGACCCTGGACTCTTGTAAGAGGCAGGAGATATTCGGGTATACAAAATCTCACAGTGTGCAATGATGTTGGGCAGCTGATTACTCAACAGTTGGGAAAATTTAAGGAAAGGCTAGAGTTTAGCCTTCGGTATGTCCTGAATCATTTTATTATTGTGGATAGAGTAGGCTCATGTGTGCCATTGCAGGAATTCCCTTTCACTTTCTGTCCTCCAACAAAACAGGAAGTAAGAGAATCCCCTTTCGTCAGATTACCTTTCTGTTCCTGTTCTAGAGACAGTTTTGGATTTACCCTCACTTTCAGTCCCAAAGACAATAGTCACCGGGATAAATAGTGGGAGTGAATCTCCCAAGCAGGCGCAGAGAAAGCAATAAAATTATGACATGGGGCTCTAACCCTAAGACCCCGTTCACACTGGGGCGACCTGGTCGCCTGACAGGTCGCCGTAGGTCGCCTGCCATAGGGAAGCTGCGGACCCGTTCTCATAGGAGCGACACAAGTCGCTCCGACTTAGAAAAAGGGTCCGGAGCTTCTTTGGGGCGACCTGGAGCGACCTGCATTGACTTCAATGTTATGAAGTCTGTGCCGGCCGCTCCAAGGTCGCGGTGCGAGCTGCGCGCCGCGACCTGTGGGGTCGCCCCGGCAAGTCGGATCGCCCCAGTGTGAACAGGGTCTTAAGTGATTTTAAAGTCTTGTTTGTTTTTTAGATAAAAATAACAAACATGTTATATTTGCCTGCTCTGTGCAGTCATTTTGCACAGAGTAGCCCAGATCCTCCTCTTCTCAGGTCCTTCTTCGGCGCTCCTGGCCCCTCCTTCCTGTTTGCCCCAACAGCAAGCAGCTTGTTATGGGGGCACCCAAAAGGAGCCAAAGCTCCCTGTGTCCATTCAGACACAGAGCCGCTGCCCAGCCCAGCCCCCTTTCTCTCCTCATTGGCTAACTGACCTTGATTAACAGCCAATGAGAAGGGGAGTCCCAGGGCAGCTGAGACACTCCTGCAACATCGCTGGATTGAAATGGGCTCAGGCAAGTATTGGAGGGGCTGAGGTGGGCTGCTGTACACAGAAGGTTTATTTTTATCTTAATGCATGTAATGCATTAAGATTAAAAAAAACCTTCTGCCTTTACAATCACTTTAATTAATCTATCCAAAAACAAAAACAAAAAAAAAACATCTCTATCCAAAACAAAAAAAAAGAAACAGCTTCAACTTTGGGAAAGTTTGACCATTCTTCCAGAAGAGCATTTGTGAGGTCCGGCACTGATGTTGGACGAGAAGGCCTGGCTCAAAGTCTGTGCTCCAATTCATCCCATAGGTGTTCTATCGGGTTAAGGTCTGGACTCACCTCAACAGAACACCTTTGGGATAAATTAGAGTGGAGACTGTGAGCCAGGCCCTCTCGTTCAACATCAGTGCCTGACCTCATAAATGTGCTTTTGGAAGAATGGTCAAACCTTACCATAGACACTCCTAAACCTTGTGGACAGCCTTCCCAGAAGAGTTGAAGCTGTTAGAGCTGCAAAGGGTGAGCCAACTCAATAGTGATCCCTATGGACTAAGACTGGGATCCCATTAATGTTCATGTGCGCATAAAGGCGGGTGTCCCAAAAAAAATTAATATATATATATATTTATATATATATATATATATACATTCAATACTTTTAATTTTACATTTTATCTTTTCAACTGCTCCAATGCATTAATTTTCTGTGGATTTTTTTTATTCCCCTCCAATTTATATCCTCTTTTTTTAGTTATTGCCACACACATTTGCTATTTTATTTGCTAGACTCAAATTACAGTCAAGATTACATCCATCTTCCAAATAAATTTTCAATTGATTTTTGTATAAACTAAACGATCAAAAAGAAAATCCTTTGATTATACCACACACTCACACTACAACCCCATCAAAAATTTGCCAGCCTGTGATCCTTTTGAATTCGGCCGAACCGGGAAATCAATTGAAAGAGACAGAAACCTGTTGGTCTGATTATTTTTGTAGATGTGATCTGAATATTGAAAGAATAGGAGTGTATTCTATGTGGGCACCATATTTATTATAAGCAACAATGGTGCACAGTGACCTGGGGCAGTTTTGTTTGCATTTTTATCTCACTAAACTGAGCATTATCCTTTCATTATGTACGTACATATTTATTCTTGGAAAAGAAAATACTGTGTTAATGTCCAAATAAGAATGTCAAAGCATAAATGTGACAATCAATAAATTCAAAATCATATGACAAATCAAAATGCTCAAGGAAATAAATGTGCAGGCCAAACATGAGCAGTATAAAAAATAGATGTGGGGCTGCCATCGCTCATATAATGGAAGATATCCTATGTGCAGTGAGTAACATCTTACACCAAATGAGGCTTACCAGATTGCAATGACCATCTAATTAAAGATAGGTCATAACGGTCATGGGTCATATAGCTTTACATGGGTCTTCACAGATATTATCATTAGCATCTGCCCCAGATGACGTCAGTTACGACGAAACATGTAGCGTGGAGCCTGCTGTGACGCCATCATGCATTACCGGAATTGGCGGAAAGCCATTTTTGTTGTTACTGGCTGACACTTTTATACAGATAAGCGCTGCCTATTGTTTTAATATGTGAGTGTTCTACATTTTATTACCAAATAAATGCTTTTATGGGTTACATTATGAAGTGTTTCCAGTTTTAACTTTAATGTACCATATCTAAATGGATCTTTGCATGAGGTGCCTTCCTTTATTTATATAACATGAGATGACCGGGAAACCTTTTTCTCATTTCTGCTAATATCTGTGAAGACCCATGTGATGCTATATGACCCATGGCTGTTATGACCTATCTTTAATTAGATGGTCATTGCGATCTGGTAAGCCTCATTTGGTGTCTTCTGGTGAAAGATTTTACTCACTGCACATGGGATATCGTTCGTTATATGAGTGATTGGAGCCCCTCATCTATTTTTCTATTGCTCACGTTTAAACGGCACTTTTATTTCCTTGCGCATTTCGATTTGTCATATGATTTTGACTTTATTGATCGTCACATTTACACTTTGACATTTTTATTTGGACACTAGCGCAGAATTTAGCCACTATGTTTATATCCCATAGTATGCTTGCAGCTTTGTCCTCTAATTAGTGTACATCTGTCATAAGCGCATTTTTGTTACATATTTATTCTTAAAACAGCATTCCACCCAATACTAAGGGGTGTATTTTTTTTAAAAGTTGCAACAAAAAAAAAAAGCTATTTGTTCTGCATGTAACATTTGATTTGTGTAAATAGGGGTTACATTGAATAATGTTACTAGGCTATTTTCTCTTCAGGTCAAATGAGTGAATCAGGAAAATACAGCAATATGGCCCCTAGATGGAGATGATGATCTAATAATCGTCAGCTCCATCTAACGGTCATAATGCAGTATTTTCCTGATATATACATTTAACCACTTACCAACCGCCCATTGTAAATATACGTCCTAAGTTTAAACCTAAATACCGGTGTTATGGCAGCAGATAGCTGCCATAACCCCGGTATTTTTTTAAACGGTGGGCCGTTGGCTTTCCGATAAGGGTGGTCCCAGCGGCGGATTCGCTGCGGGATCACCCTTCCGGGATGGAGGAAGGGGTGCCCCCCCTCCCGCCGCGTCCCGGTCCTTTTCCCCGCTTACCGGACCCGCCAGCAGCGGGGAAAACGATCCGGTCCCGGGTCCTCACAGACAGGACTCTATGGTCTTGGAGGACCGGAGCGACGGCAAACGTCGTTGCCTAGCAACCGGTTTAAAGGTCCTTTTTTTTTTTCATTTTCTTTTTTTTTTTTCTTCATTTTTTAGTGTACTTGTGAGATCTGAGGACTTTTTGACCCCAGATCTCACAAAAAAGAGGTCCTGTTGTGCCTATTTCTATTACAAGGAATGTTTACATTCCTTGTAATAGAAATAAAAATGATCAATTTTTTTTTTTAAACGGTGTAAAAATAAAAAATAAAATAAATAGTAAAAAAATAAATAAATAAATAAAATTAAAGCGCCCTGTCCCCGTTAGCTCGCGCGCCGAAGCGAACGCATACGGAAACCCCGCCCACATATGTAAACGATGTTCAAACAACACATGTAAGGTATCGCCGCGATCGTTAGAGCAATAATTTGAGCCCTAGATCTCCTCTGTAACTCTAAGATGGCAACCTGTAGACATTTTTAAATTGTCGCCTATGGGGATTTTTAAGTACCAAAGTTTGCGCCATTCCGTGAGCGTGTGCAATTTTGAAGCATGACATGTTGGGTATCTATTTACTCGGCGTAACATTATCTTTCACATTATGGAAAAAAATTGGGCTAACTTTACTGGTTTCTTATTTTTTAATTCAAAAAAGTGAATTTTTTCCAAAAAATGTGCATTTGGAAGACCGCTGCGCAAATACGGTGTGATAAAAAATATTGCAATAATCTCCATTTTATTCTCCAGGGTCTCTGCTAAAAAATATATATATATAATGTTTGGGGGTTCTAAGTAGTTTTCTAGCAAAAACAAATGATTTTAACTTGTAAACACCAAATGTCACAAATAGGCCTGGTGGGAAAGTGGTTAACGTGGAGATAAAATAGCCGATTAACATTATTCAGTTGGCCCGTAATGTGCATGCTGTATCACAAGATGAAGCTCTGTGAATGTTCTATAAATTCATCCCTTATATTTTAGTTTACATTGTTTAATTTATATTAATGAGAATATAATGGGTGGAGCTAGCACATGCAAATATTGAAAACATCCAAAATGTCCAAGTGGAACAGAGTCGGGAATTAAAGCAGGGGGAAAGGGATCCCGCTGGTGGAGTATCAAAGACATAAGAAGCTGGGCTGACTCGGCTATTACATATAACTTAATAATCTGTTTTGAGTGGACAGACTCTTTAAACAGAATCCAGAGTTAAAAAAAAAGAACATCACAAAGAATACATTTGAGCCTAAAAAGTCAATAAAAGGCTAAATAATTAGAACCAATTATTTCAGTGAATTCTAGCTGCCTAATTTGTGTTACTATTTCTTTCTATTTTTTATTTAGATAAGACACCTAAAGACAGTGTTTAGAAAAGGATCTCTGAAATTAAATAAAAATTAGCAAATTATTCATGCTTTCTTAAGCAGCCGCCACACAGCATGGCAAAAGCCAAGAACAACATTTCGTTATTTGACTAAATTATAAAGTCTTGTCTATTTTTCAGCAATGCTTTACAAAGAAAGTGAACCCTCAAAGAAGCCTACAAAGAAATGTACAATCTTTTACATTTAACCTTCTAGAAATATACATTCTGAGCATGACTTGGTGGAAGCTAATTAAGCCCCAACTATGTTTGTGGACTGTACACAAAACGCATAGGAAGATCATACAAACGCCATGAAAGCAGAGACATGCTGGGAATCAAGTCACTAGCACTGCAAGACTACTAATCATATTCTAAATCCAATGTAAGAAATCACAGCTTACTAGTCCCTAGATGTGGTGACTGCAGTCATTTTCATTTTTAGACTTCAGATAATTAGACTTCAGATAATACCTGTTGATCCTGCCAAAAGTTCAGTGTCTTTGTAACTTTCTGCACATTTCATTGAAATTTTAAATATTGAAGAGCCAACTTCTCTTCTGGGGACTACAGAACATCCACCATTTTATTATCTTGATGAGGAGGAAGGGGAGCTCTCTAGTCCTTACACACTTCCTGGCCTAGGGTGACAAAACTGCTCCTCCACAAATACTGTTTCTTCATGGATACAGTACAGCAAAGGAACGCATCACCCCAGGGTAGGAAGTGTGTCAGTGGCAGTGTCACAAGTTGGAATGAAAAGGGGAAAAAAAAACGATGACACCCCCCAGCCTCTTTCAATGACATCCTGTTTAAATGCATGCAATACTGCTCTGGATTGGCTTCCCGGTAATGACAACTTGATATGATAATTGACTCCTACAGATCTACTCTCATAATCTGTGGTTCGGAAGAGCCCTTCAAACACATGCTTAATTGATTTCAGCCGTTGGACCCCCAAGAAATGATCCTCTAGACCAGGGATCTCCAATCTACGACGCTTCAGCTGCTGCGAAACTACACGTCCCATGATGCATTGTAAACTTTGACTTTTACAGACATGATTAGGCATGATGGAAATTGTAGTTCCTGGACAACTGGAGGGCCATAGTTTGGAGACCCTTGCTCTAGACCAGTGATGGTGAACCTTGGCACCCCAGATGTTTTGGAACTACATTACCCATGATGCTCATGCACTCTGCAGTGTAGTTGAGCATCATTGGAAATGAAGCTCCAAAACATCTGGGCTTCCACAGTTCGCCATTACTACTCTAGAGCATGCTTAAGAACCTGCTGCTGGATATGAGGTCACCCCATGTTAAAGTATATGTAAACCCTCACAATGAAGTTCTCTTATTTGCTCCATTATGGTCTGATAGATGTTCCACTGAATCCATTTTGTTATATGTGTTCAATAAATGTGACACCTGTTATTCCTGCCAGAAAGCTTGTGAGCTGGTAACTTCCCATGTTCTCTGCCTGTGCTGACTGTTTTCAGCTATCTCTGTGGACCACAAAATACCTATCCTGCGCATTAAAAAGAAGAGGAAAGGTGCTCTTAAAAAGTTCCTGTCCTAAGGTGACAATGTTTATTTTTCATTTAAAGAGTACGGTGAGTGAGCATTGTCACCCTAGGACAAGACGTGTTACTGGACAAATCCAATTCCTATTAAGCACCATTTTTGGGTCATTCCTCCCAGAAATACAGCATATCTGCTTACCAACATACAAAACCATATCATGGGCAAATACTCTAAACAGCTAATAAAGTGATTTTAAGGATTTTTGTCTTTTAAATATTAAACATGTTATACTTACCTGCTCTGTACAATGGTTTTGAACAGAGCAGCCCTGATCCTCCTCTTCTTTTGTCCCTCGCTGGCGCTCCTGGCTCTTTACCCCTTTGAGTGTCCCCATAGCAAGCCGCTTGCTATGGGGGCACTCGTGCATGCTCGCTACCAAGCCATGCTCTGTGTGTCTACTATTGACACATAGAGCGTGGCTCAGCCCAGCACCCTTGCTTCCTTCTCACCGGTTGTGAGCTCCAATGGCTCCAGCTACTGTCTTTATCTCCAGTAAAGAGATAGAGAACCGAGAGAGCCACTAGTGGATCGAGATCTGGCTTGGGTAAGTATAAGGTGGGACTGAGAATGCATTAAAGTAAAAAAACTTCTACCTTTAGAACCACTTTGATTTGATATGATTTGCACTTTAACATGCCTTGCTGATGTCAGAGGTCAGAGGAGAGTGGTCAGACTGGTTTAAGATGATAAAAAGGCAACAGTAACTCAAATAATCACAATTACAACTAAGGTATGAATACCATCACTGAATGCACAACACATCAAACCTTGAAGCAGATCGGCTACATACCTGGTGCCACTCCTGGCAGCTAAGAACAGGAAACTGAGGCTACAATTCACAGGCTCACCAAAACTGGACAATAGAAGATTGGAAAAATGTTGTCAGTTCTGATGAGTCTCAATTTCAGCTGCGACATTCAGATGGTAGGGTCAGAATTTGGCGTAAACAACATGAAAGCATGTATTCATCCTGCTTGCATCAATGGTTTAGGCTGGTGGTGGTGGAGTAATGGTGTGAAGGATATTTTCTTGGCACATTTTGGGCCTCTTGAGCATCGTTTAAACACCACGACCTACCTGAGTATTGTTGCTGACCATGTCTATCTCTTTATGACTACAGTGTATCCATCTTCTGATGGCTCCTTCCAGCAGGATAATGCACCATGTCACAAAGCTCAAATCATCTCACCACTGGTTTCTTGAACATGAAAATTAGTTCACCATACTCCAATGGCCTCCACAGTCACCAGATCTCACTCCAATAGAGCAACGAGAGATTTGCATTATGGATGTGCAGCCAACAAATCTCCAGCAACTGCGTGATGCTATCATGCCAATATGAAATGTTTCCAACACCTTGTTAAATCTATGCCACAAAGAATTAAGGCAGTTCTGAAGGTAAAAGGGGGGTCCAACCCGGGACTAGCAAGGTGTACCTAATAAAGTGGTCGGTGAGTGTAAATAGTCTGGTATGGGGCAGGGTTTTAAAATGCACTCGCTTAGCATGCAAGATTAAGCAGCAAATTTCCATTTTTGGAGTATTCAATAAGTGGTTTTAGGTCATCCTGGAACTGTGAATTTTTCTAAACAGTGAACTGTGGCTGAGAATAGCAAACTTTTATTGAATCCCTTGGTATGTTTTCAAACAGCATACCAAAAAGTATAGATACAGTATAATGTTAATAACACTCTCATTCATAATACATTACTTCAACTCATAAAAGATATTACGCTTATTGACTTTCCCAGAGCCTCCCGCTTTGCTGGGACTTGCCATTGGAATTGAAAAAATAAAGACAAGACTTACACTTATTAACAAATCTCCATGATGATGGCAGATTGTCAATAAATCTGAGCCCTCTTTTTTCTTCTAGAATTGACACTGTTGCCTTTGAATTAAAATAAAAAACAACAAAGGAGATGATTTTAACATCACAATTTACTGCCGTTCGGAGCTACAAGCTCGCTGCAGGATGCTCGCTTGCCATGCCTTTGCCACGGCATCTCCGGAGAAGTTATTATTGACTGGCTGGATATAAAAATACACATATATTTATAATGACCCCGAAGTAATAATGATTACGCTTCCAAGTCTCGCAGGTCAACGCAAAAGTTCAAATTAAAAGCAATAATGTTGATCGGCTCACAAATGAGGTGGTAGGTGAATAAGTCATGATCAGTTACTTGGCTAGGAAAAAATGACCTGACCTGTGTTTAGAGGAAGGTTAGAGAACATCTGACATCAACAAGTGAAATCAATCAGCGGAAGTGAGTGATATCCAGGAAATATGGATACTGCGCTAAAGGCAGAAAGTACAATCAATTTCCTTAAAGTAGAACTAAAGGCAAAACTTTTTTCCTTTTGGATAGAGTAAGGGAGGGTTAAAACCCCTGTCAGGTTCTTTTGCCATCTGTGTCTAATTGGGGAGGTTTTCTCGTCACTTCCTATCCCATTGCCAAAACAGGAAGTGAGAGGAAATCCCTTCAACGTGAGTAAACCCCTGGTTGTCACCAGATTTAGTGTCCTCATTTGAAGTCTTGTGGGGACAAACCAACATTTTGTATTTTTCTTCACTTTCCCCTTCAATGATGATGATAAACAGGACAAATATAGAGGATGAATCTCCCTAACGGGGGCACAGACTGCAATAAAAACCCGATAAGTGTTGAAGTGGTGTAATCCCTCCATATTCTAACCAAGAATAAAATAAAAAAAGGTTTCCTTTAGTTATATTTTAAAGTGAATCTCAAGCCAAAACGTTTTTCCACATTTGCATAGAATTTAGAACAGGGTTTCTCAACCAGGGTTCCTCCTGCGGTTGCTAGGAGTTCCTTGAGCAATGGGCAATTTCTGCCTCTCAGATAAGTTCCCAATGACAACATTGTTCCTTTTAGCTATCTGTATGTGGGCATAGGCGTGCGCACAGGGTGTGCCAGGTGTGCCTGGGCACACCCTAATAACCCTGTGTGGAGCAGATTCCCCCTGTTTGAACCCCTGATATTTCAGCAAAGCCCCCTAATGGCTCCTACAATCTTATAAAAAATACAAAAATTGTAAGATATAATAAAAAATAAAAACTACTGACACCATCCACTGCCCTGACACCACTCTCTGCCCTACTGACAATGTCCACTGCTCTACTGACACCATCAGTATATATACACTTGATGTGTTTGAGCTTTGAGGTGCACACCCTAATGCAATAGGCTGTGCACACCTATGTATGTGGGTAATTCTTGCTAATGATGACACGAGTAAGGAGCATTCTTCACTGACTGTCACACTAATGTGTCATGAGTTGTACATTTTTAATTTTTAGAAGGGGTTCTCCGATAACAGAAATTTATTTCAAGGGTTCCTCTGTGTTGAAAAGGTTGAGAAAGGCTGAGTTAGCATGTCTGCCATGTTTTACTCCTGTTTCCTTATTGGAGAGATTTTCTCCAATATTCTTTCCTAATAATTTCCGTTGAACTTCCCCACTTGGGACAAGGACAACAGTAGGAACCTAAGGAAAGGTGGAAGCAGGGCACTGGAAACATGTTTTAATACGAAAACTATATCATCAATTTATGCCTCGTACACACGCAACGATTATCGGCCGACCGATCGTCCGACTTTTGTCCACAGCTGTGTTTTGTTGGTTGGAATGTGCCTAGACTGCACACGAATTTTCTCGGCCAACAAAAATCGACTTCAGAAGTGATGTCATGTGCTGGTTTACTTTCCGTGTGTTTTTTCTTCTCTGAGCATGCCCAGTCTTGCTCATCAGATTTTTGTCTGCCGAAATCTGTACTGACTGAAGGAAAATCGGCCGTTGTGTTGACAGCCAACAAAAATTTTATAGCCTGCACACCAGATTTTTTTCTGCCGAAAAGTCGGAGTCGGTTGTCGGAAGCATCATACTAACAAGCCGAAAATTGGCCGATCGGACGTTGGCCGAAAATTCACGGCCAATAATCGATGCGTGTGTACGAGGCATAAGTCTGATGGTTCAGGTTCAGCAACTCCCAACAAAGCAGGGCCCCCCTTGGAAAAGAGGGCCACCTATATTGGGAATTCACATGGAATCAGGCCAAACAAATGTCCGATAGTCCATGTCTTTTAATGACAAATTCAATTCATATTTGTCTTTGAAATGTCTGAGCTCATTACAAGACAAATCCTGGCTAAAATATAGCTGTAGCACTATCTTGAGTGTTCTGATATCAACTAAATTTTATTACACAGATACACAACTACCTGGACAAAAACAAACTACGACAACCAGTTTGTATGATATTAGCAACATTGGAGGGGTGAGTGCATGCTACGGATCTAAAGATAATAAATACCTATATAAAAGCAGCCATCAGAGTACACCTCATAGAAGTCAGGTTCATTCATTCAAGTTTATCAAAGACACTTAGCCCTAAGCGTATTGAAACCACCAAAGCCAAGAGTATGAGACTGTACTTCGTCCCAGCATACAGAAGACTCTTTTGAACTTTAAACTTTGATTTATTTTCCTCTGTTGAACATCTTAAAGTAGGTTTGAAGTGAATGACTTAGTACTGCCAAACATGAAAGAGTCTAGCAAAAAACTTTTAATAGCAGAGCTGTGACCCAGCCATGGACATTTAGATATTGACAGTAACAGTAAATTTGCTGTGAAACAAGCCCATAATGACTACTATAGCTGCACACAATGTAGAAATTATCCTAAAATTCTAAGGCAGAAACACTTTGACTTTCAGCAGCTTAGCTTCCCCTGATCTCCCCTCCCAGCAGTGACTTGGCAGCCTTCCAGCCTTCTAACCTTCAATGTAAACACAGGTCAGGTATACAAGAGGGGAGAGCAGAGTGCTGAATCCAGACCTAACTTGTAGTGCAACATACTGTATGTAACCGGGCATGGTGCACTTGATGGGGCTAAGGATGTTCTCCCCATGTGGCATTGTGAATAAAGAAACCAGAAAAAAAAATGGTGGCAGAGATATCCAGGTGGAAGGATAAAAACTCAGGAGGTCAACAACTTCTTAAGAGATAAGTATTTATTTATTACCATAAAATGCAGTGGATCGCCTGCTGACATACAGAGCGCTCAGCAGTGAAATTAAAGCGTCTACCTATTCAGGGATAGACTGCTCAGTGAGCATATGAGTGGTAAGGCATCAATATTCCAGTGCTGCTGGGATTTTTTGAACTGGTGCCAGAGCTTCCCCCGCGTTAGTATTGCATGGTAAGACTGTCATTTTAAAGCTCCACTAAACTCGCCGTATTAAACCCAAAAAGAAAAATGTAATATTTTGCAGCTTGTCCATTCTTAAATGTGGTGGGTGCATTGGTTTTTGTTTTTTAATCTTTATTATCAGCTGGGGATCTGGCTAGTAACACACATCCTGTTTTAGGGTGTCGTCCCAACTCTGGATGGAGGAACAATGGAGACACCTTTTGGACAGCAGCACTGTCAGTCTGGGGAGAGGGGAGAAGATGCACTAGCATGGTTTAAGCTAAGGTTTTAAACAAAAGGCTGTAACAAATATTTCTGCATGTTTTTAAGCTTAACCACATAGCCACCACCCACCGCAGTTTTACTGCGGCAGAAGGCCACTCCTGGGCAAAGTGACGTAGTACTAAGTCGCTCGCTCAGGAGACTCTAGGGGGCGAGCGCGCCCCGCCGGCGGCGCACTCCCATCCCCGCTCATCAGCCGGGGAGCCAGCGCGTGTGACCGGAGGCTCCGATGGCCACCAGCCACTCGCAATCTCCTGCAGCTGAGAGAGAAAGACAGACGGCGGATGTTAACACAGCTGTCTGTCATTCTCCCTTAGATTATCACAGTGGCTATGTGATCCTGCTATATAGGATCGCATGTCTCTGTGATGATCTCACAAGCCACGCCCCCTGACAGTTAGAATCACGCCCCTAGGGTCACACTTAATCCCTTGATCACCAGTAATGTTAACCCCTTCCCTGCCAGTGTCATATTTACAGTAACAGTGCATATTTATAGCACTGATTACTGTAGCAATGTCACTGGTACCCCCAAAAGTGTCAAAAATGTCAGTTAGGGGTCCGATCTGTCCGCCGCAATGTCGCAGTCCCGCATAAAAAAATCGCAGATCGCCACCATTACTAGTTTTAAAAAAAACAATAAAAATGACATAAATCTTTCCTGTAGTTAGTAAACACAATATTTATAATTTGCGAATAATAATTTGCACAAACCAATCAAAATACGCTTATTGCCAATTTTTTTACTAAAAATATGTAGCAGAAAACAAATTGGCCTAAAATATTAAAAAATTGATTTTTACATTTTTTTTTGAGAATTTCATATAAAAGAATGTGAAAAATATTGTTATTTTATCAAAATTGTCGCTGTTTTTTTGTTTATAGCGCAAAAAATAAATAAAATACCACCAAAAGAAAGTTATGTTTGTGGGGAAAAAAGGACGTCAATTTAGTTTGGGTACAGTGTTGCACGACCGCGCAATTGTCAGTTTAAGTCACGCAGTGCTGAATCGTAAAATAGGGCCTGGTCATTGAGCAGCCAAATCCTCCGGGGCTAAAGCGGTTAAATAGATAAAATGCAGCGCTTAAAATAGAAATGAAAATTCCATAATGACAGTCTCCGATGTAACCTGAGATTCTTCCACCTCTGTGTGTGAAGAGCAAGCCAACAACAGGTGATCCAAGATTGCTACACCACCACCACACGACGCACACTGCCACTTACCAGAAGAAGGGGATCACTGTTCTCACAATGATCAAATGAGCTTTCACCAGTAATGAGAAAAAGTACAGTACGGCTAGAAATTGCTCAGTGGACTCCACACAGCACACAGATAGGATCAATACGTCCAATTAGGGAAGGATCCACAAAAGGGCAAGAAAAGAGCTCATAGTGTAGTAAATTTTGAAACTATTTATTAGGCAAAAGCAAATTCACTCACCGAACTCAAGTAAAATAACGTGACAATACAAGACAACTTCCTTGTAGTGCGGCGGACCTTCCTGGAGTGACATCAGACGCCGAGCCAGCTCCATCCCTAGGCGTTTCGCCATAGGACGTCATCAGGGGGTGTTTTTAAGCTTCTTTGAGCTTTTTTAAAGCTCTTTTGAGCTTTTTTTGAGCTCTTTGGGGCACTAGCTCCTCTCAAAAATGCGAGTTTGGTGGGGCTTTTTCTACCTGTAAGAGCAAATGCCTGAAAACGCCTGAAAAAGCATAGTGTGCATGGACACCTTGGCTAACAAGGATGGGAGTTTCCAGGCAGAAAAAATAAGAGCTCAAAAGCCTGTAGGAGCCGCTTCTTTGAGCTGCAGCGTGCATGAGCCCTAACTGAGTCAGACTTATAGCTTTGCATTCATCGAAATCTCCTGACTCAGTGGGGGGTGTTTTGGACCTCAGCAGAGAGACCTTCTATCAAGCTGTTGGCAGAGGACAGGCTTTTCTACTCAGGCTGTGGTTGCTTTAGAAAGATTACAAACTGTAGGACATTGAACACATTTTGTTTTTTAATGCACCTGGAATGTATTTAGCTGATTTAAACTGAAAGTATAACTGGGCTTTAACAGCTCTGTGTATTGAGGAATTACACTCCCAGGTGGCTGGGATCAGGAAGAACTCCTAGAACACTCCCTGGAATCAGGAAGGAGGACACAGCAGATTACACTGCGGCTTCAGATGCCCACATCCAGATGGCCGTGCCCAGACAGCGTTTTTAAAAGTTATCCCTTATGCATACCTGGGGTCTATTGAGGTCTACTGGATCCATGGTCCTACCCGGATGTGTCCTTCGGATGACTGGAGGAGAATTGGACGCATCGTTTGTCTCTGGTGACTGTTATTGCACGCCTGTTTGACCTTCCGTAACAGGGGGTCCAACTTTCCGGTAAGGGTACATCCTTATTGTTTTGTGTGATCTCTGCCGGATACTTCCTTTGCAAGACTGGTGCTGGATTTACGGCCATATTTTCCGCATCTGAAACCTTTCTCTATATGGACTCATGGACTCTGTTATACCTCTGCAAGTTTTTTTAGTTAGTTATCCCATTTAGTGGCGCTGTACTTCTCCTTCAATTACTTTTGGTCTGATATACCTTGTACGAGCAGCCTTTCTTTAGCTTATCATTTTTGTGCGCAGCTTTCTTCCCATTTATTGAGGAATTACAGACTGAACTGTTTTGTGCCGAAAAAGTTTAATGGAATAGTCAAATGCCCTTAGTGACTTGCCTTACATGTCTGAGCCTGTTGTCTGATAGGTACCAGAACAGCCTAATCTGTCATTTTACAACAAGCCCGTATTACCGTCACGCTGTATGTCTTTGATCAATGCATTACAAAGCCAATGTGATCCCTGTACAAGACACCCTGCAGTGGGACATCGTAGTGAGGATAGAGATTTGATAGCAGGGCAGCCAGGTGCAGAGAACAGCCCAAGCAGAGACTGTAGTCTGTCTTTCTGCTTTTCAAGAATATTCATTCAAATTGTGTCTATATTAGCCAGTAGCCTTTATATAAAATTTAATCCACCTTTACTATAATTCCCGCATTCATACGAGCACATTATATTTATGAAATCCCTTCCGACCTCTATTTTCCTCTTCATCCTTCAATTGAAGTCCTCTGTGTATAAAGCCTCTTTTTAATGCTCCTCTGCTCAGGTCTACCAGCATTTATCTGGCCCATATATTATTTATGGCTATGGCTGCTGTGTAGTAGTTTCAGCATATTAAAGAAGAAAACATTCCTGCGAAGTGCATTCAGATCTAAACTCATACTACCGAGCAGCTTAGCCCAAAAGCACGCACAGCATTTTTTTAAGCATCTAAAGTTCAATACAAATTCTGATGGGTTTTATTCTTTATTTCAAGGTTCTTTATTGGCATGCTTTTTTTTCCATTTTACTCCAGTACCAGATAAGCAAAGCCTTGGAATGCTGGATTAAAGGATAGCACTGTTGCCCCCTTGGAGATGTTACTTAAATGCACATTATATACTGTATGCCTCTGTTTGGACAATAACAGTGAGCTCCTTCCCCCTACAACAGCAAGTAAAGCCTGGAGCAGTTACATTATCTATAGGCTAGCCCATTCTTTTTCAGCATTCCCTCCTCTCCCCTGCAGCTGCACTGGCTGACACAGGGGAGCCGGATCATGTGGCCAGATCAGAGTGGCCTGAAAATAGGCAAGTATATGTATCTTTCTTACACAGGTTAGTGTAAGCAAAGGTGTTAGGAGGGGAGAAGGGACATGTTTAAGACTAGATAAGGTTAAGCTGACATTCCACTTTAAAGCTCACCTCCAACAAAAAGTACAAATATTAGGTCAATACTAATAAAAGTCAACTTTTGCTACAATTCACACCTTTAATCCTGATCTGCCTTCCACTGTAATTCTTATCTGCTACTAGATGGCCTTAGCATTCTGAGTCCAGGCTGTCATGACTTCACCACCTGGGTTGATGTTATCCTAAAACCTGGGCTCAGGGTAAAGAGCAAACCCTGTGTTTAGGTAAGGGTCTGGTATAGATGAGATACAAACAGAGGTGAAGCTGCGGAAGCTGTCATTCACTGCCATACAGAATCTAAAAAATGTTTTGATTTGGTACATATGCTCCAGGGCAGTGCTCAGTCCCCACAAACAATTTTAAGAAAACCCCTTGCCTTTTAGCCTAGAATATGGACATTACTTTTTTTTTTAACAATTTGCTTCCATTGACTTCAATGGGGTTTGGATTCAGCACCAAAACCTTAGTCATGTTCTGCAAACCCCTCTTGAACCAAACTGGTATGTTTGGTTCATCCCTAAAAATGTACATTTCTAGATGTTCCCTACAATCTTCACTTTTTGAGTTCAGGTCCACTTAAATTAAGCTAGGTATTCATTATTATACCACAAAATGTATATACAGTATATATTTTTTTTCAGCAAAATTTACCTGACTTTGTCTTGCTAAAAGCATCTTACTATGCTGAGCCTAGACTAGGAAAAGGAGAGGCAGGACTGGGATCCAATGTGATTTGCTGCATTCCAATATGCTGGTAAAATAACATGCTGATAGGAGTAGAGAGTACAGTGAACAGAAGGATTACTCCATTAATTAAAAAAATGCTAGACCCATAAGGTCATTTTATTGGTATTGCTGTCTTAAGTATTGATGTTGTTGAAATCTGGTTCCTGGGCAGGTGGATTCTAAATCCCAGAGGATCCCCATGGTCTCCTTGGCTTGTAGTGTAATGTAACAAAATAGAAATCTTAACACCGCCCTACTGCTAAGAGGTCTAGATATAACACTTTCCAATAAAAGTCAAGGATACAGTTCAAAGAGTATCCAACATGTTTTGGAAGTCCAAAAGCTCCCCCTTCATCAGGGTTTGATTGAACACAATATGAATGGACTAGAAGTGAGCTGTTATTTCTTCCAGTGTGCTAACAAACATAGGCCTTGTCAGCAGCTAGTTTGGCAGCTGAATTATCCCATCAATTACTGTTCAATCAGCAGGCTGGGAATGGTGAAAGTTTTGGCTGAGGTTTGAATTTAACGGGAACCTCTCGGCATGAATGAGCAAAAGCTCCATAAAAAACTCTATGTGAACGGCTACAGACTTCACCCTACAAAGCCGAATAGGCAATGTTGAAATACCTATCTTCTCGTGCTTTCTTCTTTTGGACATTGTCCTGTTTAGCTATGGATAAGAGAACCCGAGCCAAGAAAAAAAAATATTTTGAATAGTTTTAACTGTATAAAGGTTTGATGAACCGTACAGTTTGCCATTTCTAGGCTTGAAAATAGAAACACCCTAGAATTAATCAGATCCTCTCCGGCATGCCAAATGTATTTTTGTCCTCCGTAATCTTGGCCAAAACTGGCATGCCCCCTTCTTATCTCGGCAGGTTGGTGACTTAGACAAGTGGCATCAAGCTGGCAGGCTGGTATTATGGATAATTTAAGTCACTGCTCTACAAGACACCCGTTTTTTCCTGGAACCATTGAAATGTGGCATGATTATACAATGCCTTTACATCGGCTCTTCCTCAACTGGTTTGTACTTTATAAAGACAATACAATGTATTACTAAGTTTTATGAAACTAGAATGACTTTCATAAGACTGGTATCTCACAGTACTTTAGACGTAGGCCTTACGGCTCCTTTTGTACTGCCTTCCCACAACCTTAAAGTGGACCTTCCCCCCCTTCCCTAAATTTCACATCAGCTTGAATCTTTGTATCTGTATGCTGATGTGAAATCGGCTAAAATTTTTGTTTGTTTTTTTGCCTTATCTATATTTTTTTTTATTGTACTTTCTGGGTTTCCTGAAGGCAGTGGTGATGTAGTCCCGGCTGAGGAGATGCCCCCTAGGAAGGCAATGTCACCACTGCCTTCAGGAAAGTCCTGTACCTTATCGCAAATCTCTTAAACAGGACACAGAGAGTAAAAAAAAAAAACCTGTCTGGTTTTAACCATACCCTACTCAATCCAAATGGGAGAAAAGTTTTTGGCTTTAGATATGGGTTGCACTTCTGCCTTAGTTGTTTGCAGCACTAGGGTCATTGGTATAATCCCAGACAGTATCTGCATGGACATCAACAGTATCTCCTTGGAGTTTACAGTATTCCCTGTAATTGTGAGGGTTTCCTCCAGGTACTCTAGTTTCCTCCCACACTCCAAAGACATGCCTGTAAGTTTATTGGCCCTAATGCATATGTGAGACAGGGACCTTTGATTCTAAGCTCCTGGGGGGCAAGTACTGATATGAAATATGTAAAGTGAAGTGAAAATGGTTGTCACTATATAAATTCTTGTAATAAATAAATAAAATATACTTAAATTCTGCTGCAGTAGGAAGATTTATGGTGAATACATTTCATAGACTCCTGAATGATAAAAAGGACGATGAAGCTGCAGATTTTCCCATGATGAGCCCCACTGAGTCACTATAATTAAATCAGACCCTATCGCTTAGCGGTCAGCGGCCCTGATTCTCCAATCTGCAATAGCACTTAGGATGCACTAAAATAGCCTCTCAATGCATATTATCACATATCATGATATGGTTTGAGAGGCTACTTTAGCATGTCTTAAGTGCTATCACAGCTTGATGAATCAATCACTGTTTGATAAAAGTTCTGGCAAGGTCTACAGCAATATTTCAAGAGCAGAGAAAGAAACTGCAATAAAGTTTGCTATTATCTTTGCAGTATCAACAATACACATTTACCTGGAGGGGGTTGTTATTTCTTCAGCAACTCTAGAGTATCACTTTAAGGGCTTACTTATCACATTTAATGTCCGATTTCACATGTGCCATTGACAATGTTTGTAATGTGTATGTGGTGCATTTGAAGTGAGTTTTTATTTTGTTATTTTGGTATTTATTTTTACATTAGTTACATTAATTACAGTATTGATGTCAATCCCATTGCGGAGCATTGATGTAAATCCCATTGCGGAGCATTAATGTCAATCCCACTGCAAAAAAAAAAGATTCAGCATGCTTTACTTTTTTAAACCCCCCCCCCCCCCCGAAAGCACTGTATGGTGTAAACTAGGCTCATTGAAATGCATTCATTTTCCTGCATGTGCATTCATACTGCATGTAAAAACACATTGGACTGATATATGCTGTAAACAAGCCCTAACGGGAATCTGTAGTCTTCAGGTTTCTTTTTTCCAATTTAAAATTTTTTATTTTAATTGCATATACAATTTACAAATATCTCTCAGTATAAAGACAAATGGGAAAGACAAGTTTTTCAAATATAAATATACTCTAGGAAATGAGCAGCAATAATTAATTATAAACTTTATATTGCTTTGTCCCCTTAGCTACCTCTAACCCCCCCTCTCCCTCCCATCTACTCCCATCCCTTCTCTACCCATATTGCCTTCTTCCTCCTGTTTCCCCGGCTATGACAATGTTTAAGCGTTATTTTCGGTATACTTCGATAGTTTTTTAAAAAGTATCCATTTTCCCCATTTTTCTTTCACATTTATTGGGATCTCCGCTTGGGAGTTACTTATATATTCCATATGAAAGATGTTATTTATTTTATCGCACCAGTCCTTTATTTTTGGGCTGTCTACCTCTCTCCACTTTTTCGGTATTGTTCCCTTTGCTGCATTTAGTAAGCTTGGAACCAGTGTTGTTTTATATTTTTTAAGTGGTATTTTTGTTTTATGAAATAGACATACCCAGGGGTCTTTTGGGATCGTTATTCCTGTGATTTCGCCAATAAGTTGTATAACCCCAGTCCAAAATTCTCTAATCTTTGGGCAGTCCCAGAACATGTGATACATTGTTCCGGTTCTGCCGCATTCCCGCCAACATTTATCCGTTTTATCCAATAGATAATTTTTTATTAATTCTGGTGTTATATACCATCCTAACAGGCATTTATAATTTAATTCAGTCGTACTTATATCTATGGCCACGGATCCAACCGCCTTCAGTACTACATCAGATTCCTGTTTTGACAATTGTGTCCCTATTTCTTTCTCCCATTTTACCATGAATGGAGGGATTTCCAGACCGTGCCACTCTGTCAGCATTTTATACACTTGTGATACTCCATGTTTTTGGTTGGTGGAATAACATAATTTCTCAATAAAATTAAAGTTTTTCTCCGATCTAATCGGTTGTGGTAATGACTTTATAAACTGGCTCAGTTGGAGATATCTCCATTCATCTAATTTCATATTTTTATTATTTTGTTTTAAGTTTTGAAGTGTGTTTATGTGACCTTTGTGAAGTACATCTTTTAGTTGAGTGTTACCAATCTAATTTCCATATTTTTCCTTATTCCCTGGTGGGAAATATTTTGTGCCATTTAGTGATATCATTGGTGAATTATATTCCCATTTTAATTGTTTATTTATCCTGTCCCATACTTTATAAACGACCCTTGTTAATTCATGTGCTCCTTGTGAATCCCTATATTTTGGCGGTATCCATATAGTTTTATGTAAATGAGTTTTATTTTGTGCGCATTCAATCTCCACCCATCTTTTCCCCGTGTCTTCTTTTGTCCATTCTGTCATTCGTGTGATGATTGCTGCCTTATAATACCTTTCTATGTCTGGTGTTGCCAATCCCCCTTGTGTTTTACCTCTTGTGAGTATCTTATATTGTACTCTAGGTTTTTTCCTCTGCCATATATATTTTGTTAATAAAGTTTTTACTTTGAAAAAAGTTACGGGAATGTTTATTGGTAATAAAGAGAATTTATACAAAATTGGTAGTATAAACATCTTGATGACGTTTATTCTTCCGATCCTTTCTTATATCTATTTTTATTTCATTTAGTAGAGGTATATAATTAGCTTGATATAGTTTTCCGGTTTGTGATGTTATATATATCCCTAAATATTTTAGTTTTGCTTTTGCCCAGGTATATGGGAAATATGATTTTAATAGAAACATAGAAACATAGAATGTGTCGGCAGATAAGAACCATTTGGCCCATCTAGTCTGCCCAATATATCTGAATCCTATGAATAGTCCCTGGCCCTATCTTATATGAAGAATAGCCTTATGCCTATCCCATGCATGCTTAAACTCCTTCACTGTATTTGCAGCTACCACTTCTGCAGGAAGGTTATTCCATGCATCCACTACTCTCTCAGTAAAGTAATACTTCCTCATATTACTTTTAAACCTTTGCCCCTCTAATTTAAAACTGTGTCCTCTTGTGGTAGTTTTTCTTCTTTTAAATATGCTCTCCTCCTTTACCGAGTTGATTCCCTTTATGTATTTAAAAGTTTCTATCATATCCCCTCTGTCTCTTCTTTCTTCCAAGCTATACATGTTAAGGTCCTTTAACCTTTCCTGGTAAGTTTTTTCCTGCAATCCATGTACTAGTTTAGTAGCTCTTCTCTGAACTCTCTCTAGAGTATCTATATCCTTCTGGAGATAGGGCATCCAGTACTGCGCACAATACTCCAAGTGAGGTCTCACCAGTGTTCTGTACAGCGGCATAAGCACTTCTCTCTTTCTACTGCTTATACCTCTCCCTATACATCCAAGCATTCTGCTGGCATTTCGTGCTGCTCTATTACATTGTCTTCCCACCTTTAAGTCTTCTGAAATAATTACTCCTAAATCCCTTTCCTCAGATACTGAGGTCAGGACTGTGTCAAATATTCTATATTCTGCCCTTGGGTTTTTACGCCCCAGGTGCATTATCTTGCACTTATCCACATTAAATTTCAGTTGCCAGAGTTCTGACCATTCTTCTAGTTTTCCTAAATCCTTTTCCATTTGGCGTTTCCCTCCAGGAACATCAACCCTGTTACATATCTTTGTGTCAGCAGCAAAAAGACAAACCTTACCATTGAGGCCTTTTGCAATATCACTTATGAAGATATTAAACAAAATTGGTCCCAGTACAGATCCCTGAGGTACCCCACTGGTAACATGACCTTGTTCTGAATGTTCTCCATTGACTACAACCCTCTGTTGTCTGTCACTCAGCCACTGCCTAATCCACTCAACAATATGGGAGTCCATGCTCAATGACTGCAGTTTATTGATAAGTCTTCTATGTGGGACAGTGTCAAAAGTCTTACTAAAATCTAGATATGCAATGTCTACTGCACCTCCACCGTCTATTATTTTAGTCACCCAGTCAAAAAAATCTATAAGATTTGTTTGACATGATCTCCCTGAAGTAAACCCATGTTGTTTTTCATCTTGCAATCCATGGGATTTAAAATGTTCCACAATCCTATCCTTTAATAGGGTTTTCTATTAATTTGCCTACTACTGATGTCAGACTCACTGGTCTATAGTTGCTCGATTCCTCCCTACTACCTTTCTTGTGAATGGGCACGACATTTGCCAATTTCCAATCTTCCGGGACGACTCCTGTTACTAATGATTGGTTAAATAAATCTGTTAATGGTTTTGCCAGCTCACCACTAAGCTCTTTTAATAATTTTGGGTGTATCTCATCAGGACCCTGTGACTTATTTGTCTTCACTTTAGACAGCAATCTTAGAACGTCTTCCTCTGTAAAGACACATGCATCAAACGATTCATTAGTCATCCTTTCAAGTGGAGGTCCTTCTCCTTCTTTTTCTTCTGTAAAAACTGAACAGAAGTATTCATTAAGGCAGTCGGCTAGCCCTTTATTCCCTTCTACATACCTTCCGTCCTTTGTTTTTAATTTAGTTATTCCTTGTTTTAATTTCCTTTTTTCATTTATATATCTGAAGAATGTCTTATCCCCCTTTTTCATAGACTGAGCTAGTTTTTCTTCTGCCTGCGCTTTAGAAGTTCTTATAACTTGCTTGACCTCTTTCTGCCTAATCTTGTAGATTTCCTTATCTTCATTGCTCTGGGTTTTTTTATAATTACAAAATGCTAGCTTTTTATTTTTAATGATTTGGGCCACTTCTGCTGAGTACCACAGTGGTCTCTTCCTTTTTTTGCTTTTACTGGCAAGTCTAATGCAATTTTCTGTTGCCTTCAATAATGCACCTTTTAAGTAGTCCCATTTCTCCTGGATTCCATGTAATCCGTTCCAGTCTGATAAGGACTCATTTATGACTAATTTCATTTTTGAAAAGTCTGTTTTTCTAAAATCTAAAACTATTTGTTCTTCTTGAATATTTAAACTAATATTGAGAATTTCTGATTTTATTGGATTTATTTTGAAATTTGATAGCTTTCCATACTCCTTAAATTCTTTTTAGATATTGGGGAGTGTGATCCTAGAGTTTGTAATAAAAAATAATAGATCATCTGCATATGCCGCAGTTTTATGTTCGTCCTGATTTACCTTCACTCCTTTTATATCTTTATTTTGTCTGATTTATGCTAATAAAGATTCTAAGGTTAATATGAACAGGAGGAAAGACAGGGGACACCCCTGTCTCGTCCCGCTGCCCATTTCAAACCTTTCTGACAGGGCTCCATTTATTTTAATTCTTGCTGTAGGTTTTTTATATAGAGCCTCTATCCATTGCCTCATTTTTAGTCCGATCCCCAAAATTTTAATTGTCTCCTTCATGAAGTCCCAGTCCACCCTATCGAAGGCCTTCTCTGCATCGATCGACAATAGGATGGAGGGGACTTCATGCTTTTTAGTTTTTTGTAAAAGTAATAAAGTTCTGATTACGTTATCTTTTCTTCTCTGCCTGGCACAAATCCGGTTTGGTCTGGATGAATCCAGAGTTCCAGTACATTTTTTAATCTCATTGCTAAGATTTTCGTGAAAATCTTCGTATCTGTATTTAACAGAGCAATTGGTCTGTAACTGGAACATAGGGTTTGATCTTTCCCTTCTTTCGGTATTACCATGATATGGGCCATCAGAGACTCTTCCATCAGATCTTCCTGCCTGACTTTATTCATGTAAGTTTGCATTTTTGGTATTAATATGTCTTTGAATCTTTTATAATACTTTATTGTATATCCATCTGGGCCTGGACTTTTCCTGTCTTGGATAGTTTTTAATACATCTCTGATCTCGTTTTCGGTAATCAGGGCTTCTAAAAATTCTAATTTGTGTACTGGTATTTTAGGTAGATTTGCTTCCTTTAGATATTCCTGAATGTTTATTATTCTTTCCTGTCTTGTTTGTTTAGTTTCTCCCTTTCGGACATTATATAAGGCATTATAAAAAGAATGGAAAGCTGCAGCTATTTCTGGAGTTGTTAGTTATTTCATTTCTGCTATTTTTGACTTTTTCTATATAATTTTTTGATTTTTTCATCATTAATAATCTTGCTAAAGGTCTTCCAGGTTTATTTCCGAATTTATATCTATATCTTGCTAGTTTGTTAAAATAGCATCTAGTTTCTTCCTCTAATAGATCTTTTAATTCATCCCTTTTCAATATTAAGTCTTTTTCAGTTTCTTTAGTTAGGTCTTTTTTATGCTTTTGTTCAATTTCATATATCTCTGTTGTTAATTTTCTGATTCGGTTAGTCATCTCCTTCTTTTTTTTTTGAGGCTATGGATATTAGTATTCCTCTAATGTAGGCTTTATGAGCCTCCCATATTATCGCGGATGATATTTCCGGAGTTTCGTTTTTCTGGAAGTATAACTGTAGTTCCTTTTCAATTCTGTTTCCTGTTTCTTCATCTTGGACTATATCTTCGTTTAACCTCCATATTCCTATGTTTTTTTGATATGCTGGTTTTTTATTTATTAGTGTCACGGGCGCATGATCTGATAAAGTTATTGTGCTTATCTCTGTAACTTCCATATACTCCAACAGTCGATGGTCTGTGAAAATATAGTCCAATCTTGAATACATCGAGTGTACTGAGGAGTAATAGGTGTAATTTTTTTTTTTTGGATGTTTAATCCGCCAAGCATCTACTAATTGGATTTGATGTAATTTTTTCTTAATTTTTCTAAGTTTTTGCTCTCCCAGTGACCTTACTTTCGAGGTACTATCCAGACTTGGATCTATACAGAAATTCATATCTCCCGCCATTACTAGATATCCTTTTTAAAGGTTTCCAAATCATTTAGGATTCTCCCCAGATATTCACTCGGATTCTTATTTGAATTATAAATGTTAACAAGTGTTAATTCTATCCCCCTTATGTGTCCTTTAAGGAAAATATATCATCCCAATGGATCCACTTTAATTTCTTCTGGAGAGAATTCTACATTCCCAGCTATTCCTATTGCCACCCCTCTTGCTCGTTCAACTGGTGTGTCTCCATAATACCAAGTTGGAAAATATTTAGAATATAATTTTACATTTGAGTGGAGAGAGATATGTGTTTCCTGTAAGAAAACTATATTTGCTGCTTCCCTTCTTAATTCTTCCAGGATCTTATATCTTTTCATATCTTTTCATATGGGAGTTTAATCCTCTTACGTTATAGATTACTCTTTTTAGTTGTTCACCTCTCATTTTTCAACCTTTCTCCTCGGTCCAGCGGAGGGGGCAGGATCGATTAAAGCTTTTCTAAAAACATTCTGCCGAGGTTGGAGAACGATACTTCCTTTGAGGTTTCTTTTCCTTTTTGGCAAGTAGGTAGATCCCCTGTCTCTATCCATCCCCCCTCCCCCTTCTCCCCGTCCCTCCCTTTCCCTCTCTATCTCTTCCCCCCCCCCCACCTCCCCCCTTTACCCTTCCTCCCTTGACCTCCTCCTCCCTCCTTCCCCCTCCGTCTCGTGATGTTAATCTTTTGATCCATTAATGATCCTTGGGTTTTTAGTTGTCTCCTTGGGTCGTTAGCCCTAGTCCCAATTTTGGGGTGTTGCTCTGTTGAACTAGCACGTTCTAAACCCTTCCTACTTTGGTGGGTCTATCAGGTCTGCTGGGGAGCTGTCATATGATATGATTCCTTACAATGTTTACTCTCCTTCCCTCCCCACCCCCCTCCCCTTTCCTCTCATCCCATCCGCCCTCCCCCCTCCCCCCCTCCCCCACCACTTCTGCTCTTCAAATATTATATACAGTATCTTTTTTTTCTTGCTATATAAGATATTATCCGGGTCAGTTTTATTTTATTTTATTTTATTGCATGCAGACTATTATTATAGTCAAAATTTCTCTGCATCATATTCATTAAGTGTTCTTGCTTATGGCAAGTACACTTACTATTCTTTCAGATGTATATTATTCTTATTATAGTGAAAGCCTATGGGAAAAGTTGGCACCCTAACTCCTCCCACAATTTTTAAGCTACATAGACAAGTAATATACCGAAAAGAGCGGATCGTTCCCAATTGCTTTGCCATGACTTTTTGGAAGGTTTCGCCAAATGTTTTGCAAAATATTGTCGTTTTTGTGGGGAAATTTGGTGAAATTTGCTCTATAGGAATGAATGGTGGAAATAGTTAGAAAATAGTTAGAGGGTGAGCGAAGAAATCTTGCCACAATTTCTAAACTGCTGCCACTACCTCATTTTTAAGGCCACCTACACAAATGTTACATCAAAACGTTCGCCTATCCCTGATGCCACTTAACATGTCCACATGTAAGCCATAGCCCAAATATTTTTTTACACTATGACCGCTTGTTTCCAACTCACGCCGCCCATTGACATTCTTTGAAACTCCACTGAAACCGTCTCCAATTTCAAGGTTGTTTTCTAACCTGTGACTGCCTTCAGTTTTAATGTTTCATAGACATACTATACAACAAAATATCGTCCGGGGTCTTGTGATTCCTACGGTAGAAGTCTCTAAGCCGTGAGATTTAGAGCTTTTACACTAGAGCCATATGAAGATAGACACCTCCAACTTTGGTAAGTTGCCCCAAAAAATTTAATGGCGGAATGTTCCGGAATGTTCAAAACTAGACCATTTGTTTCCAACTGCCAACATTTCTTAACTGCTGCCTCTCCCACACAGACACTTACACCCCCCCCCACACACACACACCAAACCAGACACACACCACACCACACACACACCACACCACACACTTACACCCCCCCACACACACACACACTACACCAGACACACACCACACCACACCACACACACACCACGCCACGCACCAAACACCACAAACCACACCACACCACACACACCACACCACACCACACACACAGCACACACACCACACCACACCACACACCACACCACACACCACACCACACACCACACCACACCACACACCAAACACCACACCACACCACACACACCACAGCACACCACACAGCACACCACACACCACATCACACACCACACACCACATCACACACCACACACACATCACACACCACACAGCACACACACCACACAGCACACACAGCACACACCCAACACACACCACACAGCACACACCGCACACACACAGCACAGCACACACACACCACACACACACCACACACACACACACCACACATACCACACACACCACACCACACCACACGTACCACACACACACACCACACACACACAGTACACACAGTACACACACACACCAGACACACACCACACACACACCACACCACACAACACACCACACACCAAACACCACAAACCACACCACACCACACACACCACACACACACCACAGCACACCACAGCACACCACACCACACCACACACCACATCACACACCACACCACTCCACACACCACACACACACACACACACACCACACACGCACACCACACACACACACCACACACACACACCACACACAAAGCACACACACACACACACACCACACACACCACACAGCACACACACACACACCACACACACACACCACACCCAAACACGCATAGTTACTCCGCCCACTCCAGCTGGAGACTACCGGTGGCGGCAAGAACACTTCACACAATTTCCCAGGAAATTGTAAGTTTTCTAGTTGTTTATGCTATGATATATGTGGAAACATTTTCTTAAATTACCATTATTTATTGCAATATAGATATTCTCTTGGATTATGTAATTCTGTTGAATAATATATACATCCTCTTGAATTACCATTATTTATTGCAATATACTGCGTATATTCTCTTGAATTATATATTTTTATACTATGATGTATCGGGAAACATTTTCTTGAATTATCATTATTTATTGCAATATAGCTATATTCTTGAATTATATAATTCTCTTGAATAATATATACATGATTTTGAATTAACAATATTTATTGCACAGTATACACTGTATGTATATAATGTATTATTAGTATTTTTATTAATTAATTTTTTTTTCATTTTTTTGAGAATGGGGGGGGGGCTAGCCGTACAATTGCTTACTGCACACCACGGAACCAATAAAGTATTGCAGAGGGCAGACCAGTCCCTAAGTGGCTTAGCAAAAGTCGACATTTACACATTAGACTTGAGGGCTTCCTTGATGTTCCTGAAGATAACATGAGGGTATGTGCAGGTTCATATAGACTGAAACTTTAGTGAGCTTTTTTGAACCAAAATATTTACTATAAAGGGCAAAATTATTGCAGCATTGTATTCATGAATGCATCTTTAGATGTATTTATTTTATGCAACCAATTGTAAATACCTGAACTTAACTTATTAGTAAATTGGTAGCAAACCGCTGGGCGTTTTTTTTTTTTTTTTTATCTTGAAAGGTAATGTCATAATGTTCTAGTATGCATCACCTTCCAGCGCCACACTGTCACTGCTGCAGGTGCTCCCATCTTTACCCGGTCTACCTTCCAGGTTCACAGACTCCGGCTGTGTGACTGGCCAGAGCAAGAATGACGTTACTCCCGTGCATGCGCACAGAAGCCGCCATTTACGGCACAGGACTCTGACCAAATGGCCCTGGTGGCCGTTCCTTCAGAGCTCATATGCCGATGGCGTCATCGGCTGTATGTACAGTAAATATCTACTAAAGCGTGCACGTTTAGCAGACATTTATAGTACCTATAGGTAAGCCTTATTATAAGCTTTCCTAAAGGTAAAAGTCAGAGATGTGAGTTTCCTACCACTTTAATCTCTTGCAGTCCTTGTAAAGCATAACTCAGACTAGAGCAAGGAGCAGCAGCACAAGAAGCCAATTGGGTGTGCTGTAGTATGAGGAACATGCTGATAGAAGGAGAGAGCAGAGTGACAGTGTGATGATCTCAGCAGTGATCTTTTTACAGGGTAGTTTGGGGAACCTATAAGCATTACTGAACTGAAGCAGAGAAAGATACAGTCTCCTCCCCCCGCCTGACAGGAATGTGCAAAGTGGCACACCTGTGTAACAGCCCATTGAGACTGGCGCAATGTGACTTCGAGGGGCAATCTGTGAAGTCGCGGTGCACAGCGTGCACCGCGATTTCGGCGTGACTTGCAGGGACTTCACATAATGGAATTGGGACATTGGGACATTGGCTTGTTCGGGTGACCCCTCAAGTGCTCCAGCAGCAACATGGAGTAGCATTGGGAAATAAAACCTTTTGTCTCCCTGGCCGATTGAATTAGATGGAAATTTGGGGTCGCCGACAGAGACCAATCCATAGCAGGTCCTTCTGCCTTGGGCCAGCTTATGGTAGTAGTATACCATGTTATCTGGCAATTTGCTCTGAAGATCCGAAAAAGACATCGCTCTCCCACCGTGAAACACCTGAGAGACATACTCTATCCCCCAAGCACGCCACCTGAGCCCCTGCTGCAGTTTAGCTAGTTGAGTGTAGACATTATTTCCCCAAAGGGGACTGTATGCAGTGCATCCTGTGACACATGGTAACTGTTTCGCCTTGTTCCAGACCTTTTGAATAAGAACTTAAGTGGGTTGTTGTCTATTGGCCTTATGGAATGCCTGAGCTTCAAGGCCCACGGGGATAGATCTCGCTGCGGCACCTATCAATAGGAGACGAACCGATTAATCCCCAGGGCCGGGGGGACATAGATCCTACAAGGTGTTGGAGCTGAGCAGCTAAGTAATAGATCCAGGGATTAGGAAGTGCGAGACCCAACTACCCTTAGGGTTTTGTAGTTGTTCTAGCTTAATTCTGAGTGGGCGCAGCGTCCTAAACAGGGAATTTATCACCCAAAATACCTTAAGGGGCACTACAATGGGGGAGTTATGAATGACGTATAGGAGCTGGGGCATTAAGATCATCTTGATCAAGTTCACCTTGCCTGCCAGGGGCATTTTAAGCCTATTCCAAACATTAATTTTATCCCTGAACCTAGAAAGGAGAGGTTGTATATTGAGTAGACGGTAATTTAAAATGGCAGGGGAAACCTGAACATCTGAAAGGAAGTAGGTATAACCTATATTTACCTAAAGAAAAGACTGGAACCATGGTTGTATATTCCCCATCCCTCCTACACAAATGAGAGACCCAAGTATGTAGGTGTATTATCAAGATAAATCATAGAAATTACTGTTTGGCATTTGGGGCTATATAATGCCTATATGGTCTTCAGGGATCCAAAAATGTGGCTTTTGCCCAGCCATGAATGAAATGATTATTGCACAATAGCTTCAAAAACATCGTAGAGATTGAACCAAGGGCCCTACCCAAGGGAACTAATAATTTAGCAGCCCTTATAAAGTGTTTATGACTTCACTGGCCGCTTGCTGAAAATGTTTGCAATAGTAAAGTGACGCTATAAATGTTTCAAAGTTGCAATCACACATGACTAAGGGGATAGGCAGATGTTTGCATACTGCCTGTAGGAAACATTTTAATGCCACACAAATCTAATATTGTCATTAAGATGTCCGCCTCGTGCATGAAAATTATTGCTCAATCCCACAATTTAATAAAGCAAAGCATGAACATTTAACATTTAATATAACATTAGCACCTGAATTGCTATTTCTCGTGCCTGTTCATAAAAGTAAAAAGGCCGGCTAGGGCTGCTAGCGAGTAGAAATATTAGATCAGCCGGGGATTAATAACTGTACCCGCTCTCTCCTCATATAAACAGCTGATGCCCAAACGCCACACTGTGAGATAACGCTTTCTCCGTCCCTATACACAGACAACAATGGAACAGCAATGTAGCCAAGCAATTCATAACCACTCGGGCCCTGTACATCCACACAGAGCGTGATTAGATATTAATTCACTGCAGTCTGTTATGACAATCCCTCACGCTGAGGATACTGTACAAAGCAGACTGATCTTATCACGTTTACTGCTGTATGGAGTTCCTTTTTCCTTCCACTGAGCTATCTAGAAATAAAAGCATTAAAAAAAAATAAAAAAAATTCAGACCTGTAGGCGGAAGCATTCAAAGAGAGTACAAGACCAAAACTCACATGTAAGCGTGGTCCTGGGTGAAGGTACCTTAGGCCAGACGTGCTCAACCTTCTTTGAGTCAATAGATGTGCAGTGAAAAAATTCAAGTAATACAAAAATGGCCTTGAGCAGTGTAAAAGAAAAAAAAAGAAAAAAGTTAATGATGGGCAAAACTTCAAACCAGAGTTACATGGCTTATGATACCAGCAGATGCAATATATTTAAAGGTACACCCCAATCGGTATTGAAATGTAAGGCCCAAAGTGCATATATGGAGCATGCTCTTTATTTACAGCAGACGGGCAGCCTGGCCTCACCATGCATGTCACTCGCCTTGGGTGAATGATGCGCACACTGCCCGCTGTGCCTCCCAGAATATGTACATCACATATCCCAGGAGGAATAGGCTCTTATTAAAGAACAGGAGGAGAGGGCAGGCCTTTTGGCGCGTCATCAAGAGGCCCGCCTGCGGAACCTGCAAGAGCCGGTGAGCCCCTTGATGATATCAGAGAAAACATGGCAGCGCGGGACAGAGCTGTGGTCGGGATGATCTCAGAAGGTAAACGCTGGATCCACTGGTAGGGTGAGTATTTGACATGTCCAGATACCCCCATCAAAAAAAAGAAAAAACGGGGAGGTCGGCCGCAGCTTCTCCTTAAGCCTTTAGAATCACTTAAAGTCTCATGAGGTGCATGCCACCTGGTAGACTTATCGCTTTCATTTATTTCTAAGTTTTATGGCGCATCAGGAGGCTAGCGATCACTACATTTCCAGAGCTCTGATGCTAGATCTGGTCTCACCGCCTTCATCTGCAGAGTCACATGCAGCTGCTGTGTCCGCTCCTTCCCTCCCCTCCTTCTGCCCAGTCAGAGAGTGCTTTGTAATATGTAAACCCTGGAAAAAAGAGTAAGAAAACTGACATATACACCTCAACGGGATAATTGTCTATCTCACCCACTCGGCGCTAAGGTGCTCAATGCCATAATGAATAGCTTACATAAATAAAGTGGTAAAAACCATAAATACCAAAATCCGATTAAAGGTACATAAAATAGTATAAAATGATAAAAAATCACAAAACCAGCTAAAACCTTTTGGATATCAGCAGCCGTTATATATAAAAACAATAAAAAAAAATAAATGTGTATTGATGGAATTACGCTATGAGAGCATTTTTCATTTGCATATCATAACATCTATGGAGTGATCCAGCCATCATCTGTGAGGAGATCCTGAGCTGTGTCACAGAGATTTATCCTTCTGAGTATACATCTTGTTGGGCTTTATATCCCCCTCAGTGAGGTACGTGGGCACTGCTTGGGGGGCATGTCCGGTGTGGTGAAGGTGCACGATTATTTATATAAGAGCACGTGAACACCTTATACAGGATTTTATCACCAAAGATGGTAAAAGCAGGCTGGACTGTTCCTCTCTTTTTTGAATAAGACACATTATGGACTATGTGATCAGTTGTATAGCGCTGTTAGTGTTTGCATGTGATTTTATTATATGTACACACCATTTTAATATGTAAACCCAATCACAAAACACAAAGGCTTCTTGAGGTTTTAAATGGGAAGCAGATTGGAGGGACAGTAGGAGATCCTGTGTGTAAGAACACGGCGTCTCTCCACTCACAACCCCAGAGTGTAGCAATAGTAATCCTCTGAGAGCTCCATAAAATTGTCAGATGTAAATAACAGATAGGTCCACAGGGTGGCATGCACCTCTTTGGACATAGCTCATAGTATCCCTGCATATTTTTACAAATTGGCTGAATTCCTGGAGTTCAGCTTTAATTGTGCCATGTAGCACCCTATCTAAAACAGCCTAAACTTGCCTACATTTCCATTTTGGCTGGGTGGTAGTTAGCCCAGACGAATTGTATAGTTTTTCACTTGGTCTTTCCCTAAGCTCAGTTGGGTTGCACAGTTGTCAGTAGGTGTCATTGGTACCACTGGCAATAGTATACAATTTCATAACAAGACTGAGCTAAGAATATTCCTTCAGCCAATCCAGTTGGATGCTCATTGCCACTGGTGCATGCTGGGGAAGGATATACATTCTGGGGCAGGCCTCATAATCTGTCTCTTTTCCCAGGCCTAAGGGGGTCTGCTTTTAGGCCCCATAGCTTGTGGTGGGCATAACATGTGCCTAATGTGGACATAGGTCTGAAGTGGCCCTGGAGCTGTCCTGCCTGTCTCGGGGAAACTGTGCCAAGGAGTAGATTGTTGTTTCAAGGGCCTGGTAACTCACTTGGAAGTAGGACACACTAAGCCTAAGTAATGGATAGAGGAGTTTGTGAATCAGCTAAGTTACTGCCTTCAATGTTGCCATGTCGGCTTAAAGGTTCTGACACTGCGAAGCTGGATATGAATCTGGAAAGTCTGTAAGGGATCTGTTAGGTATCTTAACCTTAACCCCTGGACTGTTCTACCATAAATCTTTACCAGAGCAAAAATGACTGGCGCCCAGTGTTTTTCTGGTCCCCCATTTTAGTCACAGACTAGCCCTGGGGTAAAATGCTGGCCTACCCCTAACTCTAAAGGTGCCACTATGCCTCTGGAGTTTTAGGGGGATGCTAAAGGAATAGGACTTACTTTAGGTTAAATATAGGAGAAAGTATTCAGTTGGATATATTATGAGGGGATAGAGGTTTAAACGTTTATGAGGTTTCCCTCTATAGAAAAGTCTTTGAATTATGCTTCCAGGCGCATGGCATTTATGCCGTCAGTTTTTTTGTACACCTAGTGTTATTTTAGGGTGTTAGAATTTGAGCACATTTTTTGAATGCTTTGTTGTTTGTATTTTGTACACCTAGGGTTCATCATCATTGGGTCTGAAAGTGATAGGAAATCTAACATTCTGAGTTGTGAAAAGAACAGGACTAGAGGGGAAATATGGACATCTGTTCTGGTGACAAGGATGTAAAAGGGGCTTTAACTTACTGAAGAGGTTTTCTCTCACTTCCTGTCTTATCTATCACACTGGAGGTAAAGTTCAGTCTCCCCAAATGGAACATATGAAAGGGGTTTTACCCATTGTTTACTCATCCAAAATTTAAAAAAAAGGGATTTACAAATTATTTTATAATAAAAGAACATACTTTTTCTAAAGTTAACTTCTTCTATACCGTTAACTCTGGTACATTTCATTATACTATGGTGTTTGGATAGGTTGCCCATGTGGCTATAATTTCTGAAATGTTCCCAATACTCAAGTGAATTCAGGAAGCCATTTGGAGTGATGAAACTTCTTCAACTTTACAGATCAAGACCAGCTTTACTATCTACTACTAGCTATACCATGACCTGGATGAATTCAAACCTTCATATAATCATGAAAATAATGAACAGCAAGCAGATACAAATTGGATTCACAAAAAAATAAATGTCTTCCGGCTAAATATTACAATAATAACTCCAAATGTACATTGACTAAAAAATATATAGTTTTCCAATAAACCACAGCAAAAAAGTGCATGGCTATTCAACGAAAGGAAAATCATTTGAAACGCTGCTAGCACGCATTCGCAGCCTTTTGAAAACGCTCAAATGAACAGCTATATTTTAATGGACTTCTTTCATTTCTGCAGCAAAGCAGAACAGAACACTTTTTGGATGGAACGGTGAGAAAAGAGCCAGATCTAGATATTGACAATAAAGTGTGGAGGACATTAAGGGTCACATCCTCGTAAACTTTATAAACAACAACAGTTAGACAGACAGAAAGCGATCCATAAAAAAATAATTTATACTTTTGTTCTCAACTACAAAACTGTTTTATTAGCGGCTCATTCGCATACAGCGCAAGGCCGAGCAGGCTTCTCTCTTTTTCAATTATGCTGTGCTGTTTATGATTGGCAGGTTAATGTGGTAATATAGCGTAAGTGCCGTCTTGTCATCCTGCTATCTTTTGTTTTTCTTTAACAACCTTGATATCCTGAACAGGAGTTGAGCAGTAAATTCAGATTTTCCCTGTGAAGTTTAGTGTTTGCTGAAATGAAGGATTTTTTACAAATACCAAGATAAATCTTGTGACTCTGCACCATGTAGGCCGCAACTACAGAGAAAACAAATGCACATGACCCTCAGATAAATAGAAAATATATAGAAAATAAAGATAGGTGCACTTTTTTGTGGTCTGCAGACGCATTACACTGAAAATGAATGGGCATGCTCACTGCAACATGAAGTGGATGTGTCAACAAACATGTAAATGAGGCCTGGTCTATCAGCAGGGAGAAAAAGAGGCTGAATTTCAGCTTAGGGGTAACTGTATTGTGAGTTCATTCCTGAGAATTATTAGAGCACTGTAGAAAATCCCATTCGTCTTTCTGCTCATTTGTTTTTTTTTTTTTGAATTTGGGATGTGGTGCAATTCATACTAAATTGCATCTTTATATTAAACATATGAATGAGCCTTAAAAGAAGAATGCAGTATATGTTAAATTAAAAAGGTTTACCTTCTCGCTGGAATATTTTACTAAAGATTAATAGAAGGTCTGAAATCTTTACGTTTCTTGAGGGAAATGGGTGATAAAACAGGGGGTTTAAACCACCCTTTACTTATTAAAAAAAAAAAAAAGGGTTGGCTTTAGATATACATAATGTTTTTAAAAACAAAAAAACCCACTAAAATTCACACTTCTAAAGTCAACCTACTATAAGTCATTTACACATTTCATGACACCAAGGGATTTGGATAAGGTGAGTTGCCCATGTGGCTAGAGATATGTTCCCAACACTCACATGAAGCCACTTGATAAGTAGCGAAATGTCTTCCAGTCCAAGTCCAGTTGAATGTAACTAACTACTACTAGTTCTAGAACAACCTGGTTAAGTTCAAATCCTAAGACTATTACGACAATACTGAAACAGCATGTAGGCGGGGTGCAGCATAGTCCCAGTCCCAGGACTCTGTCCCAGTACAGTGAAAATACTTGTTTTGAAATAATGCAGAGACAGTTCACAAATAACCCGATGGGAAGGCAGCCTAACCCGGGAACACTCACAGTTCCAACAACCTGTAGAAAGCAGACTGTAGCCAGCTGTCAATGTCTGTAGAGAGGGGAAGAATGCAGCCTGGCCATCCTGTGCCCAACAGTAGGTGTCCAGAGAGGTTGCAAACCTTACGCTTTCAGGAACCTTTCCCTAAGCCTAGTTCTGTCCCTAACAGGTGGGGTACCAGTCCCTACTCTACCAGCTTGCAAATGCTCGCCAAACCTGGGAGCCAGGGTGTTAAATAGGCTCTGCCTGAGCCAAGATGGCTGCCAAAGCCACATGGGGCAGCAGCATTGAATTGAGTGTTTCTCTATTGACCCAGGAAACCATAGAGGAACTATGTTTCTTTTGACTTCCCCTACAAATGCAGTGCCGCTGTGGAAAGTGCCATCTACAGTGGAGAAAGTAGCCTGCATGTGCCTACAAGCAGGTGCATACAAATAGGATTCTCATGCAAATGGTGACTTCAAGCTAACTATTGAAAGAACTCTAACTGTGTATTGGCTAAAAAACTAAAAAAAAAAAACTGCTCCAGGCTCTCCCCAAAGCTAGTGACAGGACACAAACCTAACCATATGGTCACAAGATCTTTGTTGAAGGGGGGACTCAAATTTCAGATTGGCTGATCCTCCCCATGCTAGAAACACATCTAATATAAAGATAATAGAATCACAGTACAATACTCCACTACTACTACTACTTTACTACTATAATTATAAATAGTACTATTTTGGTGAACAATTAAACCATTTTATCACATGTAAATGTGTCTAAAGTATAAGCCGTATGTTGAAGGTATGGATCTTGATATATGCAATATGCAAGTTACAATGCAATAAAGGTTATATGACAATCCTCTACTTCATATTGCCTATTTTTTGTACCTTTGTATTGTACTATAGCTTGCTTTATATATACAACATGTGTTTTCCTATACTTGTTTTTAATATGTACAAATAAATAATTTTATTTTATATATAGTTGTTATTTCATGCTCTATGGTACCTCTAAAATCCCACCAGCCCTCCATTTTTTCTTGTCTAGACTCTCTCTTTTTTGTTTTCTCATTTCTATTTGTCTGATTTTCTCTCTGTTCCCCCCCCCCCCTTTCACCCCCATCCACCCCTCTTTCCCTTTCCAACTCTTCCCCCCCCCCCCCTGTCCTTTTTACTTTTTCTTCCCATACTTTTCCTGTTCCTTCTTTCTTTTTTCCCCTTTTTTCCTTTTTTTACTTTTTTCTTGGTTTTTGGCTCAGACACCTTGAGCCACCTTCCAGCTTTCTCTGTAGGGTCTCTTTTCCCTACACACATTCTTATATTCAACCGGGATGTCGGTACCTTGTTAAATTTTTCTATATCAAACACCACTACTTCAATCCTCTACTTCATATTTTACTGACACAGGATGCAGGAAGTCACCTCTGTAGAAAACTGTGCACACTGGGGATCTCTTCCTCCTTCCCAGTTCAATGGAAAAGCTACAAACACATATCAGAAGGTTTCAAAGGCCAAGGATTAAATCCCAAGATAGCTGCTTCGCTACTTGTATTGCCAAACATTTGCTGTTCCTGTAACGCTGTCTGTTTTTGACACCGACCAGATAAATCACAAAGCTGTAGTGTTATATAGTGCCTGAGTGGCAGGACCTGCTTGTTCGCAATCTTACCAGATTGGAGCAGCACAAACACCTCCTGATGGAAGTGGTGTGACTGACAGCGTCTTGACCTGCTGACACCCCTCCCAAATCATCCTGCAGACATGTGCAGCACCATTCCATATTAATGTTAGAGGGAAGACCTACATGCTGCCAACACAGTGGCTGCGAATGAGTTTATTGAGATATTTATATAGGAGACATCCTGCCCCACCATATGCATATCTTGAAGTCCACTTGAATTGCCATCTTGTATGGGAAATATGAGGGCTGCCATTGCTGACCTTCTTCTGCAAATGTTGGTTGCCTGGCTGTAATGTTGAACCTCTGGCTTTAAATGGGACCTTGTCCCTCTTCCACTAAAAATCACAGCAGCATGCTGGTATAAAATCATTCTTCAATAATTAGAAGGAGAGGTTTGGGATATGTGATAAACAAACCTACATACAGTACTCACCTCCATGCAACAGCATCAGTTTCGAAATGCAGCTGTCCCGCGCCCACTAAAAGACCAGGAAACGGGCAGTCACATGATCGCTCATGGCTCAGCTCTCGGTCTACTCAGAGCAGAGACAGTCAGTCCCTGCAGTGCTTACAGGAGTGCCAATCTAGGCGTAGGATGGGCACAGCTCAGCCCGGCTCACAGCACATGCTGAAACGCAGAGCAAGCTGTCAATCGGGCAACTGGGTAGATCCCATATTGTTGGGATCCTTCCGAAGCCTAGCATTGGTCAGCCCTGTCAGTGCATAGCAAGCAATAGCCCAACTCTGGTCACAGGAGAAAAAAAGTAAGTGTGACCCTAGAGAGAAGTTTGGTTAAAAAAAAAATAATACATTTGTCATACTTCTCTCTTATACAAACATTTTTTGCTTTTACTTGCAATTACTGTTTTTCTACTTCTTGCTTAAGTGAGGCCCTGGCGATGTAACCCAAGCTTCACAGATGCATCCTGGGAAGTTCCTTTTTCATGTTCAAGGAGGCAGACCCTAAGTTCCAGGCAGAATGCTAGGAAGTAATGGTAGATGGATCATTTGTCCTTAATAAAAATGACCACCATCAGAAGAATGGGAAGGACAAGAACAATAAAGTAGGCAAAGAATAAAAAGCCTGCAACTACCTGTTTGTGCATTGCTCTTATTAACCATTTCTAAAGGTGTCTTTATTGTAATTTTTATGATAAGGGTTAAATTCCTCTTTAATACTTTCTTCTTTCCTCATACTCACTTTGGATTATTGATTCAAATCACAGTAGCAAGAGGGTCAACATTATGGGCAGGCAAATAAGGGGTTCTCACTGGTTGCACAGACCACACAGTCAACATCCTTTCATTCACATTTATGCATTATTCTCATTTGCATGAGGACGGAATCAATCTGGAGGCTCCGCTTGTAGCAACAGAAAGGTGACTCCCATCTGGGAACTCCCCAGTTTTGCATGGGGAAAATCAGCAATTCACCTGCCCTGCCTTCTGCTGGAGGTAGCTGGTATAGCAACACAACCTGAAAATACATTTCCTTGCAGGAACAATTGTATTTTTAAGGTTTACAGTTTCCTTGGAGCCCAGAAGGCCATTCTAGCCTCTGGTTGGCAAAGCTGCCCCAATCAGACACATGCTTTTCATTTTTACTGTAAATTACCTTTGAACGAACCAATCAATTTATACATGTAAGGTCCAACCAAACCCCATTATTTGGTATGCAGACTACTTTTGGAAAACTGAAAGGAAAAAAGATCAGACGGCTTGTGTTGCAGTAGTTATACATGAAAATCCAATTTAGTAATTATGCAAATCAGCCCGTCAAAATATACAAATTTCCAGCCTTGTAGTAGTCTCGGCGGACTTTTCCTTCCTGCGAGTGGTAAAGAAGATTCGGTCCTGACACAAAAGCTGAGTGCCAGCATAAATAAAGCAGTATCTAATTGCTTTATATTCCCAGACAAAACAACAGTTCGACTGCAGCGGCGCCATTGCTCATGTCTTACATGAGGAAAACACCGGGGCCTCCCAGCCTGCTACAGGCCTGGGGACATTTTGGAAAAGTTCCGCTTGCAGCACACACTAGCTTGTTATGAACTAACTGCTACACACATTTATAGTGCTCATTAGGGATAGATACAAATGCCTTGTCAAATATTGAACATTTAAGAAGCTGAAAAAACAAACTATAACAAAGCATTACACACTGGGTTTTGATTTATAAGTGTATTCCAGTGAAAATTAAACCAGTAAATACATACAACCTGGGAGTATCGGATGGCTGCCTCCTCCACCGCATGCTTTGGGTTCCATCCTCTGGCACCTTCATAACTACTGTGTTCTGTAGTAGTGGTTGGTATATGGAACCACAGGATGCGGTGCAGGACCAGGCATCTGACACTCCTAAAAGTATGGAGGATCGTGGTTGTGAAGATCCACCAGCAGAGTATAGTTCCAAGGAACAGGTGTCATGACAGGTAAGTGTTAGCAGCTCTATTTTATGTGCTTTTTGTCACTTTTTGTAGCTATAAAAGACAACTCCAAAAAACATAAATTTTTAGTTTTCAATAAAGTGAGAAAGGTACATTGATGTCTGATTTCTGTTTTTAGGAGTTTTCTCTTTACTTGCTGTCTATTGATGAGTGCCAGACAGAACAGAAAGTGAAAGGAGATGTCCCCGATTTCGGTCTACAGCAGAAATGACTTCCCTGTTATCCAATCAGAAGGGTGAGAAAGGGCTTTCTTTTCAGTGCTTAGTTTCTATATGGCTGGGGGCATTTGACTTGAGTACCGAACCCCCTGGTTTCCATGGCTGAATAGAAGCCGAATTTGACAGTTAAAGCAGAACTAAAAGCAAAATTACAACGCATATGTGCAGACAGGCTATTTATTGCCGAAGTGATATGTCTCTTCTGTACCTGGCACAATGCATGACTGACTTTTGCATGCAGTTTGGGACAGAAAGGTTATTTATAGTTATAGCTGTAGGTCCTGTGGGTTGCCCCAGAAGCCTGAAGAAGCACCACTTGGTGAAACACGTAGGTCTGATGGTTCCCACATGCCCGTGGACATGACCACACTCTGCGGCTGATGACATCATTCCGCTCAGCACCACCACCCTGTGATCTGGATATCGGGGCTACCACATTGATTTGAGGCTCCCATTGCTGGGGCTACCACCCTGACTCGAGGCTCCCACTCCAGAGGCTACTACTTTGACCCGAGGCTCCCACTTCCACATACACTGATGCTGGGAAACAGCAATGCAGGAAGCACAATTACGTGTGGACTGTGTATCAGTGTCCCTCTGCGGCTGATCCAGGAACAGTGAGTTATCCCCACCGGGGAACAGTGCTACCTGTCCACACGTCAAATTAACTTGAACTGACGGTTACATACATTACCAGTGTGAACTTGATCAGATCACTCACCGCACCTGACACTGCATGGATTTGCCTCATTCAACCAGGAATTGTGTGTATCTATATGCACAACACAGACTGTCATAGGTTAAACTGAAACCATCACTCACATTCAACAGAACTGCAGATACTTGCACTAGGGAATTGCTCTAAGTAAAGAATCTACAGATCCGGTCCATTTCAGCTGTGGCTCACGCATTCCAAGCACGCCATTTGACATCTGTAGGAACCTTAGTTCATGTGCTGACCTACCATTTCTTGTTCAGCTCATTTGGACTTGGGGAATTTTTTTTCCTTTACACCATTTGCTGGAACATTTAGTTACCTTAGCAGTCCTTTTGTATAATTACCCTACCGAAACAGCCAACACAAAAGTGGCGCCTTGGACACAGCATGCCAACACTTTCACTAAACTCTACTGCAGAAGTCCCTCTACAAAGGATACAGGTAACGACATGTACCCGTTGCCATGAATCAAAGTCTCCTCCATGCCAAGCTTTGAAAGCCTGTATCTGGATGTCATGCTCTCTGTAGTAATGTTAAAACACTTTGATAAATGCTGGTTGATGTGAAGCACATACTACACAACTACATACAGTATTTCCCTTCCATGATCTTATAAACGGATTAGTGCATTCTTTTTTTAGAGGAGGATGAAAAGGGCCTTAGAAGACACTCGAGCAAGATGAGGCACGATGCTAATACCTCAAAATCCAGGTTTTTATAAAAATATTTTAAAAATATTTCCAGAGTGAAAAAAAAGTGCAGAAGATTGTCCACGTTTCTATAAAAAGATGAAATTAGCCAATCGCCTTTTCCGGGATTAACACAGCAGCAGGGGTTGCTGTAGATTTGCGTTGTTGATTGCAAGATAAAAATAATGTTTACTATCTGCTCTGCACTGTGACAGCTCATGCTGGGCCCACAAAACAGAATTCTTCCCCAAAGAAGCCTGCGGACTAATTTTTAACACCTCCGGCGTGCTGAGATAAATTGACATGTTTGAAGCAGACTGAGCAAAGCCTGAATTTTGCTTTTAACCCTGCAGCTGTCAGAGGGACCTGCAACATCAGACCAGCTCCCCAAAATATCATTGCTGCATAATGAGCACACACCTTGAATGGTACTGTAAAAATGTAAAGATATAGTAAAAAATAAAGAAATAAAGAAATACGGAAAGGCTGGGGAAAATACATTGTTTTTTTTTTTTTCTTTTTAAAGGGCACCATGGTCCTACTGACTGGGGGCTCCTCTCTGTCTTAATGTGCTCCAAGGTTTATAATGGTCTGACACTCATCCATACCAGTTGATTGTTTGACTGGTGAGTCAGTTTTTTTAGCGGCTAATCCTCCTAGCAACTACTGAATTTAATGTCATTAGCTCAACTCTCTTTTGCATTGTAACCAATCATTATAATGGCACAGAGCTATTCCTCCATAGGGTCTTGTATACACTTGTGAACACTCTAAAATAACACTCCAAAAAATATTTAGAAAAGACTCAAAAAATGAAATGTTCAATAATACAGAAATAACACTGCAATGCCAAAGTCCTATATACACTATATTGTCAAAAGTATTGGAATGCCTGCCTTTACACGTACATTAACTTTAATGGCATTCCAGTCATAGTCTGTAGGGTTGAATATTGAGTCGGCCCACCCTTTGCAGCTTTAACAGCTTCAACTCTTCTGAGAAGGCTTTCCACAAAGTTTTGGAGTGTATCTATGGGAATGTTTGACCATTCTTCCAGAATTGCATTTGTGAGGTCAGGCCCTGATTTTGGAAGAGAATGTCTGTCTCTCAGTCTCCGCTCAAATTCGTTCAGTCAAGTTCCTCTACCCCAAACTCGCTCATTCATGTCTTTTTAGACCTTGCTTTGTGCACCGGTCTAAATCGTTTGGTGGAGTGGGGATTATGGAGTGGGTCTATTTTTCAGGAGTTGGGCTTGGCTCCCTTTTTCCAGTGAAGGGCACTTCTAAGGCATCAGCATACCAAGACATTTTGGATAATTTCATACTCCCAACATTGTGGGAACAGTTTGGGGATGCCCCTTTCCTTTTCCAAAATGACTGCGCACCTGTGAATAAAGCAAGGTTCATAAAGACATGGATACGCGAGTTTGGGGTGGACGAACTTGACAACATTGCACAGAGAACTGACCTCGACTCGACAGAACACCTTTGGGGTGAATTCAAGGTGAGACTGCGAGCCAGGTCTTCTAGTCCAACATCAGTGCCTGACATCGCAAATGCGCTTCTGAAATGGTCAAACAATCCATTAGACACACTTCAAAACCTTGTGGACAGCCTTCCCAGAAGAGTTGAAGCTTTCATAGCTGCAAAGGGTGAGCCAACTCAATATTGTACCCTACGGACTAATACCGGGATGCCATTAAAGTTCATGTGGGTGCAAAAGCAGATGTCCCAATACTTTTGACAATATAGTGTATAATAGTCCATCTATGGACTTCTTACTTGTTTTACCTATTTTCTATAAGGTTGTGCTCACCTGATAAATATGACCCTACCTCTCAGTATAGGTCAAATAACGCTTTTTATACATGTATTTTTTTTAGTCCTTTACATTAATCTTGGGATTTTTTTTTACCAAAAATATGTAGCAGAATACATATTGGCCTAAATTGATGAAAACATTTGATTTTTTTATTTTTTTATTGCATATGTTTTATAGCAGGAAGTAAAAAAAAATATTGTTTTGTTTTTTTAGAATTGTTGCTCTTTTTTGTTTATAGCACAAAAAATAAAAACCGCAGAGGTGATCAAGTACCACCAAAAGAAAGCTCTATTTGTGGGAAAAAAAGGACATCAATTTTTTTTTGGGTACAACGTCGTATGACCGCGCAGTTATCAATTAAAGTAACGCAGTGCCAAATTACAAAAAATGGCCCGGTCACTAAGGGGGTTAAACTTTCCGGTCCTTAAGTGGTTAAAGCAAAAAACACATAGCAGCTCACAAGATACACATACATACAATTTCTCTTTTGTACTGTTATGTGACTATTTACTGTATCTGTGTTACTTTATTGGCAAATGTTATGGCCATCATCATTATCAATTGGATTCCCACTTGAAACATAAAAAAAAAAAAAAAGGCACGGTCATAAGTTCTATCCATTGAAAAAAGGAGTGGCAGGGGACAGAAAATCTGACCATACACTGTTCACACTTGGTAGTGGTTAGGTTACTGATGAAATCCACTGGGTGGTCCCATCAGCTCCCTCTCACCCAGGGGCGTAACTACAGGGGTTGCAGGGGTTGCAATTGCAACCGGGCCCCATGCTCCAGGGGGCCCGTGCAGCTCCCCTGTACACCTGTATAGGAGGGGTGGCGGGGGCAGCATGTAGAGAAATCACTGTCCTCTTTTTTTCCCCTGTAGCTGCAGGAGGAAAATTAAGGAGATTGGTTCCTCTGTATGCTGCCCCCGCCACTCCTCCTATCCAGTTCACTTGTGTTCTGCTGTCTATGGGCCCCTGTGTGCTCCCCTGGTTCCCCCCCCCCACCCCACTGTGCTCCCTCCCCTCTCCTGCCAGCTGCTGTAGGGGATGTGTCACAATAGAGAACCAGGAAGGGGTCGGCAAATATGTAATTTACCAGCTCCTTACCTTTCTGAATGGACAGAGTCATAGTCAGTGACATTGTAAAAAAAAAAATAAAATAATAAAAAAATAATACAATTAAAATACCAAAAATAAAAACTACTGACACCAGTGGGTGACCTTCCAGGATCGCAAAGGTCACACTTCCGACCAGGTCTTGGCATTCCACCACCTTGGGGAGGCCCCAAGATGGCAGGAAGGGGGCCCACTGCAGAACTTATGAAAGGGTCCCGCTGCGGGACTGTAATAAAGGGCCCCACAACAAGAGTAAAGGGCCCCAGGATCAGTGGGAAGAGCCCCAGGCTTGAAGGGAAGGGCCCCTGGCCAGGGGTCTGGGGGGCCCTTCATGGTTTCTTGCACCGGGGCCCCGAAGGTTCTAGTTACGCCTCTGCTCTCACCCCCAAATCCCTCAAATGAAAAATCGAAGGAGCCAGGTGGAAAATTTCCATCCGAACAGCACCCATTTTGATAACTGGTGGTGGTGCTGCCAAAATACAACAGCTTTAGCAGGAGATTCCATCCACATTATGTGTATATGTGTATGGCCAGTTTACGATTAAGCAGGAAATGGCTAGATTTTTCTGGAAGTCCTCCAACCAGGAAAAAAGATGGGCTCCACCTGACTTGCTGCAGGTTCTAATGCAAACAGTGAGAAGCTGTGAGGAGAGTACAACTGCAGAACAATGTAGGTGATGCAGGGTTCCGGCTTCAAGCATCTATCTAGAAGTATCTGCAGACACCTGTTGTGAATTCTTGAAGGCAATGGAATAATTTTAAATACACAAGTCTTTAAAAGTAAAAGCCAATCATAAACCTTTTTAGTGTTAAAATTGCCCCTGCCCCTATCCAAACACTGATGCTGATGCATGTATTTACCTATTTTCATCCTGCTCTAGTCATGTGATCAGGCTCCCCTGTGTCAGCCAGCATGGTTGCAGGGGAGAGGATGGAGCACCAACAATGGGTGGGCCATAGAAGTCTATGGGTGATGTCACCCCTGCAGGCTTTACCAGCCTTTCTCAAGTGCTCTCTCTTCTTTTATGCAGCTGCCACTGCCTGACACAGAGGAGCCAAAACATGTGATCGGACAGGGCTTAAAATAGGTAAGTATATTCACCTTTTTTTTACACAGGTTAGCAGGCATAGGTGTTAGGAGGGGAGGGGCATTTTTGTAGACTAGATAGGTTTATGCTGGAATTCCACTTTTACCGCTTGCCGACCGCCGCACGACTATTTACTGTGGCGGTCAGCCCCTCACAGGCAGAGTGACATAGTACTACATCGCTAGCCTGTAAGGGTCTAGGGAGCGAGCGCGCACCCACGAAGGCGCGCTCCCGCTCCAGCGCGGTCACGGACCCCCCCCGCGCGTGTGACCGATGGACCCGATGTCCGCCGGTCACTCGGCGATCATCGGTGCAGAGGGAGAAAGGCAGGCGGCTGATGTAAACAAGCCGCCTGCCATTCTCCCCTGTGTAGAAACAGTGATCATACGGTTCTACTATGTAGAACCGTTGATCACTGTTCCTACACCTCAAGCCACAGCCAATCACAGTTAGAATCACGCCCCTAGGGACACACACCACCCCTCTCTCTCAAAAAAAGTTAACACCTTCACTGCCAGTGTAATTTTACAGTAACAGTGCATATGTATAGCACTGATTACTGTAGAAATGTCACTGGTAACCCCAAAAGTGTCAAAAATGTCAGTCAAGGGTCCGATCTGTCCACCGCAATGTCGCAGTACCGCAAAAAAATCGCAGATCGCCGCCATTACGCGTAAAAAAAAAAAACAACAAAAATGACAAAAATCTTTCCCTTTGTTAGTAAACGCGATAACTTTTGCGCAAACCAATCAAAATACGCTTTTTGCGATTTTTTTTACCAAACATATGTAGCATAAAACAAATTGGCTGAAAATGTTAAAAAATTTAGATTTTTACATTTTTTTTTGGGGGGGGGGGATTTCATATAAAAAAATGTGAAAAATATTGTTATTTTTGCAAAATTGACGCTATTTTTTGTTTATAGCGCATGATCAAAATATCGCACAGGTGATCAAATACCACCAAAAGAAAGCTCTGTTTGTGGGAAAAAAAGGAAGTCAATTTCGTTTAGGTACAGCGTCGCACGACCGCGCAATTGTCCGTTAAAATCACGCAGTGCCGAACCGCAAAATAGGCCCTGGTCAGGAAGGGGGTAAAATCTTCCGGGGCTTAAGTGGTTAAGTAGTAAATGTAAACTAGATGTGTAACATAAAACCTGCTGTATCCTAAGCACCTCCATTATAAGGTATCACTTAAACTAAAAATGCGCATTTTAAAAAATAATAAAATACAATTTTTACAAGGTTTACCTATAGGTGTAAACAGTGAGCTGTTTCATGCAATGTGCGTTGGAATGGTCACATGTCGTCTCCATTAGGAGCCTCTGTGACAGGGTGACAAAGCGGGAGCACAAGTAAAAATCGGGGGCAGAGTACTGTAACCTTATAACATGAATTGCCTGAATAAGGACATTCATGACCATATTACCAGGTATTATTAAAAAAAAAACAAAAAAAAACTGCACATTTAATAATAACTTTCAAAATGTTATTTATATGTTAAAGCTTATATAAGATCATATTGATTGGGTTTACATATGAACCTCTTATGAGAGATTACCAGATATGTTTCATTATAATCTACGCAGAATCTTTTCTATTCATTTGATAAAGCACGTGGGTTCCCGCTGCATACAGATACTGTACTGCAGTACAGAGGACTGAGTCAGTCTAATAGGCAGGTTATTAAAAGCTGACAATGTCACCGGATGTCATAAAAGATATATGGGCATCAAGCTCCCAGACTGACCAGCGAAGTACTGGAATGGCCAATCTCTGGATGTCGCCTGGCAGTGCGCTGACACGCGGGAAATAGATCATGCTGGCAGATATACTTCCCTTCTGCATTTTCAAGTCTCTCCCTTCATTGCAGAAGCATATTTCCAGCTTTGACTAAATGGAGAAATAAAATATGATCTCACAGTGCTGGTGAAAGAAGAAAGAAAAAAAATCTTTTCTTTTTTTTTACTTTTTTTTTTTTTTTTACGGGCTTTACATTACGCTTTTGGTGACTGGGTCAAGTCATATATCAGCAGTGTGGCTTGGAAAATGGAAGAAAGACAGCATCATTGTAGCCATGGTGTATTGTTAATGTGTTGCAGTCACTGTGGTGTAATCCCATATGTCATTCCTGGACATTGATGCACAGGTTGTAGCAGGGTTCTCAATTTCCCCTCCCTAGATCTGGAACATAGTAATATATACTTACCTGTTCAGCAATGCAATTCCTTCTTTTTGCAATCACTAACATAGAGACATTCACTGTATATACTGTACATAAGTAGTGTAATTATTAAAAAATGTAGGTATGCATGCATACCATATAAAAAAATATAATTTGTGACCACCAGATTCATGGTGGGTGACATGTGTTGATGGATACACTATACTGAGTGATATAGATGCTGGATTGCTGACCCCCCCCCCCCCTAATTCCACTGGATCAAAACTTCATAAAATAAAAATGAGAAAAACTTCAGTCCTGGGATAAGACTCAATTCCCTTGATTGGGTCAGAGAAGTATATTGAAGATGCTGATTCTTCCTAAATGTTTATATTTTTTTCAAATGCTTCTGGTGAGGGTACCCAAGCCTTTTTTTAGCTTGGTACATCGTGATTTTTCAGGCTTCGTATGGCAGGGCAAGCTTCCCCATCTATCTTATCAACTTCTTTGTTGCACTAAAAGTACTGGAGGCCTAGGAACTGCCCAACCTTTTCTCCTACTACCAAGCTAACTCCTTGATGCGCATTGTGAACTGTAACCTACATGTCTAGGATAAACTTTGGGTACCCCTTGAGAAAGTACTTGCGGGTCAAAATCTGGCTCATGCTCCGTGGTTGAATATAATTTATGGGGACTGACAGATTCTACGTCTCCATTGTCTCATTCTACTTTGGCCATCTGGGATAGGGTAAATAGAACGTATAAGCTGGCCCTGTTTCCTTCTCCACTTTCACCACTGGGGGGTTTTCCCTGGTTCATCTCAGGAGAATATTGTGCCCTCTTTGGCCCCTGAGGAGGTTCCATGGAGGTCAGGTGCTTCCAATTTTTGGCTGGATCTGAACTGAAATCTCTGGCAGAGTTGAGGGAAGAATTGGGGGCCTGAGGGGCAGGATACAGTCTGGGAATTCTCTCATCCACTTTGAGGCCCGGTGTATGATGACAGAGAGACTGACTAGACTGTTATCTCAGCTCTACTAGCTATTGCTTGACTTTTCTGCCCAGATGGTCTCATATTATATTAGAGACTGAGAGAACGAGCTTGGTCGCAGCCTCCCGGAGAACCTAATTGCTAAAAATACCAAACTGAACCACACATCCTCTGTCTGCTCTAGGACACAGGAATCTTATTTTACATTTCTAATGAGGTGGTATAGGGTCCTGGACAAGTTGTCCTGCATCTATCCCTTGGTATCTTCTGTTGGAGGGGATGCAGACAAAGGGGAACATACCTGCATATTTGGTGGGAATGCACCCACATTAAGCCATTCTGGGTTGAGGTCCGGAACATTATAGCGGAGGCCATACAACATCAGTTAAGTGATGACCCTCTTCCTGTATTATTCCGTTCTACTCATTTGGCAGTTGGTAAATACAAATGACCAGTGATATTCAATCTCCTTAATGCAGGCAAAAGTCTGATACCCCTTATAATCCTCTGGAGACCCCACAGTGAGAGAGTGGCTCCTTAGGGTACAGGAAATCCGGTCAGCAGAGGAGTGGTGGTATTAGTTTGATGAAAAGTACTCTCAGTATTATGAGACCTGGGCATTGTGGATTAACTTCACTTCCTCTGACAAATATAAGCAGTTGATGGTGTATGTCTTCTTTTTGATGTGAATTGTGATATGCACACCCTATTTTTACACTTTTTTTTTCCTTGTCTCTTTTCTCCTCTCTCTCTCGTTTTTCTTCCTGCTCAGGTTCCATGCTTCTCGATCTGTTATGGGCTCGGGAAGTTCAGGCATTGGACCTTTATTTGGGTCTTTATTATAACTTATTCTTTTTGGATAAGCCCTCTCCAATGCAGGGTTATAATTGTTGTTGTACTATGTACCATATAATATGTTTTGCTCCTGCCTAGTCATTGGGATTAGCTTCTCGTTTTGGTCATTTGAATTGTTTTAGAGCCTGTTTTTTTGTTTGTTTTTTTTTTGGAATGTATCATTGTACCTACTTTGTGGTTATAAATAAAAGACAAAAAAAAAAGTTAAAAAGAGAAACACACTAAAAGGTTCTATCAAATTATTCTCAACTTTTTTCCCCAGAGGAACCCATGAAATTATTTTCAGTTCCTGGGAGAACCATTGCTAAAATCAGTTCATTGGAGGTCAGTTGGGAAAAGCCCCTTAGATTGGTGGCCAGTTATAAGAGTGTCCCAATACAGTGGTGGTGCTCATAATGCCAACCTTACAGGCATCTGAAAAGATCATTAGTGTCTCAGCTGGTTTGGCAAGTGGCGTTGGCTCTTGAGTCATGCAGGCACCATTAAATGGAGAGTCAATCAGCCACTGCTCACCAAACCCCTAGCAACCTCTGGAGGAACCCTAGTAGAAAATGGATGCCCTACCGGCTAGACTTTCCTCTTCTAAGTCAGGCACTCTACTGCATGTCCAAACACTGAGGTAGGAGGATTATGTCACACCTGAAAATTGTTGGCTATCAACTAATAACAAAATACAATAACTTGCACCTAACGACCTCATTGATTAATTTTTTTGGCAATCCTTATCTTCATCAGAAGTTTTCATACAACTGTAGTGGGTAGAAGGTCTAACCTAAGTGGAGAGAGGCCTAATTACTATATCAACACCACAAAAGCTACATTTCTCTATATCATTAGGATCTAAGATGTTCTTCAGAACCAGAGCCAACCTCAATCAAACTCTTGAAAACAAAAGGAAGCATCAGTTTGCTTTCACTACCTTGCGAACAAGTGCGATGGATCTGAAGGTCTATGAGAGGTCTGACGGTTTTAAATTAGCTCTAAGCAAGGTTTGCTGAAAAGCTGCAGGCAGCTTGATGGCAATAACTCCACTTAATCATAAAAGGAAACTTAAATTATTTTACCAATTTAATTTTACATATTTGAACATTTATAGGTTTATAATTTATTGATTTATATCCTTTCTTTATTTGGATTTGTGTGCTTTCATGTTACTCTGAAGAGCATGGTTGGTTTGATAAGAACTGATCTGAAAAGAACACCCGGCACTAGCTTTATACTTGCTCAGTGCTCCAGCAGAAGAGATGTGCTTGCCCCCCCCCCCCTTGTGCATATGTAACTTTCCAGTTTGCTGAGCTGCCAGGCCAGAGTATAAAGCACAAGTGTGGCCTTTGGCGAATGTCCTAATTGCAAAGCTGCCTATTTGCAAGACTTCAGAGAGATGGCTTATACAGCAGGGGCTATAGAGAAAAGGTTGCATACACACATTATCTCTAGACCTTCTGACTTAGTGAAGAAAATCAACGGGAGCTTCCTGAATCAACATAGACTGCAACTGGTGAAGATGGCGACTGGCGAGTCTGAGGTCAGTATTGTGGTGATATATATGGCAAGGATAAAGTGAGAGGGAGGGCAACCAGTCCAAACTTTTTGAAAGTGGAGCTGTACTGTAAAGAGCCAATTGTTCCAACCCCACCACATCATTGCTCCAATCCAACATACCACCTGCAACCAGTAGTGCTACCTGCCGCAAGTTGCAAACAAAAACTGGAACAAGATAGTGAGCATAAATATTTTCTAGATTTTCCTAATGGAGCACTATAAGAAATTTAGAGGGCTTGTGAATAAAAGGCTTATCTGTGCTTTCAATTTCTAAACAGAATTTGTTAATTTTCACAGCTTCAAAACCAAGCGACAAGCTTTGCCAAAATCCACCGTGCTGGGGGGGGGGGGTCTAAGCCTGACAGATTCATGAGGAGTAGCTGAAGTCTAGCAAGATGCCAGAGTAAATTTTTGTTACATTTTGAAATGTGATCCACATCAATAATAAATATAGGTGCTGCATGCCTCTTGGCGAAACAAGTAAATGCCTGATTCGATTCTGACGAGAAAGTGTGGTATGCCAGGCTGAGGATTGAAATGGAAAGGCAATTTTAAATAACAGTAATTAAAAGAAAAAATTGCTTGTACAGCAATTATAGATGTTTTAATAAAAAGGCAAGCTACATTAATATATCAGGTCAATTTTTGGGTTGGTATATTGAAAAAACTGATGTTTATTTACATTTTTACAATTTACAAAAAAAAATAAATACGTATAAACATTCTACTTATAAACATAAGACTTTCCCCCAATATCTACACATTTTCTTGACTGGATTCAATTAGAAAAAGTGTAATTTTTTTTTGGGCAAAAAAAAAAATATATATATATATATATATATATATATATATATATACTGTACACAAACACACACACACACACACACACACACACACACACACACACCAATCAGCCATAACTTCAATAACTTTTTGACCACCCATCTTATATTAAAAAGGCCCCCTTTTGCAGCCAAAACAGTGCTGACCCATGGACACCTCTAGACCTCTGAAGGTATGCTGAGCTATCTGGCATCAAGCCATCTTTGGCAGATTCTTTTATTCCTCAGTTGTGAGGTGGGGTCTCCATGGATCAGACTTTTCCAGCACATTACACAGATGCTCGATAGATTGAGATCTGGAGAATTTGGAGGCCAAGCCAACACCTCATACTCATTGTTGTGCTCCTCAAACCATTCTTGAACCATTTTGCTGTGTGGCAGTTCGCATTAATCTGCTGAAGGAGGCCACTCTTATCAGGGAATAGCGCTTCCATGAGGGGTGTACTTGGTCAGCAACAATGTTTAGGTAGGTAATACATGTCAAGTAACATCCACATGAATGAAAGGACCCAAGGTTTCCCAGCAGAACATTGCCCAAAGCATCATACCACCTCCACCAGCTATCCTTGTTCCCATACTGCATTTTGGTGTCATCTCTTTCCCAGGTAATTCACGCACACTTCCCATATATCTACGTGATGAATAAGAAAATGTGATTCATGAGACCAGACCACCTTCTTCCATTGCTTTGTGGTCCAGTTTTGATCATTATATGCCCATTGTAGGTGCTTTTTTCTGTGGACACGGGTCAGCATGGGCACCCTGACCAGCAGAGCATGATCGCCTCCCTTCGGAGACTGAGACACAGGGCAGTATTCCAACATGATAACAACCCCAAACACACCTCCAAGATGACCACTGTCTTGCTAAAGAAGCTGAGGATAAAGGTGATGGATTGGCCCAGCATGTCTCCAGACCAAAACCCTATCAAGCATCTGTGGGGCATCTTCAAACAGAAGGTAGAGGAGCGCAAGGTCTCTAACATCCACCAGCTCCGTGATGTCATCAAGGAGGAGTGAAAGAGGACTCCAGTGGCTACCTGTGAAGCTCTGGTGAACTCCATGCCCATGAGGGTTAAGGCGGTGTTGGAAAATAATGGTGGCCACACAAAATATTGACACTTTGGGCCCAATTTGGACATTTTGACTTATGGGTGTACTCACTTTTGTTGCCAGCAGTTTAGACATTAATGGCTGTGTGTTGAGTTATTTTGAGGGGACATCAAATTTACACTGTTATACAAGCTGTACACTCACTACTTTACACTGTAGCAAAGTGTCATTTCTTCAGTGTTGTCACATGAAAAGATAGAATAAAATATTTACAAAAATGTGGGGTGTACTCACTTTTGTGAGATACTGTATATATATATATATATATATATATATATATATTTTTTTTATGATAGTGCATCTTTAACCCCGTGCCAACGAGTGTATGCACATATGTGGCCTCTGTAAGCCTTCCCCCATGTGGTTGCATGCATGCATACCTCTGGTTGTGCTGGAAGCACACTGCATGCTTCTACCACAGAGTAGTCACCATCAGCTTTGGTTCTTGAACTAACACTCATGAGCTGGGAGAACCAACTCCCGGTCACATGTTCACTCTGATAGCCTGTAATAGGCTATCATAGTGATCACTCTGTAAAACCCACCACTGTATTGTCTTTCTCCTCTGAATGGCAAAAAAAGATACCATGTATCTATTTCTCTTAGCCTGGGGAGAAGAATGTAAAGTCAAGGACTGGGTCAGTTTGTTTTAAGCAGAATTAGAAGAATTTTTTTTTAGCGTCAAAGTCACTATAGTTATAATTATTTTGTACACAAAGCGCTACAGGAACAAGGAAAAACAACAAAAATAAATATGTTCTAGGCATGATCTAGAGCAGGGGGTCTCCAAACTTTTACTGACCTTTAGACTTTAGACCAGTTTACTGACCTTTAGACTTTAGGGGGGCTGGACTGTGGCCACTGGTGATAGAAAAGGTCCCAACGTCAGTGGGAAAAAATAATGCCCTATCATTTGTTTCAGAGGAAGTAATTGTGCCTTATCATTGGTGTCAGTGGGAGGAATTGTGCCCCATCATTGATGTCACTGGGAGAAATAGTGCCCCGTCATTTGTGTCTTTATCCCCCATTGTTGGCGTCATTGGGAGAAGCTGTGCCCCATCTTGGTGTCATTGGGAGGAACAGTTCCTCTTCATTGGTGTCAGTCTGGGAATTATGCCCCATTGTTGGAATCAGTGGTTGAAATAGTGCGCCAAGGGCCAGATAAAAGCAAGCAAAAGGCTGCATCTAGCCCCAAGACCACAGTTTGGAGACCACTGATTTAGAGGAAAAGAGTGGGGTTTGGGGTTACATTTGGGTAATGCCTGGACATACCCTTTAAGGGAGAGAAATAAGTGAGTTGTCATTGATGATCTTAAGAAAATTGGCTGTCTGTCTGTCTCTGGATTTAGCACTTTTTGAATCAGTGCCGGAGAAAGTTAAGATGCAAAGCTTCTGATCAGCAGTACTTGTTATTAACTAGTAACATAAATATTCAAGCCAGAGGAGTGCCATGACAGCCAAGTAACTTCAGAAAGAGGCCAGGAATGGCAACTTATGTATTTCTCCCATGTCAGTTTTCTTTTATAAAGAACAATATAAAATGTATTTTTCTAAATGTCTAATACACAGAACCTGTAATAAAAAAGACATTCAATCAGTCTTTGCAGCAATAAATCCCTGTGAAACTTTACAAAGACTCTTTGATTCAGTCTCCTACAGCCATATACTTACTCACCATGACGAGCTGGCAAGTAAAGCATTTCTGTAGAAAAAAGACAAATATTGTGCTACTTTCTGTCTGGACCCTCCTCCAGCAGACCAACAGGACTACCATTTGTATACTAAGTTTTAACTGTGCGGAACAAACAGATGTATGGGCTGATGTCACATGCATGCATGGTTTCACTGGACCACCATTGGAATGCAGTAAACATTCTTCAATGGCTGTGCATTCCAAGCCATAAATTTAAATTATTGATAGAGTGGTTGGCTATGTGGAGAAACCTGGCCATCAGGCAAAACTCTTGTGCCACTGCTACAGCACACAGGCATTAGAAAGGATTATAAATACAGTTTTCTTTTTCATTACAGCTTATAAATTTTCTTTTTCATGACAGCTTATAAATCTCTGAAGGGTTCACATTTTGGAATTGTATGGCGTATTCAATATTTAACAGCAGATGCAGGACACATTTAAAGAATGAAAGATAGATGCATCTGGCATTACACACCAATGTAAGTGTGTAGATGGGTGCATTGTGTTTACGGCTTTATCGAAGAGGATTGTTGGCAACCGGCAAGTGGAAAATGTTACTGCATTTATTTTGCTTCTTTAAAGTTGACATTCACTTTCCAAATGGGAGACGCTCCTAGAGAAAAACATAGGCTTTATACTTTTTAAGCAATGTGAGATGTAGCCTGCGGCCATCCATTTTATGAGCATAGCTATAATACCCTACAATTTATTAGCCCAGTAAAAAGGAAGAGGGTGCCATTTTTCTGTTTTCCTTCACAATGACTGGAACATACACTCAACACTAGCAGTGGGTCCTTGCTGATAAGAGCAGACCCTTGGCCCTTCTCAGTGACAAGGTAAACATGTGTGTGATGCCCCCGTTCATCAGGCAAGCAACTAAAAAAACAGAGATGCATTAGAGTAGCTCATCTCGGGAGTGAGCAAGAGAGTGTGGCTTTGTTCCTACATACAGGGGGACCGTGGGGAACAAATGTAGCCACCCTCTAACAGGATGTCAGATCACAACAGTAAAAAAAAGGAATCTGAAGATTTGGAGGATGCTGAGTGCAATAGAAGGGACTTTTTAAGTTAAAGTGGTTATAAAGGTCAAAGGTTATTTTTTTTTTAACCTTGATGCATTCTAAATGCAGCTTCCCAGCCCCCTAATGCTCATCTGAGCCTGATCTCGATCCAGCAATGTGCAGGAGAGCAGAGGCTCTCTCCTGCCTCACTCCTCATTGGCTCAGGGACAGAAGCGGAGGCCACTGATTCCCACTGGTGTCAATTACAGCCAATGATGAGGGAGGGGGGGGGTGTTGCCAAGCCACACTCTGTGTGTCTATGGACACACTTGAGCTGGCTCAGGAGAGAGCCTGCAGGAGTGCCCCCACCATCATAGCAAGTGGCTTGCTATGGTGGGCACTCGGTGGGGGGGAGGAGCAAGAAGCATCATCGGGGGACACCAAAAGCGGAGGATTGGTGCTGCTCTGTGCAAAAACCATTCCACAGAGCAGATAAGTATGTTTGTTATTTTTAAAAAACATTTTACCCTTTACAATCACTTTAATAATGCATAGTTGTATAGAATTTTGTTTAATCAGAGTTTAGTGCCACTTTAAAAGTAGGTGCAGCTAATACAGGAAAATAATGGATCAAATCCTACAGTCACTCTAAAATCCCTGCATAATCTGGCTGCAAGGATTAATGAGATTTAAACCAAGTCTTTCTGATTTTTACCACCTACAAATTAAGTGCATGTACAGCCAAAAGGTTTTTTTATATTTTAATTTTTGATAGAGTAGGAAAGGGTTAAACCCCCTTTCAAGTTATTTTTTGCTTTCTGTGTTCTGTGTCTAGCAAGATGTTAGCACAACAAGGAATAGGTGGAAACCCTATTAAGGTAAGAGGAATTTACATTCAGCGAGAGTTGTCACAGGAACATCTGTCCCCTTCGGATGAAGACCTTTTGTCATGAAGACAACTCAAAAATGTTGGACTTCCCTCCACTTTTTCTCTTTGGAGACAGTGGTCACCAGGACAAATAGAGGCGTGAATGGCAACAGCGGAGACACAGAAAAAAATACAAATTTAAACAAAGGCTCTCACCATTCTCTATCCAAAAATTTAAAAAATGACCTTTACATACACTTTGACAACTAAAAATAAACTTTTCCAAGAGTGGGTCTGTAAGAAAAAGGTTCATAAGAATGTTTTCTATGTTTTCAACAGCACACAGTGAAAAACACTGAAGCTCTAGTTTTATGGATTCTACTCAGGTATGTAGGTATAATGGTCAATGCATTTACTAATAAATTAGATTTCACTAAAAGTGAAAAAAAGCAGAAAAACTTGAACAGCAGGGATTGTAAGAGGGAATTAATGGCAAGCTACTCAGGAGCCGCGTGCCTTACTGAACGCTGCCCGGGAACATCCTGAGACTAGGTATTTTAAATTTTGGAGTATGACTATAATACGCTCCACAACACAATGAAATTTCTAATAATAGTAAGCAATGATGTGTTAAATTGAGACACTTCCAGCCAGAATACGAGGAACTTTACAATGGATTTAAGGTCTGAGCTTACTTTATCTCTTTAGTGTCAGCTTATTGCTTTTAGCTGCGATTTCCGTCATTTTTTTTTTAAATTACATAGCAGCATTTTTACTGTAATTCATAGATCATAAAAAAATAGAATACGAAAATGTCAATATTTTTACAGAGAGGTGATAACTTAAAAGTGATAGAGAAAGGATAAAAGCAATTCATGAGTTTATAGACAATTTTTAAGAGAAATAGAATTGTATTTTCCATCTGGGAGCCATCTTTACCAGAGGTTCTCCACCAGGGGTATCCATAGTCTTTAGGGGTATGGGAATCAAATGATGGGAGTTAAGGGCTGAGACTGGATCACTGGAAAAAAAAAAATAGGACTCTGCATTATTGAACCAAGTGGAGAAATCGACTTGATGTGTCAGATGTCTCATGAGTAAAGTTATCAGTAACTGTACCTTGTTTCATTTTTGACTGCTTACAAACAAGCAGCACACTGGGAGGCACTTGGGCCCCACTGGATTCATCTTCAATGTGCTGATCTTTCCTCCTAGCAAGAACACCATCCTGCCAATCATCTAAAGGTAGGGAAAGACTGGCCACACATCCCTCCAAAATTCTGACACGAGGCAGTGCTTACACAAATATAAAGGTGCTGCCTGGTAGTGGGGGCATAGGCATTGCAAAGGCTGCCTCAGATCCTCCACATCACACTTATGTAAACTATGCTAAACCATCTCTGGTCCTTCAAAGATGCAGGGAGTGCCATCACCCTGAGACTGTTGTTGGATGGTGCTTTCTTAGTGGGATAAAGTAAAGGGGGCGAGTACAGTCCAAGTCATGGCTTGGTCAACTGGTCAGCATGTCAGTATATCTATCAAAAATTTGTGGAAGTTGAATCTTGAGCTCCTGGACGGGCCGATGGGGGCCCTGTCAGGTAGTATGTGAGGGACCTATGATTTCTAACGTGCAGGACAGACTAGACATAGGCAAGGTGTGGTGGTGACCTGTCTTCATAATAAACAGATTGTTAGAAGGAGTTTCCTTTCTTTTGGGACACAGAGATAGACAGAATCGTGATTAGACACTTTATTGTGGGTAACAGGGTTTTTTTTTTGTTATTTTAGACCAAAGCCATTTTCCATTTGAAACCATGGGAATTGGAAGGAGCTGTAGTAAGGAGCAAAAAGGCCATGTCAAGGACCTTGCTGAGAAATCTGCAAGTAAACGGACTGATCTACGATCATGTTGGTCTAAGCACTTGTGGTAAATGCAATGACCGATGGGCAGAATTTAGGTTTCATAGAGTTACAGAGTAAAATGTTGATGTGACTATGGTTTACATAACAAAATGCACATTATACAAACCTAGGAGTAGGCATAAAGGCTGCAGCCAAACCTATAGAAGGAATAGAGCGATACAAGGATGTTTTAGTGGACTTAAAATATTAGAAATGTGCGTATTTGCTCTCAGATACTTACATTTAGTTTATTTAGCTTTACTTTGCCAGTAAGTCAGAGGTTGACAGTTGATGCCCACATTGTTTCCATACTTCTGAGTATGCAGTGAGTAAGGTCAGTGAGTTGACAGGGCAGCAGCCGTCAGACTCAGCTGACCTCTGATCTCCTGAGCAGACACAAAGTAAACAAAATGAAAAGAAAAGGCAACTATATATCTTTCATAAGCTTGCGTAATTAAAAAAATTTAGCTGAATGTTCAGATTTTTACATAAACCTGTTGTGACTGGTCTTCTTTAATTCCATAATGTGTATTTTTGATGGTAGTGCACATGTCGCTAATTTCATTGTATAAATGAGTCCAATAATGGAGCAATTTGTGCTTCCCACGAGGCTGCTTTGCCCCCTAGCCTTGTTTTTCATGTGAGCGCTCTTGAGTGTTTGATACCTGCACGGATAACTGCATGAAGCTTAATCCTGCCACTTCTAATTACCTCTAATCTCCTAATTAATATTTAATAAATTCCTGCCGTGTGCCAGGTAATCAAATAATTGCACATTTAGAGGACCACAAACAAACGCCATTTTGTCAGTCCCTCTAATGAATAAGTATGTAAATTTGCATGAAATGCACAGAAATGTTAAGTAGGAATGAGGTTAATTAGCATATGGTAGGTAGAGGGATGCCTGAGAGTGAGCTATGAGCTTCTCAAGGCTTTCATCCACTCATCTCAAAAGTACATTAGGACAACTCTAACCTTTCACATTAATGTGTATCTGATTACTTTGCACTTACTAGACACCAAACTATGTTTATACAGAGGAAATCAAATAACGCTCCATACACATGGTTATAGAAAGTGCAGAGCATATTATATCCAACAATATACATACCACCCACCCAACTTTCTGAGATTAAAAAAACACAAACTTTTAGCTCAAAGTATGCAGGCAAAGGACACCCTACCACTGCCCACAGTCATGTGGCCCATTAAGAAGTGATATGTAAAAAAAATATTAGTTAAACCCAAAAGTGATTTTACTCATCACTACTTTTCCTTTGGCCCCTGGACTTTCATAATAGCAAATGCAATAATATAGAGCAGCCCTTCTCAACGTGTTTAACATAAAGGAACACTTGAAATAACTTCTGGATCTCAGGAAACCTTTTGGTACAATACAATGATAATAAGTGGAAAGAATGTGCCTTACATTTGTGGTCAGGGTGAAGATTCTTCCCCTTACAGATAGCGTACAAGATTTTTGGCATCAATGGTTACTTATCTTATAGGCAGTAATTACTATTGCTGAAGGAAGCTCTTGGAGGAACCTTGGTTGTGAAGGGCTAGTCTAAAAATTGGATAATTGGAAGTTGGTTGGTATTGAGTTTATGAGCTTTGGCAAAAAAGTGGCAAAAGCTCCTAAGCTCAAGTTTAGGAGCTGCCAGGACCTGTTAGTGTACACGAAGCCTTAAAGTGATTACAAAGTTAACTTTTGTTTATAATAACAAACATGTCATACCAAGAGCTCATTCACATTGAGGCGACGCGACATCGGGGGGCGACCTGTGAAGTCGCGTGCACCGCTGTGCACCGCGACTTCGGCGCGACTTGCAGAGACTTCACATAATGGAAGTCTATGCAAGTCGCTCCGAGGTCGCCCCAAAGTAGTACAGAACCCTTTTTCTAAGTCAGAGTGACTTGTGTCGCTCCTATTAGAACGGGTCCTGTACTACTCAATGGACCGCGACATACCGCGACTTGTCAGGCTGACAATTGGCCTGACAAGTCGCGCTAATGTGAATGGGCTCTTACCTTCTCTGTGTAATGGTTTTGCACAGAGTGGTCCTGATCCACCTCTACTGGGGTTCCCCACCAATGCTATGGGGTCCTCCTCTTCTCTGTTTGCCACCTATGGTGGCACATGTGTGGGTACGATCCTGAACCGTGCTTTATATGTCCATTTGTAGGTGGGTGCAGTGTGGTGCAGCGATAACAACTCACATCCAGTCCAGGTGCAATCAGCGGAACTTTCCACAACAAACCCAGTGGGAGAGGACCCAAACAGGAGCACTCCCAAATTCCAACAGCATGTAGCGGAGCAGGTATCAGCCAAACTGACAGCATCTTTCTGGAGGGGCAGAATGTAGCCTGGTTGCCTCATACCCAAATAGGAAGATGTCCAAGAGATTGGAAGCTTTCTCTCCTCTTCTGGAACCTTTCCCCGCTGCTAATACTGTCAGTCGGGTAGCCTGTCCCTGCACTACCCAAACACGAAATGTGCGCCAAACCTGGGAGCCAGGGCCTTAAATAGGTTCTGCCTGATCCAAGATGGCTGCTAGAGTTACATGGGGTGGCAGCATCCAATCGGATAGCTTCCCAAGTGACCCTGGAAACCATAGAGGAACCATGTTCCTCTTGACTTTCTCTCCCACTGCTATGCTGCTGCGGTTAAGCATCACCTGCAAGGGAGAAAGTAGATTGCATCTGCCTACACTTTGACACACACAGTGTGCCTTGGCAAAAAGGAAATTTGCAAATTTGGAAGAATCTAAACCAACAGTAAGTAACATGTCCAAAAACTCCAATTGCTTACTCACTTCACATTTGGCACAATTAGATAAGAAGCCACGGGACATACATTGCGTTTAGGGGTTTTACTGGTTTTGTTTTATTTTATAATTAATATTTGCAAAAGTTAGGTTTAAGAAGTTGCACCACTTTGTTTGTGACATTTAGGGGGTCTCTATTTAATAAGCATTAACTTTAAAGTTAAACTCCAGCCTAAAATGTTTGTTTTAGACAGAATCTAGGATCTGGGATAAGAAGCAAGCAGAAATCTACCTAAAGTGGACACAGACAACAGTAAAACCCCGACAGGGGTTCTAACCCTTTTATACTTTATAGAAAATTGTCTGGAGTTCAACTTTAATTTCCACTTGAGGTCCAGTTTACATACTGCCAATGTTTTTTTCATCCTAGAAGCATTTTAGAGTCTTAAAAAAATACATTCAGTTTATGTAGTACTTTCTGCCACATTAAATATTTCCTATATTTGATTTCTGTAATGACATAAACACCCATCCCCATTGCCATTATTAAGAATACCTGAACTATTTCATTCGGCTGGAGCCTTCTTTTATTTCCCCTAAGTCTGCACAAATGAAAACAAGTCATTCAAAAATGATGTGCCTGCCACAGCCTTTAATGACACCCCAAATGGGCATTGCATCTTATAATGAGCTTGAAAGCTCCAGATTGGGTCTAAACTATAACCTGAAAGCACAAAATTATATTACACCTTTTATTACCGTCATTTTGGGAGTCAATCATTATTTACAACAAGGGAGGGAGGTTTGTCCTCTCTCACAGATAGCTCAGGCACCATCATACTATCCCGCACAATTCTCTGGTTCTTGGCCTTTATTTTTCAGGCCTTATAAGAAAGTGGGAGAGAGAGGATATTAAAGAGACTTTAAAGGGTCATTACAAAAAAAAAAAAAAAAAAAAAAATCTAACTAATTGTTCCCTATCTGTCATTATACTCGCCTCTACTGTGTCTCATGTCTCCTACCCATCACCCCCTCTGTAACAATGCTGCAGCCTCCATTGGTCCCCCACCACTATGTCGCACCTAGGGGCTGGAAAGAGCCACAGCGCACAGTGGGGACAATGGCATCTGATACACCAGTTTAGGTGGACGGCCATGTCCTGGTAGGTTTGCAGTTGTGCCATACTCTTTCCATTAAGAATTGAACAGTGCTCCATGGGATGTTCAAAGCTTGGGATATTTTTTTTATAACCTTAGGCCCCTTTCACACGAACGATCCGATCAGATCTGCCTGTCAGTTTTTTAGGTGGACCTGATCGGATCCTCCATGCATCCCTATGGGGCAGCGGTCCTTGAAATCCGGACAGATGGAAACCCTATTTTCCATCCGTCCAGGGGATCAGATTGGATGGGATCAGATGAGAACGTGCAGGCTGTCCGTTCTCATCTGATTCCTCCATAGAGAGCAGCGGGGCTCTGACACCTCCCTCTCCACACACAGAGTGGAGAGGAAGCTGTAACCTGCCTGCTTAGCGGGGATCGGCGTATCGATCCCCCGCTGAGCAGAGAACGGACCGCACCGGACAGGGGACCGTGTGAAAGGAGCCTTACCATGCTTTAAACTTCTCCACAACTTTATCCCTGACCTTGTCTCGTGTGTTCTTTTGCCTTCATGATGCTGTTTGTTTACTAAGGTTCTCTAAGTTTAAGAGAATAAATTACACACAGGTGGACTCTATTTACTATTTAGATGACTTCTAAAGGCAATTGGTTCCATTAGATTTTAGTTAGGGGTATCAGAGTAAAAGGGGCTGAATATAAATGCACGCCACACTTTTCAGATATTTATTTGTAAACAATTTTGAAAAACATTTATAATTTTCCTTAACCTTCGCAATTATGTGACACTTTATGTTGGTCTATCACATATAATCCCAATAAAATACATTTTCCTTTTTGGTTGTAACATGACAACATGTGGAAAGTTTCAAGTATGAATTTCCAAGGCACTATAAATCATTACTAGAACTCAAGTTAGGGTTTCCGTATAGCAATATATACAAAACAACTATCTACTCAGGTAGGATGATAAGCAGACAGTAGTTCTAACCCCTTACCACAATTCAAAACTTTAAAAAAAAAAAAAAAAGTTAGAGCTTTTGATACATTTCAATAGTTGTAAGCTATGTTCATAGCACTTTCCATGACAAACAACTATCTTAGCGATTGGTAAATACTTAGGTTGAAAAAATAAACTATAAATAAAGTCCTACCTGGCTCAACCAATAAAAACCAAAAAAAAAAGAAAAACAGTAAAGAAAACCCAACCATACAATCCCATATACACAATCCTATACCTGCAGTTGATCCAGAGGAAGGTGAAAAAACCCCAGCAAAGCATGATTAAATTTGCTACAGCACGGGAAAACAATTCCATCCTGATCCCCCGAGAGGCAATCGGATATTCCCTGGATCAACTTTACCTCTAAATATTAGTACCCAGTTATATTATGTACACCCAGGAAATAATCCAGGTCTTTTTTAAAGCAATTTAGTGAGCTATCCAGAACCAACTCTGGAGGGAGTCTATTCCACATTTTCACAGCTCTTACGGTGAAGAAACCTTTCCGTATTTGGAGACGAAATCTGTTTACCTCTAGACGTAAAGAGTGCCCCCTTGTCCTCTGTGTTGACCTTAAAGTGAATAACTCAACACCAAGTTCACTATATGGACCCCTTATGTATTTATACATGTTGATCATATCCCCCTTAATCTCCTCTTCTCAAGAGAGAATAAATTCAGTTCCTCTAATCTTTTCTCATAGCTGAGGTCCTCCATGCCTCTTATCAGTTTGGTTGCCCTTCCCTGCACTTTCTCCAGTTCCCGATACCCTTTTTAAGAACTGGTGCCCAAAACTGAACTGCATATTCCAGATGAGGTCTTACTAATGATTTGTACAGAGGCAAATTGATATCTCTCTTTCTGGAGTCCATGCCTCTGTTAATACAAGAAAGGACTTTGCTTGCTTTGGAAACCACAGCTTGGCATTGCATACTATTATTAAGCTTATGATCTACCAGAACACCCAGATCCTTCTCCGCTATGGATTCTCCCAGTTCTACTCCCCCTAGTATGTATGCTGCATGCATATTCTTAGCCCCCAAGTGCATACCTTTAGATTTATCAACATTAAACCTCATTTGCCACATAGTTGCCCAATGAAACAGTGCATTGAAGTCAGCTTGTAAGTTGGAGACATCCTGTAAAGAAGTTATTCCACTGCAAAGCTTGGTGTCATCTGCAAAGACTGAAATTGTACTTTTAATCCCAGACCCTATATCATTTATAAAGATATTAAAAAGTAAGGGTCCCAACACTGAACCTTGGGGTACACCACTGACAACCTTAGACCATTCAGAGTAAGAATCATTAACCACTATTCTCCGAATTCTATCTTTTAGCCAATTTTCTATCCATTTACAAACTGATCTTTCCAAGCCAGTAGACTTTACCTTACACATTAGCCGTGTGTGGGGAGCTGTGTCAAACACTTTTGCAAAATCCAAGTGTATACTACATCCACAGCCACCCCTCTGTCCAAGGTTTTATTAACCTCCTCATAAAAAGGTTTGTTTGACAACTTCTGTCTTTCATGAATCCATGCTGTCTGTTGCTTAAAATATTTTTTTCCAGCAAGAACTGATCTATGTGGTTTTTTATTAAAATCTCCAATATCTTAATGAATATAGTAGTTAAACTAACAGGCATATAGTTACCAGGTAAAAACTTTGATCCCTTTTTAAATATAGGCACCACATTGGCCCTAAGCCAATCCAGTGGTACTATTCCAGTCCTCAATGAGTCCCTAAAAATTAGAAACAAAGGCTTTGAAATTACAGCGCTCAGTTTTTTTAGGATGCGTGGGTGGATGCCATCTGGTACAGGCCCTTTATCCACACTTATTCTGTCTAAATATTTCTGGACCATATTACTTTTGAGCCATTGTGGATCATTTGGGGCTGTGTCAATACCATCCTCATTATGGTCATGAGCTCCCCCATGCTCCTTTGTATACACAGAGCCGAAGAAAGTATTTAATAAATTTGCCTTCTCTTTGTCCCCAGTCACCCACTCCTGATTATTTTGTAAAGGGCCTACATGCTCAAACCTAGCCTTTTTACTATTAATATATTTGAAGTATTTTTGGGGGTTTGTCCTACTATCTTTTGCAATCTGTCATTCATTTTTTGCGTCCTTGATTTCTTTTTTACATATTCTGTTATATTTCTTATAACAATTCAACAATGATAGTGTGCCTTCATTTTTATATTTTTTAAAAGCTCTTTTCTTATTATTTATAGCTTTTTTAACTTTGGCCGTGAGCCACACAGGTTTTATTTTTAGCCTTTTAAACGTATTGCCTATTGGAATATACTCTGCAGTGAGTTTGCATAAAGTCTTTTTGAAAATTTCCCATTTCTGTTATGTGCTCATTGATGTCAATATTCCCTCCCAGTCTAAATCCTGGAGAGCAGCCCTCATCCTTGGAAAATTTGCTCTTTTAAAGTTAAGTATTTTTGTATTTCCTGTATGCGTTTTTTGCTTACAGCTAACATTAAATGAAATCATATTATGGTCACTGCTACCCAGATGTTCTTTTATATGAACATTATTAATAAGCTCTGCATGGTTTGAGATTGCCAGGTTCAACAGAGCATCATTTCTAGTGGGGGCCGCAATAAACTGTACCATAAAATTGTCTTGTAATAGGTTTATAAATGTTTGCCCTTTAACTTTTCTAACAGTGCCATTACTCCAGTCAATATCTGGGTAGGTAAAATCCCCCATTATTATCATTGTCCCAGCCCTTGCAGTCCTTTCTATCTGTGCCAGCTTCTTATTAATACTTCTTATTAATACTGGGAGGTCTATAAAAAAACTCCAATGATAATCTTTGTATTACGCACACCCATGTACATTTCCACCCATACTGCTTCAGACTCATCACACTCTCCATCAACTAGGTCCTCTTTCACACTCAATTTGAGATCACTTCTCATATAGAGACAGACATCACCACCCCTCTGTTTTACCCTGTCTTTCCGAAAGAGAGCATAGTTAGGAATATTAATAGCCCAGTCATGTGAAGAATGAAGCCAAGTTTCAGCAGTTGGTTCTAATGTGGACCAAGACAGCTGGGTCATGCCCAGCCCCTCCCAGTAATTTATCAACCCGGTTCACCACATGCCGAACCCTGGCACCAGGGAGACAGCAAACCATTCAGTTGAGGTGATTCTGGTGACAAATTATTCTATTAGTCCTTCGGATTATAGAATCCCCATTTACCATCAACTGTCTAGGCCTACCTACAGTCCCCTCACCACCTCTACTAAATGGATTGTTCTCCCAGCTGTTAGGTATAGCAGTGACATCTAGGGCTGCCACGTCTGAGCTTGCCACCCCCACATCTTCACCCAACATGGCAAATCTGTTAGGGTGCTCAAACCCAGTGCTGGCCTTCCTTTTCTGTGAGCCCCTACCACTTCCTCTGACTGTATTTACCCATCTTCCTACCTGATAAGCCTGATTTACCCCTCCACCATCCCCATTAACCCCACTAGCCACCTGCTCAGCAAGCAGGGGACCCCTTTCAAGGTTGTCAGTTCTGCCCAGTGTTGCAATTTGCTCCTCCAGATCTCTAATGTGAGCTTCCAGAAAGGCAACCCACTCACATCTGTCGCAGCGGTATCCATCCTGGAGCAATTGCTCCATTATTGTATACATGCGACACACTGTGCACTGCATGAAACCTTCAATCTTGCTAGCACACGTTTTCCCGGTTACAACAATAATACAACTAATAGAAAATTTCAGATGTTACTTACTGGTCAGAAGACTCCTGTTATAATCTCCTGTTTTAAACTCTGGTTTTTAACTCACCACTTAGTCAAGGTCCACTTGACAGAAATCCAGCAAGCAAAAAGGTGGCAAGCGCAAGAAAGAGCAAGCTCAGAAAGGAGTTCTGCAGAAAATTAAATAGCACCTGTGACCAATTAACCACTCCCCTTTATCAGTAGTCTGAAGGAAGGAAAGAAAGAAAAAAAAAGGCTATTTAAAAAGTGACAGAAAAAATAGTAAATAAAAAAAGGGAAGCCCCCCCCCCCCCACTCCCTCCCCCAGAAAAACTGCAAGGAAAGAGCCACAAAAAATGCAAACAACAGTCACCAGCAGTCAAAATCAAAACTATTTATCACTCTCCACTCAAATTTCCCACTCTTTAGCCTCCAAACAGCAAATCTGGCAAGGTAATAAGGAAAGTCTGGATTGGTAATGATAAAACAATAATGAAAGGAATGACCCCTCCCCCTTACAGTGGTAGCCAAAATGTCAGCCTTATAGACGGCTAAAGAGAAAATCTCCTTTTTCTGCCAAGTGGCATTAGAACGGGAACAATACAGACCCTATCATATAGGTGGTCAATCATCCACAGCTTAAGGAACTCCTAGCAACCTCTGGAGGAATACTAGGGTTCACCAAACCAAAGTTGCCTGTTCTAATCTTTTTCAACTATCTTCAGAACTAAAGTCTTGAAACTCCTAATTTCCACTATAACAAAAAATAAGTAGTTTGTGCAAGCTACACTGTTGCCTTTAAAATATTCCTTCTGATGATCTAAATTAATCTGCCAGACTTGCAAAAAAAGGAAGAGAAAGAAAAGTCTGTTACGGAATTAGTGGATTTAGACCCAGGCTCAGGTCTGCACGGGTCACTAAGGTTCACAGTCCAGTAATCTACTTCCTCGGCTCCTTCAGATACCATTAAAAGTCAAGTTACACTTGGCTCTGAAATATTCATTTCTGAGGGTTTTTTCTTCCATTCTTAACTGACACTCTCAACCTTAAGTTGACTGCATTAACCTCTTGTCTAATGCAATATTTAATTATCTTTCCATTTGCAAGTTTAAATCCAGCAGTTATTATCCCATGGCAGGTATTTTTCAGGTTTAGAAGAGTAGGAGTTTTCAAAGGAGAATTTAAAAATATTAAAGAAACTGGGTCTTAAGTATGAAAGAGCAAAAAGAAAAGAGAGCCTGTCCTAGTCACATGTCTTCTGCATGTAAATGGGTGAACTGCTCTAGGGCCCCAAAATAACTGCATGCTCCTCATTTTCTATTCTAGTGACATTTTCACCTGAAGGATGAAGGAAAATCAGCTACAGAGTGGGCAGCAGCAATAAAAAGCTGACAAGGCTGCTAGCCTACCCTCTATTTTACTTAAAGTGGTAGTAAAGTTGTTTTTTCTAGATTTGTACCTACAGGTATGCCTATAATAAGGCTTACCTGTAGGTACATTGAATATCTCCTAAACTTGCGGTGTTTAGGAGATATTCTCGCTGGATGCAGCGGGTGACGTCACCGGCACATGTGCTCTGAAGGTCCGGCATACTGTGCTGGACCTTCAGAGCTCTGTGCCACAGCTGAGGGTTCCCGTGCGCATGCACGGGAGTGACGTCATTGCACCCCCGGCCACTCATTCCGCAAACCCTGTCAGTGATGACAGCGTGCCGCTGCAGTGCTTCGTTCTAAAGTAAGTATTTCATAATGTGCTACAATGGGTGAACGAATAAAGGTCTGTTCAGGATTGGTCATTTCATATCCTCTATGGGACCCCGTACAGCGAGCCACTGTAAACTGGACATGCTTCTTTCTGAAAGATTCCATCTGCACCAAATTCGGCACTTCCTTCTTACCCTTTGGGTCTCGAAAAACCAACTCACCGAGAATTACTGCTTATGAAAAGTGGCGCTCAGGGTTCATGGATCAGAGAGATGGAATATCCATGATCTATCTCTCACTAGCGGAGAGTCCTGATAAGCCGCCTTCCACCTTAAGCTGGAAACAGGATGTCAAGGCAGACTGGAATGCTAACGCATGGTTCTCACAATTCCAGAAGTCTTTTAAGGGAATAGTAAATGTGTCTCTCATTGAAGCAAGTGTCAATTTATCTACACGTTGGTACCGTGTTCCCTCCTGCCTGCCAATATTTTCCTGGCCACGTCCTTATTATGTTTTAGAGGCTGTGGGCTCATGGGAACCTTCTACCATACATGGTGGGAATGCCCTCAAATTAGGTGCTTCTGGAACAGGATCTTTTGTTTGCTGCGTAAAGTAACTGGTTTGCCTTTACCAAAAACACCTGATATCATCCTGTTAAATAGTAGTTGGTTGTCCAAGACCCACCCAGAAACTCCTTCATTTTATACTGCTGCACGTCAAACTTATGGTAGCATGAGCATGGAAAAAGCCGACCGTATCCTTTGCTGCAGCAAAGCAGAAAGTATCCTGGATAATGGTTCAGGAAAAGATGGTTAATATTCTCCAGGCCACTACAGAAAAATTTGACATGGTTTGGGAACCGTGGACTACCTACATACAACAGCCTTTGCTATCTGTTGTATTGAGTCCCCACCTATGCGGCTACTTAGTGCCTCACTCCTCTTCTTTTGTACACTCTTGCTTTAACCTTCCTCCATCCCCTGTTTTCTTTTTCAATTTCATCTTTCAAACACTTTTGTCTGGTATTTTTGTACCAGGACATTTTTTGTTACTGTCGCAATTGTTTGAGTATTTCAAGCACAGTTTTCCCTTTAGATTTTATGGTTGACACATAATGTTATTTAATTAGCTGATAACACTATTCACCTGTTAGAGTTTTTCATTTGTCTCTAATCTAGCATACTCTACTTCCTTTATTAATTTGTTTATCTTTCAGTTTCATTAGGGGTATACCCCTCCCATGGTATTTGAATTTGTATTACCTTCTGCTCAATTTATTGAAAAATTTCTGATGGTAAATTGAAGGCTGGTGGTGTTGCAATACTCTGCCAGTAAGTTGTCACTAATACTGCATCGACTGTACAAGTTCACTTGTTACTCATGTTTTGCCATTGTACCCATATAGGTGACCCTCTGCTATCTGTCTTAAATAGAAAGTTCTAATGTTTTCTTATCCTTTTGTACCTTTTCCATGAGAAACGTTAATAAAAATGATTGAAAAAGAAGAAACAATTAGATTCCAGCTGTACGTTTTTGGTGGAAGGTAAACAATGACACCTAATATTTGTCTGCTTTGTTCCACACATGCACATTTCTACATATATAGAAACATTAGATTGTATGAAGCATTCTACATTACTTTTTAACAGTAGGAACAGGAAAATCACAAAATACTATATAATCAAAGCCACTCCATGAAAGTTTTGTATTTAAACTTGTTCAGCGGTCACGGTCTACTTGTGATACGGCTCTCGTTTACATCCTGGCTTTCATCTTCTGCAGCTGCGTACCCCTCTCAATAAATCCATGTGGCCCGCCAATAGATTTGTTTTCTTGCACAGAACGCTTGGTTTTCCAATTCAATTTAAAGAAACAGGTTTGCTAGGTAGCCTGTATCCTCTTCAACTACTATTTTCCATTCCTGTGTTCCTTATCACGGATATCAAGTAATGCGGGAGAGAAAGTATCTGTAGCTTCAGGAGCCGGCTATCAAACAGCCTTAAAGAAGAACCCGGTGAGGAAGTGTATAACAGTATCTGCCCAGGCTCCGATCAGGCATGGATGAAGCCCAGGCCGAGGCTGTCATATACCTCCTCACAGGATTTTGCTGTGATGTGCGATTTTTAGGACTTCCTTTCCCTACTGTATGTTTTGAGCTGGGATAAGTTCTGTTCTTATCGGCACTCCTAGCGGTTTATCATGCAAGACGATCTGGTGGAGCCTTGAGCGACACCTGTAATATTTGTTGTGGGTCACAGTCTTAAGCAGAACTAAACTGTCTCAATCAATATTAACTATTTTCAATCCTTATACTGCTAACCCTAATAAATAGATAGGCAGGTATATTATATTTACTTGTTTTAAACTTTTCTTTTACATGTCTTCATTTGCTTCTTGGTTTCTGGCCTAGGCCAAAATGATGTCATACATACCAGGAGTCTTCATGAGCATTTTTTTCCTTCATCTGGAGTAGGGGAGGAGGGGCTTTCTCGGCTAAGCATATTCTCTTGCCTGCAGGTCTGAGCAAATATGAACACTTGTAGTGCACAATGGATTTGCCCTTAGTAAATCAACCCCTATATCACATTGGACCATTTTCCAAATACTCATGCCCACCTCTGAATCTTTTCTATTATGCAAAACCCTACATTTCCTCCACACTTACCTTGATACAGCAAACTATATTACAGCTCATTCTAATTTTGAAAATAGGTGTTTACAATCTCATGAATAGAGAGGAGGAATCTCAATGTTACAGGCTCAATTAAAGTCATATACTGACATAATAATTTATATGACTGGAAAGCAGATCCAGGAGAAAATATTAAGAGAGGTCTTTAGCAAAAATGTCTTCTTGAAATGTGAAGACATTATAAATAATTCTTTAATGTAAACAAATGTAAGTTAACTAATTGTAAAGTTTTCCAAGGGGGTATTTTGTTCCCTCGCAGTCTTTTTGTAATTTATACAGGCAAGTCAACTTTCGTGATTATGGAATGAACTGGAACCATGTTTCAGGTGTGGAAGCCATGTCCCAACATAGCAAAAATTTGGCACAAAAATACATTTTCTCTTATGCAATGTTTTAGACCTTAAAATGAATATAGACCCACATGTGTCCCTTCTACTGTATACAACCTCCCTAAACACTCGTAAAACTCTATAAATCTGGTGGCTAAAATATCAATAGCAGGATCCTTGAAGACATCTTTAATTTCTATGACTACCGCCAAGATTAAAATTTCATGGATCATGGCTCATGAAAAATTAGCCAGCATTGTAAATGATAAGAAAGGATTTTTTGACAAAGTCTAGAATTCTTGGATCTACCTAATAAATTCACAATTTAATTCTTTATAAGTTATTTTACAATTGCTATTGAATCCTAATGCTTAAAGTGTTCCCCCTTCTGTTTTCTTCTTCTTTTCTCTTACTTTTCACTCTTCGCATTATTCTTCAACATAGACACTATACTGTTATATCTGTACTTACATGCTGAAAAATTAATATGATACAATGAAATATCTATTTTATTTTATCTCTTTAACCAGTCCCTGTGCTGGCTATAATTCTAATATGAAATGTCTTTTTTTTTAAATTAATGCATACCCAGGCTTTTTTATATTTCCTTTAGTTCCACTGTAATACAACTTTCTGCCACGGACATATTATATTTCTCACGGTAACAAATTGGAAAATGCTTAGGATGTAAAATATAAAAGACAGACGTGTATCAAAGCTGCAGAGACAAGGTTTTTTTTATCTACAAGAGAAAATCTCACATTCCATCAATCTACTTTGTCCTCAGTGTCTGCTAAATCCTCAGATGCTTGTTGTGAACTTTCCTGTTAAGATGTGAAAACTGACTGATCTCCCAAAATGTTCAATAAAATAATTTCGTTTCAGCAAACACTAGATCAAATGTAGCTACATTCAAAGGGAACGATATTTTAATACCTTAGTCCGGCATGTTAGCTCAGTAGCAATATACGTGTTATTATAAAGCCATTTATTCACTGAGAATTCCTTTTCAGTTTCCTCTCTACCCAGACACGCTTTCATATTCCTACCTAAGTCTGGTGCGAGGTTACAAAGTCTCAGCTCATACTAAACGCACACTAGCAACACATATAAAACGCTTGAATCACCTGCCAAGTGGTGTGTGCTATATCGAATGTGCTAAGAAGAAAAGAAAAAATATTTCATCCAACAGAAGGCCTAGTAGATTTTCAAATATTTCAAATCTTCCATCATGAAAAACGCTCAACAATAAATTAAAAGAAACAGAAAATACGAAAATGACTTCAAGTAGGACCTCTACCATTTTTTTTTTTGGGGGGGGGGGGGCGGTTGTAGGGGAGTAGATCATTGGTCAAGTTTTTATGGTTGTCTCACCTTGGGACACAGAAAGCAGTAAAAATCTGATAGCGGTTTAAATCCTGTTCACATTGCTGTCTGTGTTCCTACTGGAGAGATCCACTCTTACTTCTCATCCTGGTAAGCACACTGAAAGTGAGGTGAAATCTCCCCAACAAGGGCACGGGCAACTGGTTTCTAACCCTTTCTGAGCTATATGAAATAAAAAGAAGGGAAACCTTTTAAAGTGGGTCTTCACTCCCAAGCTCCACTTTAGCTCCCTGCAGAACCTGGAAGAGACAGCCAGCCTTTGATGATGTCAGCATAGGACTCGGACAGAGGCAGTGGGTCACAGAAGGAAAATGATGGATTCATTGGGCAGGTGAGTACTTTTTTTTTTTTTTTTAAGAACCCAGCATAATAGATAAGAGGTTACAAGGGGAGGGGGAACAGGGAGGTGGGTGAAATTCCCCTTTAAGCTAGTGTTTTACTTTAACACAGAATACACAGGCTATCTACTAAATGATAGTCCTAATTCCAAAGCTAGAATATCCCCATGAACAAAGTGCCTTAATCCCTAATTCTCTTTAAGTGATCTTCTCACCAATATCTTAAATGTTGAACAGATAATGGGAAAACTTTTGTATAATAGGTCAAAACACACTTGTGCTCAACAACAATCTAGTGTCACTTTCTCCACTTCCCTCTACTGCTTGTCACCCCTTCTATTCAATAGTTCCTCATGTACATATAAAAACAACATAGCGTGATACTATCAAACCAAAACTGTGCTTCCCACACTTTATTTATTGTGCTCACATAAACATGTATCTCACACTGTACACACTACTCATGCAATTGAGCCTCACCAGAGCCTTGCAACCACAATTAGTCTAGAATGCACTCAATATCCATTCTTTCTCTTCTCCCCTATCTTCTCCAGAGTCACCAATCCACCTAATAAAAAAAGCTTCCAATAGTGTAGTATTGATAAGTAAAAACATATAATTGTTTTCCAATATGCTTGCAAATTGTCAGGGAATTGGTCATGGAAGACCTGGCAATGCTGCCCGTGCACGTGCGCAGAAAAACGGCGAATTAGCGAACGCACATACGCAATGGTGCGAATCAGCATACATGCATACGCAATGGCACGCGCATAACGTGACAGATGTGGCCACTTGGTGGCCTATATAAGACTGCTACTGATACCATCAAATTGCTGGATTGTCGTCTGCCTTGTTCCCATGTTCCCGAAGCTCTGTGTACTTTCCTTGGATTTCCTGCTGTGACCCGGCTTGTTCCTGACCTGTTTGATCTCTTCTCCTGGCGTCGATCCTCTGGCTTGCTCTACCAACCTTGCTCCTGTTTGATCACCTGTGTATGACCACAGCTTGCTTTACTGACTTCACTATTACTTACTTGCCTTCCTTCCTGTCTATGACCCCAGCTCACATTACGGACTCTGCTATTATTGCTTGCCTGTTTTCCTGTTGTGACCTCGGCCAAGTTCCTGTTTCTGCTACCTGCCTTGTTCCCGGAATGATTACCCGTGTTTGATCCACAGCCTGGTTTCTACTACTGTTTCCGGTGCACAAGTTTGCCAAGTACATCTGTAGTTCCCAAAAGACGTCTGTCTTGCTGTTTATCCTGTCATCTCCAGCATCCACCAGGTGATCACTGGACCCTGTTGGCAACCTGTGCTTCTTTGGGAGCTACACCTTCTGTACCACCTTCAGGGGTGTACCGCACTTAGCCACAAGGGGAGCCCTCTCACAACCTTGGCCTCGAATCAGGTACATGACACATATCCAAGGGAACGATCACACATGCAATCAAACATGGGCATGCCACAACCTTCTGTTACTTAATTCCAGTTCCTGTGATGACATGACTTCCTTGACATGTTTCGTCCCATTGGACTTTATCAACAGGCAGGAAGGAGGATTCCAGTAGCTGGGCTCTTTTTGGGGACGATTACATTTTTTCCTTATATCCCAAGCGCTGATTTGAACGTTGTTATCTACTAAATGTTTTAGTTAGTTTTGTATTCAACTTCAAATCCTAACTGGCCCATTAACAAAACTGATACTGTTACTAGCATTCTTATCAATTGATTGTAAATATAATAGCTGCACTCAAACCAGTCAAATTTAATTCAAATTAATACAATACTTTGTGCTATATATCTATGTCCGCAACCAATAAATAGAGAGCAACAATAAATAAATACAAGTGCATATATGTGCAAAAAAATTGGTGTAGATCAATAAATCATATAGGCAAGTGAATATGAGTTATACAAAGGCCTAATCCATGAAAATAATTATAGTGATAAATAGTCCAGACAACTAATGTGTAGGGATCACTGCAAATCCTGCAACATAAATAATGAAGAGTCCTGAATAGTGCTTCTTTCAGCAGAAAGACACCTCCACCAAATTCACAAGGTCACCCAGTGAGTCAAGCTTCTTACCAGAAGTGGTGGACCCCTAAATTATAAGGGGTCAATAAGGGCCTTTCTCATAAGTATAGACAAGGTTGATGAATTCCCACTGTATCCGTCAGACCAGATCTTACAGCATATACCAAATATGTTGCTCCAATGTTAAGGTGCTTAAATGAAAAAGGAGAACTTTATGGTGCAGTAAGCCGGTATAACAAATATTTATTAGTGAAATAAAACTTACAAGCGATGTTCTTTCATAGAGCAGATCAAACAAAGTCCAGTCCCGAGCGCCGGGTGAACGCACTTCTGCGTTCCAGCTTGCGTTCCACTCCAGAGCCGGAAATTGCGTGGCTAGGCGTAATGCAATCAAAAGTCCCGACGTGTTTCATCAGCACGTCGCTGATGTTATCAAGGGTCATGTGACTGCATTCGCAATGGGGGTATATATAGCGGACAACCTCCATAGAACATCCAATTATCCATCCAATTATTAACATTGCACGTTTTCACGTTTATGCTGGGGCTCCCTTTATATATTTCACAAATATTATTGTATAATATACTTTGCATTGCACACATATTTGTTTTTTATACCTATCACATTTTTTCCATTCTTTTTCCATTGCGTGGGATTTTTGGTGCTTAACACCAATTTATTCCCCCTTATCAATTGATTGACCTTGAATGTGACCCTGGAAAAAAAAACTCCCAACCCATTGTGCTTTCTGATTCCTGGCACAGCCCTCTCTGGGGTTACAGGCTAAATAAAGGAAAGGGCATGTTTAACAAGCATCTCCAACTGGCAGGTAAGCAAGTGAACTACCTAATGAAAATGCCTCATTTATATTGAGTAGTATGGCACACAGCCTTTTGAGTATATTACATCATCAGAGATGATCAGATCATCAGAATATTTCTCACCTATGGGAATAAAACATAATGATAATGTAAGACACCATTAGTACAAATAAGGCATTTCACTGGGTAGTAAGTAGGGGCTGAAAGACCAAGATGCAGGGTCTCTCATGGCAGAAGTGAATTAGTATAAATAAAATGCCCTTTGAAACATATTGCAGAGCTAGATGCAGTATATTACCATAAGCTTTTTATACCACTAACTAGGAACGAACAGGTAATAGAAGATACAGATTTTTTTTTTTTTTATTGTTTTTTCCACTCAACTGTGCTATCAAACTAGTCTGGAGTAGGAAGTAAAATAAGCAGTGGTTGAGGGAAAAAAGAATGACTGGGCACAAGGTGAACAGTAATCAGTTGCACGGTTGCATCCTCACAGAGAAAGGGGTATGGCTTAGCTCCCTGTTCCTGAGCCCTTGAGGAGAATGTATAATTCCTCTTAGGTTGAGCCTAATGACCCCAGTAATACCCAGTCCCTAGTAATTATACCCCTAGGTCTTTTCCCAAGACAACCAAAGGAAACCTAAAAAATTGGACTTTTGAGGGGAGTGATTTCTCAAAGAAATAGAATTAAAATACATATATGTAAAATACAATTTTTTATTGACACCCAGCCCAGGACTAAGCCACCGCTATTATAAAAAGTCTATAGTGGCCAAGTGATAAATAAAAACACATAGTATAATATGACATAGTACAAAAACTAAATAAATTCACAAAATATTTTAACACAACCCTAATGCACTCCACCACAGCTATAAACAATATTACATGCTAAATCAGATAGCACCCAACAAGGGACTAATGGAAACGTTGTATCCCCTATTTCTACAACTTGGGTAATGGCAAATCTGGATCCAAAGAATGTGCAGTGGGTAAGCTTTAGATTCCCAACGTGTTTCACCTGAAGGCTTCTTCAAGGGAGGGGCTTTCAAAATGATGTAAGGGTTTGGTGACCCAATAATTCTCAAATGCAAGCCAGCCTGGGAACCACACCATCCAGGATACACAGAATGGATCCATTTAAAATATTAGAAAAAAAAGGATGGTCTCAGGCCAGTCCATGGAATATATTCTGACAGGGCCTAAATAATGAAATACCCTGTGACTTTATCAACAGCTGTATGATATCCCCCTGATCGAAAACCACATTCACTCTAATTAAATTCTACTAGTGTATGGGCAGCTTTAAGAGTATGAGTCCCTGGAAGCCTACAGTGATAACAGTGGTCTCAGTTCAGACTGTGTGTGAGGATTCCTCTCTCTACTTAATCCATCTTAGATTATAGGCCCTCCAGGAAGCCCTATTTAATGCACTACTGATATTTTGCCTCAGTACACTGAAAAAGGGATAAACTCAGAATAAACAGACAGCATATAGTTTGCCCCTAGAGCAGTTAACACGCTAATTGCAGTCTTTTGTGTGAGTCACTTCACAGTGCAATATCTCTCTCTAGGGTATAAGTGAGTAGGTTACAGAGTACCAGGTGTGTCCACTAATCGACAGGTGTGGTGGGTGGTGTTTACAGTAATACAAGAACACCAATAAATTCAAACTTACTGCTCAGGCTATAGTGCTAACCTTAGCAATCTCCAATGAGTGCTTTTAATATCCTGCCTACACAGCCCATGAACAAACTTCATTTTCAGAGCCTGAACTTCATTCTTAATTTTTGTAGCCCAGTGGACAAAGTTCTGCATTAGTTCTGCTCAGAAGGGTTTGTTAATTTTTTTTCCCCGACGCATCTGAAAAAGTCTAGAGAGCCAATGAGGTACGGTAGATTAGAGCAGCTGTCAGATCCCGTGTAATGAGCTAACGTGCTGTTTGTGTGGCTCCATCTCCCTCAAGGTTTGCAAATGTAATCAGTGTCTGGATTCACATGACTTGTAGCCGGAATATGTGGAACACTAGAGACTTGCTGACATATTTCTCAAGAATCTGCTCCAAGCCATTAAGTGCATTCACACCAGACATGTCTCTTTCCCTAAACACTTTTAAATATCCTAGAATACTATAATATTAGCAGCTAAAACATGACTTTTAAAACAGAAAACATTGATAGGGGTGTTATTTATTTGCAAAAAAGGATATACTTATAAATATATATACCTAAAAGATGTTTGACATTTTTTCTAAAGCAAATCCCTGATGCAGCTTGCTCCACCAACAACACGGATACCCGCTAAAAGGGGTGACATAGTAATACAAGAATTCGCCAACGGTGGCACTGCTCTTTAAAGGACGCATGGGAAGTTAAACTTCCACCATGCTGTTACATTTGAGGAGTCTTAGAGCCGGTTCACACTATTACGACTTGCCAGGCGACTTGGTCAGCCTGGCAAGTCGCGCACCGTCGGGTCCATTGAGTAGCACAGGACCTGTTCTAATAGGAGCGACACAAATCGCTCCGACTTTGAAAAAAGGTCCTGTACTACTTCGGGGCGACCTGGAGGCGACTTGCATTGACTTCAATTATATGAAGTCCGTGCAAGTCGCGCCGAAGTCGCGGTGTACGCGACTTCACAGGTCGCCCCCGAAGTCGGAGCGACCTAATGTGAACAGGGTCTCAAGGTGATTGTAAACAATCACCTTGTAAAACAACCCATTCAGTTTAAAAAAGCAATAAAAGCAAAATATTTGTGTATAGATATAAAAAACAATATAAATACCTTTTTACCTTTTTTTTATAAATAATCACATTCCCTCCGTTCTCAGCTGCATGAGAACTGGGGGAGAAGAAGCAACAGTACACTAATCTTCCCAGTGAAAGGCTGTACATAAAAGAACATTGTACAGGGGGCACATATCAGGAATATGAAATGTTGGGTTTACAAACTGCAAAATGCCCCATCATAGCCTAGGTCAGGCTTTTTAAAGCGGAGTTCCACCCTGGTTATACATTTTTTTACAAAAATACCCCCGGGACAGTCAGGGCTAGCACATTCCACAATGGCTAGCCTCTGATCTGTCCCGGGTTGCACTTACCTTTCAGGATAAATACTTACCTTGAAATTGTCTTCTCCAGCGCTGCCATCTCAGGTGTGGGCAGCTTGAAGCCAGCACGATCCTCTTCCGCGTCCTCTTCGGTCCTCTTCCTCCTTCTTCGGTCCCACGATGCACTGCACCGGCCCCGACGTCACTTCCGGGTCGCGCGCGTCATCCCTCCACAGCTTCTGGGCATGCCCAGAAGCTGTTTAGAAGGGAATGACGCGCGCGCCCCGGAACTGACGTCGGGGCCGGTGCAGGCGCAATGATTCCTGGGAGCGATGACGTTCAGCTCCCAGGAATCATTGCAAAATCCAGGAAGTGACGAATCGCCGTGGCCGCCGAGGGGAGGAAGAAGGAAGTAAAGTGAGTATATTTTCTCTAAAAGGTAAGTGAAAAAAAAAAAAAAATTGCGATTATCCATTTGTTTTTCAGGTGACCGGGAGCGAGAAGATGGAGGTAAGTATAAATTTCGGGTGGAACTCCGCTTTAAACTATTTAACCCCCGAGGAACTCTTGAAATAATTTCAGGTCCTGGGGAACTAACACATTGCTGGTCAGAATGCCCCCCTTACAGTGTTGGTCAGAATGCAACCTTAATAGACAACTAAACAGATCATTGGGTTCATGCAGCTGACTCTGCCATGTGGTGTCGACCCGGGAATTAATACAGGCAACATTAAACAGGAGGTCACTCAGCCACAGCTCAAGCAACCCCTAGCAACCAGCTATGAAAACTGTAGGTACAGGAGTGCCTAGGTACACTCTCCTACCGGGAAGTGCACTGCTGTTTTTTCTGGAAGAGTTTAAGACAAAAGGTAGCATTTCCAGAGTATCGCTTAGATAGAATTAGAGTAGTACTCAAGGCTCCACTTTAAACTTCAACTTTATGGTCTACTATTAAAAATGAGCAAACACACAGGATCATTAATGCAGAAGAGACATGCTATGGCTCTTCTGCATTAAAGTTACTTATCTGCCTGTTCGCCCCTGTACAATCAGCTGCGCATGTGAAGCTTATTGTACGAATTCAGCAATGCTGAGCTGACTAAACTCTCGGCCATGCATGGGAGTGATGCAATCTCGGCCCGACAAAGTAAGTGACAAGGGATTGATACCTGGAAGTTGGCCAACTGAAGATGTCAGTGGCCAGTGGGGAATGCCATATTGCTGAACTGAAGGTGACTATAGTTCCGCTTTGATGTAATGCATTCAAGAAAGCCTGTAAAACAGCCTACATATTTTATCTGTGTGCCAAAATGAGTCACATTCTTCCTTTAGCACCATCACCAGATCTGAGAGCACCGCTACCCCGAACTTCCATGTAGGTGAGCATTGGTCCAGAATACATCGCAACATCCCTTTACCAGAGACATTGCAGACTCAATCACTCACTGGGAAGAGCAACTAGGTGAGTCACACATACACTATATTACCAAAAGTATTGGGACGCCTGCCTTTACTTGCACATTAACTTTAATGGCAGCCTTAGTACATAGGGCATAGTATTGAGTTGACCCACCCTTTGAAGCTAAACCAGCTTCAACTCTTCAGGGTTTAGGAGTGTGTCTATGGGAATGTTTGACCATTCTTCTAGAAGTGCATTTGTGAGTTCAAGCACTGATGTGGACGAGAAGGCCTGGCTCACAGTCTCCATTCTAATTCATCCCAAAGGTGTTCTATTCGATTGAGGTCAGGTCAAGTTCCTCCACCCCAAACTCACTCATCCATGTCTTTATGGACCTTGTTTGTGCAGTCATGTTGGAACAGAAAGGGGCCACCTCCAAACTGTTCCCTACAAATTTGGGAGCATGAAATTGTCCAAAATGTCTTGGTATGCTGACATCCTTCACTGGAACTAAGGGGTCAAGCCCAACCCCTGAAAAACAAACCCCACACTATAATCTTTGCACAAGATGATTTGAACCAGTGCAAGATCCATAAAGACATGGATGAGCCAGTTTGGGGTGAATGGGCTTGAATTTCCTGACCTCAACCTGATAGAACACCTTTGGGATGAATTAGAGCAGAGACTGTGAGCCAGGCCTTCTCGTACAACATCAGTGCCTGACCTCACAAATGCGCTTCTGGAAGAATGGTCAAACATTCCCATAGACACACTCCTAAACCTTGTGGACAGCCTTCCCAGAGGAGTTGAAGGTGTTATAGCTGCAAAGGGTGGGCCAACTCAATATTGAACCCTACAGACTAAGACTGGGATGCCATTAAAGTTCAAGTGCGTGTAAAGGCACGCGTCCCAATACTTTTGGCAATATAGTGTAGATGCCAGTGGAAGCACTCAGGCAAAGGTGTCTCATCTGGAATACTGAAGGAGAAGGAGACACCTAAACCCACTAACCAGGAAGAAGAGCATTTTCAATAGGGGAAAGAAAAGTAAAAAACACAGTGACTTTACTGTCAAGGTTTAGTATAACTTTAAGTTTTCTATTCTAACTAAATCTTTACTTTTTAAGTTCAGAACCACTTTTTTTTTGGTCTGAGAATGCAGTTGACAATGAAGATATCCGCAACATTTGGCCAATAGAAGCTACAAGAATAACGACAGGCAGTATTAACCCACTCAGTGCCCAGTGTCAGTGGCCATCATCCCTGGTAAATATGTATACAAAAAAGGTTCCCCTTTTGGAGTGGGACTGTAAATGCCACTAGACATTGTGTATTTGTATAAAAACAACTTTATTAATTTACAGAATTTTTTACAAACAAAGAATAATGACAGTAGTCAAACACATATACAGGGCATTAAAATATGCATGCATTTGACAGACCATATACCGAACCAAACTGGGGACGCTCAGGTGTACAAGGCGATCGTGGAACCGGAACCGACCCTACGCGTTTCGGGCAATGGAAGCCCTTCCTCAGGGGTCACCCAAAGTTCCAGATAAAGCACCTAGTATATCCTTTGCGTCCAACCTATGGATTGGATCGGTCTGTCGACTTAAAAACGGTATTGCTACCGTAGGGAGGGATGCCCAAGTTCCCACAGGCCCGTTCAAGGGCTACGAGATCCGTGAGAGCGTGAAAAGAATTGTAGTAGCTGCCCAGAGGGACCAACAGGGCACCACGATGACCTGTAAAATATATGGCTCAATATGGACCACTCCCATGAAGGGGGATATGTTCATGTATCAAATCTGTAATGTATAAGGTGAATGAGACCGCAGAGGGTCATATGAAGTAAGTATAGTAACAGTCTCGTGTTAACAGGGTCACAATATATGGTTATCTGTCCCTGGGAGTCTATAGGCTCGGCATCCTCTGCTACAAGCTACAAGAATAACAGTATTCATTGTAAGGTCTCTTTTACGTGGCTCTTTAGCCACATACATATGTGTCAAGAATCAGTGAATTCTTGTGGTTGGAATAACAGGTGCATTATATAAGCCGTTCAACCTAAAAAAACAAATGAGAGGCTGAGCCACCATCGTCTCTATGTAGTCACAAACCAAGCGGTTACCTGTGGTTAGGGACAGATGTCTGAGCTTGGACGCAGCTGATTGTGCCACTATCCGCATGTACCTGTCATGCAAACTGCAAGTACTGTATACGCTGATTCTTGCTGTTGGAATCTGTTGTATGTGGCTAAATAGCTGTGCAAAGGAGACCTCATTTTAGATTTTAGGTTTGGAGTCGTGGTACTGGGTCGATGGATGGCAGTTGGTTTGCTATTTGGCAACTGAGGGAAAGGGGGAAGGCCTCAGCTAATAGAATGTAAAAAATAATTTAGGTGGAAGGTAGATCAAATGGAGGGCTATTAATTCACAGCCTAGTTTATAACCACTGAGTATTCTGGAAACATTGTGGTATGGATTGTCGGGTATCAGTAGACAAGGTTTAAAATAAACATTCCAATTTCTAAAAACATTTGTGAACCCATCTTTCCTAATGTAAGGAGGCCTCCACCTATTCCATACAGAAAACAGAAAACAAGTTTGAGTTCAGGTCCACTTTATTAAAAAAAGAAAGTGATTCTGTACAATCGTTCCCTAAATAACACTGAGCCATTTTGAGAAACGTACCTCAAGGATACTGTCAGTTGCTATTGAACTATAAAGCTGAAAGCAGTCACACTCCATAAAATGCTCAGCTCCACCGAGTGCAGTCTATTTTTACAGCACCTAATTAAGCGTAAAACTATAGAAAATGACAAATATTTGTACCCCGTGAAAAAAAGCAAACCTGTCCTCGCAGCATTGGATGAAATAATAAATTGACTTAATGAATGAGCTTCTGCTTCCTTATTTGCATCAAGGTTCCTGTAATTTAAGGGGCAGATTCCCTGAAGAACGGCAGAAAAGTTGGTGCTCCGTTCTGCGCATTAGTCATGTGTAGTGCTGATTTCGCTGGTGGAGACTGAGGTAGATTTTCTAAGCACAAATTTGTAAAGCCGCACTCCCAGGTGAGTAACTCCGCTCTGAAAAGCAGCATGTCAGGGGTCTCCCGAGGAATTACTGAAGCTCTAAATTAATAACAGGAACTGATATGCAACCCCGCCATTCGCTTATCTCCCAAAACACTGACAATGCTAACATGATACGGTTCCATAGGGATCTCTTAAAGGAAAACTCCTCTCAGGATCCAAGCTACTAATTAATGTAAGTATTATCAGGTAATATGCACTTGGAACTTCTTTTTTTTTTCCTAAAAGGTTGAAATAAGATTTTTGAGATTTTATCACCTAAAACTTGTCAGTATCATGATGAAAGCCAGTAGTGGGCTACACACTGTAGCAGGGAATTTGTATCTAAAGGTTAACCACTTAACCACCGGAGGATTTTCCTGCTTTACGTCCAGGCCACTTTTTGCGATTCGGCACTGTGCGAATTTAACTGACAATTGCGCGGTCATGCAACGCCGTACCCAAACAAAATTTACATCCTTTTTTTCCCACAAACAGAGCTTTCTTTTGGTGGTATTTGATCACCTCTGCGCTTTTCATTTTTTGCGATATTAATAAAAAAAAGCGACAATTTTGACAAAATAACAATATTTTTCTGCTTTGACAGTTAAAAAATGTCCAATATATTAAATTTTTGTCATATATTTAGGCCAAAATGTATTTAGCTACATGTCTTTGACAAAAAAATTCTCAATGAGCGTATTTTTAACCGCTTTAAGACTGGAAGATTTTACCCCATTCCTGACCAGGCCATATTTTGCGATTCGGCACTGCGTTATTTTAACGGACAATTGCGCGGTCGTGCAACGCTGTACCCAAATAAATTTATGTCCTTTTTTTTCCCCACAAATAGAGCTTTCTTTAGTTGGTATTTGATCACCTGTACGATTTTTTAATTTTTGCGCTATAAACAAAAAAAAGCGACAATTTTGAAAAAATAACAATATTTTTCAAATTTTTTTATATGAAATTCCCCAGAAAAAAATGTAAAAATCAAAATTTTTTAACATTTTAGGCCAATTTGTTTTCTGCTACATATGTTTGGTAAAAAAAATCGCAATAAGCGTATTTTGATTGGTTTGCGCAAAAGTTATCGCAGCTACTATCTACGGGAAATTTATGTCATTTTTATTGTTTTTTTTTAAACTAGTAATGGCAGCGATCTGGCAGCGATCTGCGATTTTTTTTGCGGGACTGCGACATTGCGGCGGACAGATCGGACCCCTAACTGACATTTTTGACACTTTTAGGGGGACCAGTGACATTACTACAGTAATCAGTGCTATAAATATGCACTGTTACTGTAAAAATGACACTGGCAGGGAAGGGGTTAACTTTTATTGGTGATCAAGGGGTTAATGTATGCCTGGTGCTTACTGACGTGTGTGGGGGGAGGGGACTGTGTGACACAGGCACAGATCGCAGGTTCAGCTATGCTGAATCCTGTAATCTGTCCCTGCCTGTCACATAGGCGATCCGCCCGCTTTGTTTACACAAGTGGGCGGATCTCCTCTCTCAATCCCCAACGATCGGGGAAGAGCGGCGGTGATCCCCACCTCTCCTCCCCTGGCCCAACTCCCGCTGTGTCTGAATACAGCGGGAGCGAGCCTCCGGCGGCGCGCTCGCGCCGCCCACAAGGGGAGGAGTCCAGCGACGTAGACCTACGTCGCTGGACGATAACGAACCACTTTGCCGCAGTACGCTCCATGTGAGCGGTCGGCAAGTGGTTAAAGGGTAACTCCACTTTCGTGATAAAAAAAAATAGCAAATAAAGGAAAAACAATATAGCGTATACAGTTGCGACACAAATCATATTGTAATTGAATGGTATTGCAAATTATCTTTCCTTTTCAATTCTGCAGCTGTTGTAATTTTCTGAAATTGCAATGCAATATGGCTACCTGGAGGTGTTCTGTACACAGAATGTGTACTGACCACACCCCAGAAGTATAATTATCTGCTTGTGTGATTGGCTCACCAATTTTTCCAGAAGTCTGCTCTAAGATACAAGTCAGATTTCTGGCATCCCCTGCAACAAAAATGTAATTTTTGGTGAGATACTCCCAATAGGAACACGTCTAAAGGGATGCAGGCCTAGCAGATTTCCTCATTAGAGACCTGCAGCTGCCACAGCAGATAGATAATTATGAAACCACTCCCATTAGACCCACTCAGCACAGAGGCACAGAAGAACAATGATTTCTTCAGAATAACAAAAGGTAGGAATCTGCAACAAAGTTTGTTAAAATACTTGTAATGTCCAGAGATCACCCAGAGGGGAATGTTTTTTCTCAACAAAAGTGGAGTTACGCTTTAACTCCAGGCAGATATAAGGGACCAAAATGGATGCATTTCTTTATTCATTAATAAGTCATTAAATGCAATGAAATGTATCCATTAATAAGTCATTAAGTCCTGTCCCTCTCCAAAGAAGAAGTTCTTTCGGAGTTCCAGCTGAAAATACTTTTTTTAAATAAAAACACCCCTTTAATACTAATATATAGCGATGTACATTACCACTATTCTCAAATTTATAACTAGTAAAGTATTTGATGGTATAGAAATTCTTACTTTTAAAAACGCTTGGAGAGCGCAGCCATCTCCATTGTGGGCATCTGAAGCCGCTGTGTAGCCGCCGTGTCCTTCTTCCTGATTTTAGTGCAAGAGAGGAGCGGCCGGCGATGCCCATTGCCTCCTGGGATTGATGACAAACATCTCCCAGGACGCAATGCAAATCCGGAAGTGACGTCCGGGGCCGCGTTCGCAGAAGGAGGAAGTATAACAAACTATCCTCCAAAATAAGGTAAGGGACCCGAAAAAAAAATCTTACAGCCCAATTCTTTTTTAACATACCTATCACTGCTGGAATCAGTAAAGTTAAAAATTAGGGTGGAACTTTGCTTTAAAGCCAAGGTATGGTTCATACAAACGTACTGAGACGGAACATGCTGGTAAGAGGAGAGAGCAGTGTGAGCAGAGGCATGATCTCATCAGTCTACTTGTGCTCTTTAACTGTCCAATCAGCAGGTTGGGGTTAAAGGTAGAAGACACTACTGTATGCTTTAAAGCAGTATTAAACCCAAAACCAAAAATGTAATATATTACAGCTTACCAATCATTAGATTACATTTTTTTAGGCTTTTCTCCCTCTCTGTTTTTACCTGGTGATCTGGCCAGTAACGGACCTCCTGTATTAGAGTGCCCCCACTCTGGATGTAGAACAGGGGCACCTGTGGAAAGCAGCATTGTCAGTCTTGGGGGGTGGGGTGTTAGCTGGATTAGCAGATGTAGGCAACGTTCGCATTAGGTGATGTGGAATCTGGGGCAGAATCATAGTGATTCTACCCGCTATTCTAAATCATGTCAAAACATGCAACGTGCATTTGGGTACCATTATTTTTCATTGTGGTCGTGTGTGGTTATGAGTAAGCGATCTATATCGTGAAACGCGTCAACCCGACACGTCTGTTCGTGCATTGTACTGTCTGTCTGCTGTATCTATGAAGAATAAAGGAGTTCGATTGTTTTCATCTTAAACACCTTGAGTGCGGTCTCTATCTTTTGGAAGTTTCTGTGCTTGGATGGCGGATCCTACCTGCACCGGGTTTTGAACTTGCACCTGAGCGGCTCTTTTTCCTTGTTTACCATTATTTTTCAGCCTGTGCATGTTAAGCTCCTGAGCCACAAAGCAACATTGGTTATTATGGTGTAGGTGGCCGCCTGCTGTATACTAACCAAAGACGCTCTGCAGTCCAGCTGCCAGCATCCTAGCAACCAAAGACACTATGCAGCCTAGGTCGCCATCATCCTGTCAACCAATGAACATAATTTATGGCAGATGAGAGATACATAGTCTCTACTACAATACATTGCTATCTGCTAGCAATGTTTTGTACAGTATATTGACTTTATTACCGCTTTAAAAGAACATAGTATAATGCTTTGTGTTAATATGTATGCCTTTGCGCTCAATACTTTATCTCAAACCTCAAATCTCTTAAACAAAATCTAACTGTAGATTATGCCAAGGTCTAACCGTCTCTTTTCAGATCATGGTTTGCCTAGTTACTCCTAAACCCTCCCTAGATCCAACTCTAGGAAAGAAAAGGCCCAGTCGCTTTCTGGTTCTCCCTCCAGTGAGCTCTAACATTTATATCGACATAGTAGAAACTACGTATTGGCTTGCGGAAAATTCTGTGAAATGTTATGTACTCTAACGCTTACCTCCCGATCCTTCAATGTTAGATTTTTCAGTTTCAGAGCTTGGATGAGCTGTGGTACAAAAAATAAAAATAAAATCAAAGGCCCTTTGAAACAGAACAGATCATAAAACCTGACATTCTTGAAGCCATTATTTACATTGAATACAGCATCCGATTTAACATTTCTTCCTCTTTCCCGAAGCTTTTTCATAGTAGTTTAATCACTGTTTGCTTTGTTGCATCTCCATCTCTTACATCCACTAACAATTTTCAATGCCTGTAGCTGAGAGCCAGGTAAACCTGCAGTTAGCATGAAAATAAAAGGTGCTGTGGTTGGTCTGTTTCAACGCTCAGTGTATTCTTAATCCTCATTATTTTCTCAGACAAGCAGAAGGGATGTTTCAAATTGTCTGAACGCAGGGAATTTGTAAAATTGGAATTCTCTGCAGTATCTAGGTGGCGGTAATCATTTCTGAAGATCCACATAAACCGTGAGATTAGGCTCACGCCAGGCTGTCATCCAATTACATCAGGAATCCAAGTGGCTTCGAGATGTCTTATAAAAACCTTGCGTGTCACAGTCACTAAGCAGAAACTGACCTTCTATTACGAGAACACAGGTTACATTGTTGTGTTGGTCATGGAATTGTACAGCTGGTGGTAGGTCTTCTGTTTAATTGGTGTGTCACATGACATTTCTGTTATATGTCACACAAGCTATCCCTGGTCGCACATTGTAAAGGGACTCAACAAATGTTCTTCTGCCAAAGAAGTAATGTCACTGCAGCAGAGGAGGGAAAAGTTGGATATATCCTTTAAGGCTTCATTTACGGAGGACATATGACCTGCCTATTTGTCATAGACTGTTTATTAGGATCCTACTAGTACTGATCCCACTGCAATTCTTGTGAATTCACTTTAAAGTATAAGTTCACCGTGAGTAATGGAAATTCCCCCTATGTAGTTCTAGATCCTATAATTAGAACATACCTGCTCTGCTCATTTTTAAATGCTGTTCCTGCTTTTCTTTACGTATGCAGCTATGCGGGGCCTCTCCACATAAACTGCTGGTTTACTAAACCAATGTGCCTGATCAATAATTGCTATTTTTTAGCTTCAACCTTTTTTCATCCTTTTTTCATCCTTTGTTGCATCTTACAACGTCTATTTGTCAGCGATGGCAGTATGGCAGGGGTGTCAAACTCAATTTATTCGCAGGCGTCTTTAGCATTTTGGTTTCTTCAAAGGGCCTGTTGTATATGTAAGACTTTGTATCTACTCTGTTTTTTAGGGTGTGGTTTATACAGAGTGCAGAATTCCGGAATGAGTTGCGTGAGTGCAGGGTTTAGTGATGCGCTATGTACAGAGTGCAGAGTTCAGGGGTGCACTGTATATAGAGTGCAGGGTTTAGGGATGTGCTATGTACAGAGTGCAGTGTTCAGGGGTGAACTGTATATAGAGTGCAGGATTTAGGGGTGTGCTATATAATGCATAGTGTGCAACACCAAGCCCCCCCCGCCAGAAGCTTTGTTGCATCTCAAGTCACACCTACTTCTCCTAATGTAGGCGCCTCTAGTACCGCCCCAAATAGGCGGCTCTATTTACTATCCATTTATTTGGCTCTGTTATACCTCCCTGTGTATGCGGTGCTGCCTTGCAGGGAGCTTTCACATTCAGGAAAGCTGTCCTAGCAGTTCCCCGCCTTAAGGAATCTATCAATATGGATGCTGCTGAAAACAAACTGTCCCACTGTAAATAGAGAAGGCTTCTGTGTTTACAAGTGACAGCGGGGAGCAGATAGTGAGAGCTGGAGATGGTGGAATAGAGTTCTGCTATGATCTGGCTGCATAACTGGGAGAGAGCCATAAAAAAGGGCCTGGCGGGTTGGATTCAGCCCATGGGCCTTGTGTTTGACATATGTGCTTCATGGCATTTCTCAGGGTGAATTTCCAGATGGTGACAACAGTGGCTGATACCTACAGAATGTGTGTTTAAACGACCACTTGTAGTCTCCATAGGAAGTCCACGTAATTGGGTGACAATGCAGAAGCACAGTTAGAAGGCAGGGACAGAGTATGGTCACCCTATAACATAAAATGCTTCTAACTTTTTTCTCTTTTATTTTCACCTGGTTATCCTGCCAGTAACACATTTCCTGCTCTATCGAGGAGTAAGCTTTGTCCCCTTCATCATCCACACAACAGAGAAGGAAGGCGTTTTGTAGCCCACAGGGGAGAACTGCTTGAGATAACACAGCAAGCTTACTGAATTTCAGTGGTAATATGAATAGATTAAAGGGGGAGCTAACAAGATAAGTACATTGTTAGGGTTTACATACAGTTTAGTAGAACTATAGGCAAATCTTCTTTTTTTTTAATTTTGGACAGAGCAAGTGAGAGTTATAACTTCTGTTGGATATTTTTTTTCACCATCTGTCTCCCATTCTGCAGGTTTCCCTTCACTTCCTGTCCCATAGCCAAACAGGGAATTCTTTGGGGACCCCTAGGTCACCAGAACTAGTGTCCCCATTGGAAGATCTGCCATCTAATACTTTCCTGATGACAACCCAAAATTTGGGATTTTCTTTTACTTACACTTTCAATGACAATGGTAAACAGGACATATAGAGAGGGTTACTCTCCCTAATCGGAGCACAGACAGCAATGAAAATGGACTTCTCATCCCTCTCCATTTATCCATTCTTTCCAAAACTACTGAACGTGACAGGGAGGTAGTTTTTGCATTGCGGCTGCAGCATGTGCACCCCCCCCTATTTGCTGCCCTGCAGCTTAAGGGGAAGTGGTTGGGGGGCAGCTGAAACATGGCTCAACTGTGCATTTTTACTGTCCCCAACCATAAGTCTATACTGTACCTAGCTGTCGCACACCAGCTGGAATGTACATCTTTTAAATCCCTGATTCACCCCAAATTTCTTTGGTTCAGAAACCTAAACCAGTGCCTGACACTTTCACCAATTTATTTTTTAATGTTATTAACGTGAACTTATGAGGTTCAAAAAAAGAGAGTCTCTGCTAAATTCTATTTAGGAACAGGCTCTGGTGCTGTCAACCTTCATCTGGACATCCAGTGCACTAAAAGTTATCAGTCCCAATCTTCAGGCCTGAAGAAGGAGCACGCATGCTCCAAACGCATGCCACGCCTATTGTTGTGACGCTGGGGACCTCGGCTCCACCCAGGATCCTAGGACCAGCTCCAGGAAGTGTTGCTATCCACCCACACAGCCAAAGGCTCAGTCCAACCTCCCTGACTAGGATCGCCGACCATCCGGTCCTAAACAGTGGGGACTCCTATTCTTTTCACGAGCACTTACATATTATTATCTTGTGAGTTGTTTACTTATTATGACTATAAAGTCTCATACTGCTACTCTTAGACGGTGCTGCCTCTTTTCTTGTCCTGACTAGTAGGTTACTATCTTGTAACAATCATGTAGCCAGTGAAATCTGAAAAAGTTTTTTTTCAGTTCAATGACTGACTAGGTAAAGAAACCAGGGTCAATATGGCAGCCCAGAATCTCTCATCCTTCATGTCAGCAATGGCAGATGCCACATTTTTAACCTTACCAGATTATTTCAAAACTTCTCTGCATGTAATGTATGTTTACTAGGCTTTTAACTATAATTCCAGCTTCATGATTTTTTTTTCACTCCAGAATCTAAAAGGAATAATGATTCTTTGCCTGAACCTTGACAAATTTGTATGTCTTCTCCATTTCTTGTCATTGAACTCCTCGAAGGGAATTATAAATGATATTGAGTCAAGAACCAGTTGCCTTTTCGGTGATTTGACATTCGGCTGTCAACTCAGAGCGATTCAAGTAGCCAGTATGATTTCTCTCCTGGCTTTTTATCTCTTTGGGAAGGAAAATTAGAACCGTGAGAGGAGAGGATTCTTGCAAAAGAAGCCTTAGAAGCTGTGCCGGAATAAAACCTTCATTCTGCAATCGACTGAGGCAGAAACTCCCAATGGGGATAGAGAATCAAGTACAATGTTTTGTAATGACTGACTCCATGTTGTTTGATAGCTGCTCCATATTGGTGCCCATGTCAGGTTCACTAAGCGATGACATATTTGATCTTTAGGGCTTGTGAAAGGTGGTTTTTGGAGATTCTATGTGACTCTCAAAGTTACCTCTTGGGGTTGAATGGTCCTGCATTATTTATGGACTAGTTTTTGATGCATGGAGGAGATTTCTGTTTTTGTGGAACTAGCTACATAAACTGTATCTCTCCTTTGCCCATGCAGGAAAAAGCAACATATTTACGTAATGCAGAACTCCGCAGATGCACGCACTTGCCTTCCTTTCAATCCCCCACTGTGATAAGATCGCAGGTTGATTCAACAGTTTCTCCCTTATCGGTTTGACGGTAGTATTGTGCCAATAAAACATATCCCTGACTACTTTTTAGACATATTAGAACTGTATGTATAGCTAAAATAAAATTATTTAATTTTTAAATAGGGTAATAAAGGTTTAGACCCCCCCATCAAGTTTATTTTTATGTGTCCCCATTGGGGAGTTTCATCCTCCATATTTGAATGGTAGGTATCAGGTGCGCTAATCTATTTACAAATCATTATTATATATAAATAATTAATTCAGTCAACAGAAATATTGATCACTAAGTGAATACAATCTAAGGAGGACCAAGTCCTCTAAGACAAAACAAGTTTCAAAAACCCAAGTGGTAAATAAATGTGCTGAACAAAGTGAACCAAAATTGATAGTGGACCAAAAATAGTGAGTCTTTAAATGAATAAACTCCATTCAAATCCAACATGCATGTGATATGTCTCCAAGATGCAAAACTTCAAACACAATGGATAAGTGCAGCGAAGACCTCCACCATGTGTGAATAAGCCCCTTACCAGATGAAATAATACAAGGGCGTGTGTATTATCCGATCCAATGATGATATAGCCCAGGGAAAGTAAGAAAAGGTTCCCACAAACTTCTCCCACTGTAGGGGGGAGTAGGTCAGCCTCTTACCAGAATGATAGTAAATCTGTGCAAGAAAAGTCCGCCTGTGTGGAATCCCTCTTCTGTTTCTTCCAGGTCTCAGGATCTGTGCTACTCTGGTTGCTAAGACGAATCTCCCTGGTGTAAAATAGAAACCGCTCCTTTGTTGCCACTTCCAGCGATGTCTTCTCTCTACTTCCTCCCAAGTGGGATTCCACACATTATCCCCTACTCTAACCAGAACAAAAATAAGCAAGGCTATATACTGTATACACTATATATTCTATAAGGTAATGAAATGCTGTAGTAAGATAAATCTATTACACATAATTTCAAACTATCACAGTTGGTTGTAAAGAATATGGAGCTTCAAACTCATCCAGAAGGGCTTTATTGGTAACCAACCCAATTTCTACTTAGTTGTCCCTATTTTTAGTCAGATGTATGTATGAAGGTATATATCTGTTCAGGTGTATTGTTCTATAGGTGATTCTATGGGCCAGTTCTTTGACACCATGACTGAAACACTTGAAAGCTTTTTTTTCTAGGATTTTCTCGGCAATTTCTTTAGAAGGTAGGTTGTTAGGTCTTTCCTATATTCTCCCATATTGCTCAACTTGGCACTGGCATGCAGAATTTGCATTTGCACACACATACTAGGATGAATTTCAACAGGAGCCAATTAATCTCTCTGCATGTCTTTGGAGTGTGGAAAAAAAACTGGAGTGCCCATAGGAAATCAAGGTGAACAAAGAGAGAACATGCAAATTCCATGCAGAGTCAAATGTTTAAACCTTTATAAAAAGTACACTAAACTACCAAGAGTGTTACACTGCACCATAAATTTCATCCAAACTGTACAGTGTGTGTGTAACTGGGGTCTTGTTCTTTTTCTGCATACTTTCTGCTTAAACAGATGTGCTTAATCTTTTTACGATTACACATCCCCAAATGGATCGCCCAGTATGTCCCTGTGGCCCTCCACCAGTCCTATTATGTTCCTGTAGTCCTTCAAATATGTCACTAGCTTGGTTTTTCATTTCCAATTGGATAGCTAGAAGCAGAACAGCTGATTAAATATAACCAAATCACAAATACACAAGCCAGCTACAAATACTGAGTCCCGGTTCACACTACCGCTACTTGTCAGGCGACTTGGCCGCCTGACAAGTCACGGTCCATTCAGTGCAATGGGAACCGTTCTAATAGGAGCGACTTAGAAAATAGTTCCTGCACTACTTTTGACCGAAGTCGGAGTGACTTGCATTGACTTCCATTATGTGAAGTCCGTGCAAGTCGCGCCGAAGTCGTGGTGCACGGCGACTTCACTAGTCACCCCCGAAGTCGGATCGCCATAGTGTGAACCGACACGACTTGTGCAATGAAAACATGTAGAGGAGTTACAGCTACTGACAAGTTTACTTACATATCATTTGACACATTGACTCGATTTTTCCACTTGAGTGTCAGGTTCAATAATGCAGAGAATCCTGTTACAATATGTTATAAATTATTCTGAGATCCAATTCTAGACTCTCATTATTTGCTTCCCTAACCCCAGGTATGAATCCATGCACCTCTTTTTTACTTCAGAAATTTGGGGGTATGAGAGCAGCAGCTAATTTGTTCCACATACAGTAAATACAAAATTGTCAACAGTGGCCTGATCTGGTTCATCTTATTCTGATGCTAACTTCATCAATAAAGCTCCCTCACAGTACTTGCTGTAGGTATTAACATTTCCTTTAACCTTCCTCTGTGTCTGTTACTGTTCTCATTCTGTGTTGTGTTAGCTGATTTCTCCATTGCCCGGCAGCCCTCACCTCCCTCTATCACCAACAGCTTGGGATCGTGTAAGTGTGTAGCAGCATGACACAGGCCATTTAGCGCAGACCTCCTATTGTGTCTAAATGAGTAGTTAAAAGTAAGGCTCCACGGTTAGCCGCCCATACAAGGAAGGTTAACGAAACAAGATTACCAGTGGACGGTTATTAGGCGTTCCCCCATTCACCGGCGACTGTCACGATTCCCCTAGAGCCTGTAACTGTAAATCTGGAAGTTACAGGATGGCTACACTCCTGTATTGCTGGAATCTCAGAAGGCCTGGGCAAATAAAAGAGCCCAGCTGTAACCGAATCACACAGTGGATTAGTTTAGGTGAGAGTGAAAGAAAAAAAAATTAGAAATGGCCAGCTAGCTGCTGAGGAGATGACGAATGGAAACCATTTTGTTTCAGAGAAATAGACTGAGGGAGACAATATTATTCTACTTCAACTTGTTGTTAACACCACTCACTGTCACTTCTGTAATCCCTGTGTGCAGAGCCTGCCCGGTTATTGATAGTTTGGTATTTTCGATGCCTGATAAATGAGGTCTTGAGGACTGCTAAGCTTAGATACAAGAAGGTAATCATGGCCACAACAGCAAAGAAAGATGGCAGAGGGTGTCACTGCCCTTTAAAAAAACAGCTTTACGCTGAAGGGGCCTTTTCGCTACCCCACCCCTATGTTTAATATCTAAACTAAAAAAAAATGTATTATATTACAGCTTGCCATTCCTTAGATGTGATGGCTGCATTCATTTTTTTTTCAGGCATTTTCTCCTTGTTTTCACCCGATGATCCTGCCAGTAACACACTTCCTGTCCAAGTGTGACGTTTACTCACCTTATTTTATCTATTGATAAGCAGCATTGTCCCCATATGACATGAAAACATAACACCTCCCTCTCTCCTCTTCTCCATAACATAGAGGAGAAGGGTTCTGTAGCCATCTGAAATAACTTGGAATTTGCAACATCAAGTTATTCCTTAGCAGAAAACCTTTAGGCTGGGTTCACACTGATGCAAATTGTGGATTTCCCAGCAACCAATCCGCATGACAGAAAAGTGTGACCAGCTCTCAATGGAGCCGGTTCACACAGCTCTGGGGCAGCCGTGGTCCGCACTGGAAAACGGTCCTGTACGTTTTTTGGTCTGTTTAGACCTGATTTGCACCTGAAACAGAGAACAGGGACGCACTGGACCCCCTGCTGTGAGCCGCTGCTGCAGCTAGTGTGAACCCAGCCTTAATCCGGGAAAGGGAGTAAGGTGGAGTGGTGTAAAATGAGTTTAGTTTCATGGCTAACAGTATGTCTATGACACTGTCCCTTCAGGTTGCTCTAAAAGTTTCAGCATCTCAAAACACTTAAAAATTGACCTAATTCAAAGTTTAGGTCTGCTTTAAAGCTAAACGCTAGGGAAACAAAAACACTTCACCCTTGTAGGCAAGTGCAGCCTGTACTCCCCACTGTAGGTTGCGCTGAACCAAAGCAGCAATACAGGAGGGGAAGGAAGTCGTGGGGAACTAAGTTCCTCTATGACTTCCTGTGTTTACTAGGAGAACAGCTGTATGACTGGATGCTGGGGCCCCAAGTGGCCTGCACGGCCATCTTAGGTAGAGCTTATTTAAACCCCTGGCTCCCCTAGACTTGGTGCACATTATGCGAGTGGTTAGTGTAGGGACAGGTTCCCGATCTGTGAAGGACAGCACATAGCGGCAGGGTGATGTTCCAGAGGGGCAGGGAAAGTGCAGGGACTACACTATCTCCACTCAGGAAGCCTTTTGTTTGGGTTGGACCAGCCGGGCCTCATTCTTACTCCTCTGAGGAGCCTTGCTATCACTGACATTCAAGGCAGGGCAGACTGGCTTTTGAGGATCTAGTAAGGAAGAATTATTTAACTGCAGGCAATTTTTGAAAATCTATATTACCACACTATTTATTATAACAAATGTTACCTATTCATTTTATTGTGCAACATGCTAACTATAGCTTGGCCCGTGCACAATGAGCAAGGGGTTTATGTGACCTGGTAGAAAGGCAAAGAATAAAAGTAGGTTCACATTTTTATATAATGCAAGGATGTATTTTTTCATTTCCACAGAGTTGGATTTTAAGATATGTGCTCACCGGAAATTACAATATACTCTTCCTTTAAAGAATAGGAAATTATTATACTAATTTAGCCCTAGCTCATCCATGTCTGAACTAGGAGGTGCACTTCTTCTTCCACTGACCAAAAATAAAAGCTTCCCCAAGCAGAGGTTGTCAGGACTGGGCCAATATAAACAACAGATCCTTTCAAGGTAGAGATTACCTTAAATTAACCACACAAAGGGGTGTATTTCTTTAAAAAAAATGTACAGCTGTTCATCTATCCAAACTGAATATAAATGTGTTCTGTGTGAATAAGCCAAAATTGAATGCAGATTGAGAATGTGTGAATAGGAAATATAGTGCAATATGGCCACTAGAAGGCACTGGCTATAAACAGGAAATAAGTATGCTCCTCAGTTCCATCTAGTGGCCATAATGCAGCATTTTCTGCATTCATACATTCGGTCAGCTGCGTATATAGCCCAAGAACATTTCATTTTTGCCCAATTTGCACAGAAAGAGGTCACAAACTGTTTTGATGGACAAACAGCTTTGGAAATGTTTTTATAAATGTACCCCATAGTGTGTCAGGATGATTTCTGACCATGACAAAAGGTAGGGGTTTTCATAAGGAACATGGTTTTATCTAACAAATCTTTAAAAAAAAAAAACTGGGATTGCAAGGGCTAAATTGTAAATAAGGGAGTCATTTATCAGCTTAAAAAGACTGCTGTGGTGTGAATGGGGCAGTATGTCTACTAAGGGAAACCAGCCCAACATATATTTTTATACTGGCCCGGAGGAGGGCAACAGTCCCTCCACCTCTCTATCCCAGGCCTCCCCTGCTTGAATCTGTAGTACTACAGATGATGAGCCAACGCAAGAGAAGAAGTACTCACCACTAATAAAAGTCACTTGTTTACATTAGCTTTATATCTTCTACAAAGACGCCTCTGACCACTAATTCCACGCAAGAAATATCAATGTGTGAGAAAGAATGAGCTTGTCAGACATGGCGGAAAACGAGATAAACTACAGCAGGCCGATATAAACTAAATGATATTGATTGTATTGTGGTATGCATCATAAATTTACATGCGTATGTTTTACACTTTTCTCTTCCCAGCTGCGGCCAAACACCAAGGTTACAAAGTAAAATTTATGCAAATGTCCCGTGGTTACTGAAGATTATCATTAGTTTCATTAGGATGGTGTAAATTTTCATACTCCTCCCTAGGGACAAGGTTGTGCTCTGAAATCTATCAAGAAAATGGAAACAGAAACTGCAGCCACAATATTTACGCTTTTAGAGGACATGAGCTGTCCTATAGAGCTGCCCATCCACTCGGCAGAGTGCTAACTTTACAAGTAATATAGAATTTATGTCTTAGAGTAAATCCTAAATTATCATCTGAGTCCTAGAGTCTGGAGGCTTTGTAGAGCTCTCCCTCTTCATCATACATGTGAGCTGACTGATACTCACGACTCTCTCTCTCATATATATATATATATATATATATATATATATATATATATATATATATAGAGCTGACCAATGTTCAGGGCTATCTCTCTTCTCTCTTCTTTATACATGTGAGGTGACTAATGCTCAGGGCTCTCTCCTTTATATATATGAACTGACTGATACTCAGGGCTCTATCTTTAGGGGGACATTCGCACCAGGTGCAGTGGGACTGTGATAGGCATCTATTTTAGGGCAGTCCTACTGCAGGGCAATGCAAAATGCCTTGCCTAGTATGTGCCTGGTTCACACCTCAGCGTTGAGGTGGTGTGTGCTGAAAAGAGAGTACTGCATGCAATCCACTGCCACGCACAGGACAGCGGCCATTTGAACCTAATTAAATATCTGTGTGATATTTAAATACATTTTGTTAAAAAAAAGAAGTGTGCCAAGATCGGAGCATCGGCACTGCAGTGATCCCACCGCAGTGCACAAAAAGTCACTGCATTACAACGCAGCAACTGCAACTGCCCTCAATCTCTTAACTGTGGGAGGCTGCTGCTGGGTGAAAAGGCTGACTGTGACAGAATGCTAAAAAAGATGTATGTTTGTATCGGGGGGGAACCCATTAGGGAGCACCCTCTTAGTCAGGGACTGACTGGAGTTAGGTTTGCAACTTAGATGAGCTGTTGTTTTGTTTGTTTTATGCTATGCATTTACGGTACAAAGCCCTCTTGCACTGAACAGTGCTTTTTTGCTGCCTGCCTGAATAAAAGTGCAGAAAAAACCAACATGGACTGTTCCTGGGTGTCCCTGTCTCAATAACAGTTGAGTCTGCCCTCCTTACAATATATTTTTGCTCAGTACATATGCATAACATGGTTCCTAAGTAGAGTTGTACAGTAGTTGCACTCTACTGTTTCCCATCTCTCAATACAAGTCCATGTGCCTAGACAAACTGATTTCAAAGAACTAGCTGTCTATGTGATTTATTCTGTAATTGATTTTAACTCAGGCGTAACACAGCAAAGATGTAGACTGCACTGTCTGCCATGCAGATAACCACTATAGAAAGAATATACCATTTACAGCTTTATAACACATAAGGAAGAATGAGAAAGTTGCATTCAATTTTATTTCCAAAAAAATATTACAAAAATCCCTTAAATGTTACCAGTGACAACACACTCTGCTTTCCCACGTGGTACCAAATTTTACAATGGCCTTTGGGTAGTGGGAGAAGAATTGAGATCTATACATAATAACCTCTGTCAGACGGGATTCCCTTTTCCTGCACCTCCATCATCTGATCGACTCCTGCTAAGCAGATCCGACAAGCCAATGCATCACTTAATTCTCCTCCTTCTCTACAACCACCAACCCCCGTTCCTCTTAATCTTCTTTCATTCCCTCTTTTTTTGTTCAATTACTTTACCATCCATGTAATATAATTTAAAGTGCTGAAGAGATCTTATAAAAAAATAATACCAAATAAAATTATAGAGCTTTCATTGTGAGCATTCAGCACTGACACATTTAGTGCAGTTCAGTCAATCAGCTTCACGGGTTGTCATTGACTTTCTCGTTATTATGTGATTAAGTAATTTAAACAATCGTTGGTATAAAACTCAGATGGCAAAAGTAACATTAAAATACTTACTTGAGTTTTTTTTTTTGGCTTATAAAAGCTTTAAACAGAGGGGATAAAAAAGAAAGTGAATTTTTTTTTTTTTTTTAATGATGAAACATTATTCCCGTAAAAAGTCGCTGTTCGTTCTACGCTTGTTACACTAAACTTTTATGAAGTCACAAATAAGAAACCAATTTCCTCCTGTAGTGGGTATATCCTGGCTATGTTCCACAGCAGCTGAAATTTCAGGGCTTCTGACCAATAAATGTGTCCACCAAATAAGAACACAAACTATTCACACATTCAGTACAATAACTATAAGGAAAAAGAAACAAAGGGAATCTGTTTTTAACTAGAAAGTCATGGCTCCAAGTCTCAGATTAGCTTTTCTGTAAATGCCAGAAAGAATTACTTTTTGGAAGGAATGGAAAAAAATAGGATTGAAGGATGAGGGAGAAAGGGAAAAAAAGGAAGGAATCTGGAAGAGAGAAGTTGTGGTTCCAAATCTTCTGATTAGCTTTTTTGAAAGCCCCATGTAAGAATGACTATTGTGAAGGAGGAGAAAAATGAAAAATAAATAAATAAATAAAAATAAGGAAAGGAAAAGGGAAAGAGAAGGGAAAGGAAAGGAGAAGGGAAGGGAAGGGAAGGGAAGGGAAGGGAAGGGAAGGGAAGAGAAGAGAAGAGAAGAGAAGAGAAGAGAAGAGAAGAGAAGAGAAGAGAAGAGAAGAGAAGAGAAGAGAAGAGAAGAGAAGAGAAGAGAAGAGAAGAGAAGAGAAGAGAAGAGAAGAGAAGAGAAGGGAAGGGAAGGGAAGGGAAGGGAAGAGAAGAGAAGAGAAGAGAAGAGAAAGGAAAGGAGAAGAGAAGAGAAGAGAAGAGAAGAGAAGAGAAGAGAAGAGAAGAGAAGAGAAGAGAAGAGAAGAGAAGAGAAGAGAAGAGAAGAGAAGAGAAGAGAAGAGAAGGGAAGGGAAGGGAAGGGAAGGGAAGGGAAGAGAAGAGAAGAGAAGAGAAGAGAAGAGAAAGGAAAGGAGAAGAGAAGGGAAGGGAAGAGAAGAGAAAGGAAGGAGAAGAGAAGAGAAGAGCAGAGAAGAGAAGAGAAGAGAAGAGAAGAGAAGAGAAGAGAAGAGAAGAGAAGAGAAGAGAAGAGAAGAGAAGAGAAGGGAAGGGAAGGGAAGGGAAGGGAAAGAAATTAGAAAGGGAGAGGGACAGGAGTGGTTTCCATCAGGACTGGATTGGCAGAAATATAAATCCTTTGGCAGGGAAACAGCTTCCTTATTGAGTGTCATCTGCATATTTAGCTGTTACTTTATAGGAGGGAACCTAAGGAATTCTTATTTACCTGCTCTGCACCCATAATATCATTGATACTTAGCATGCCAAAGTTCACAAAGGGATCTAATGCAGTTTGCTAGTAAAACAAGAGGATGCAGGGAAGGTGTGAGGGACCAACTGGCAACCCGCCTGGGTTCCTTTGCCAAACAGTGCCTCCTGCCCTCCAAACCCTTCCAGCAGACCGAGAACTAACACCAGCTCTTTACCACAAACATCTTACACAGAGAAGATCTTGAGGTAAATCCAAGAGAAGGACTTTGTATTAAAACTCAGACACATACTTTATACCCCACAGGAGGACATTCCCCTCTTGGGGATATTAGCATGACAATGCAAACTTCAAACCGCAATCCAATTAACAACTAAAAGTTATCTACTTAAACAGTGATCTAATAAACAATAAGCTAATCAACAGCCAGGCACCAGATTTTGATTAGTCCAGGAGCATCCATCTCAGACAGCCTGGCAAAAAGATACGCAAAGTACATTACACATGCTGTAATCTGCCCAACATCATAAGATAAAACTCTAATTTTTCAGACTACTGGAGCATTGTATGAATTTATTGTATCTTTATAGATTTCTTGAGGGATATTGTTGATAAATACTTCTGTTCCAAGTGGAGGAGCTTCTCCAACCCAGTCTGCAGGAGGGCCACCATATTCCTTCTGGCCATTAAAAGTGATTGTAAAGTCTCAGTTTTTTTCTTTTATAAAAAATATCAAACATGGTTTACTTACCTGCTCTGTGTAGTGGTTTTCCACAGAGCAGCCCAGAGTCTCCTCTTCTCGGGTCCCTCTTCGGTTCTCCTGGCCCACCCCCCCTTTTGATTGCCAGCACAGCAAGCAGCTTGCTATGGGGGCACCCAAGCCAAGTATCCATTCAGACATGGAGCTGCGGTTCGGCTACTCATTGGCTAACTGACTTTGATTGATAGCAGCGCCGCTGCTTTGTCTTAGCCAATGAGGACGGGAGTCCCGAACTGCTGATGATACTACTTTATTGTAAAAGTATTGCATGTAAACTCATTGGCCATTGTAATACTACAATAACATAATTACAACACTAGAACAAATGTATATGTATCAATAATGAATGACAATAAATATTTAATCTAATTTATTCTTATAATCAGCGTTAATAATATAGCTGTACCATCACCTGGAAAACTATCGTGTAATAACAAGAGATAATTACAATGTAAAGTAATAATCGGTAGCAGTAATATTACTCCTAGGTATATAGTAAGACAAATAATAACAAACACCCCCGATAATTATGCCTTCATGCTCCTCTGGTTTTAGTGATTATTATGCAGATACTTGTTTGCTACAAAAAGCTTTCTCTCACTCTGACAATATGATGATCTCTAATGAGAAAGGAAGTTGGTTTCTCTCACGTTTTGATAATCTGACCCCACTGGGATTAATAAGGAGGAGGTGGGAGGAGGCAGCTAACACATCTTTGGGACTTACTAAAAAGTGGCTTCAAGTGCTGGAAGAGATAGTGATGCACATGGCAACATATTCTGCAAGCTTTGCTAAAATTACATAATGAAAGGGACAAAGGCAAATAACAACTCATGGAAAAAGATTGAAAGGCCCTGTCTAAAAGAGCTCACAACTGTCTTCAGTACCAGCTTAAGAGCATTAAAAGGGCCCCGGGCAATGCAGTGCACTGGGGCCCTGCCTACACAATCACCCACGAGAATAAAAATGCAAATTATCGATAAGCCAATATTTATTGGTACAGCAGTGCCAGGCTAATGACAGCTTCCAAGTTCGGCGGCTGGGTCCAGTGAACACACACACACACACGGATGGGAGTCAGACTCGACTGTCCTGTGTGTGCCTGTTCCCGTGGAGGCAGACAGGCATTCCTGCAGTTGTGGGCTCCCCCTCCACGGCCCAAGTGGCCTGACAGCAGCGCAGGGCCGACAGGCGCTTGCCACCTGCTAAATTCGGTGGCAGGATCACACAGGAATCAGGACTAATGCTTGGCTGGGGCTGAGTTGCTGGGCAGGTGGGGCCCCCCGGACAACTTCCCAGCGTGCCCATTTGGTAAGATGGCCCTGATTGTCTTCAATATTTTCAAGCCACCTAATCCTATAGCACAGCCATTCTCAACCAGGATTCCATGAAATCCAAAGGTTGCTTGGGCTTCCTTGAGTAGTGGCTAATTAATTTCCCTTATGATAGTTTCAGGGCCAATGTCACTCATCATAGCCAGTTGTGTGATACCTATTATCTTTTTAGCTGTCTGTAAGGGTGGCAATCTGACCACCACCATGTTGAGGGCTTTTTTCCCACTAGACACCAATGTAAGAAGCATTTTTACCACTGATCCCCAATGAATTGGTTTTATCAAGGGTTTCCAAGGTCTAAAAATAAAAGGATTCCTACAGGGTTAAAAGGTTTACAAACATTGCAGTAGGGGTTAAGGAAAATCTAGTCATATGAGAACCCCTGATTGGGAAGCACTAGGTCTGTTCCCAAACACATCCACTGAAGGCCCTTTGCTGTCTCTCACATACAAAAAGCCTGATGTTGAAACCCAATGTCATTAATTAGAGGTTTCCCATAGCTGCCAATGACTTGATACCTTGTATTGGAAGAATGATTGGGGATACCGAGGACGTTACAGCACAGGCTTTAGAAACTATAACCCCAGTGAGCCTGTGAAATTCTGACTGCAGTTAATTATACTGGTATTGCTCTTTATTTGGAGGTCTGGTGCAGTAACATGCACTGCATTAAAGTGGGAGTAAACTCCCATCTCTGACTTTTACCTATAGGTAAACCTATAATAAGGCTTACCTATAGTTAGGGTAAATATCTCCTAAACTTGCACCGTTTAGGAGATATTTAGTGTACATGCCGCCGTTGACATCACTGGCACATGCTCTCTAAATAAACAGCCACCCCGTCTGCTCCTTCAAAGCCCTGTGCCGTAAATGGTGGCTCCCGTGCACATGCGCAGGAGTGACATCATCGCAACTTTAGCCAGTCACACAGCCGGAGTCCGCGAACCCAGAAGGAAGACCGACTGAACAGACATGTTATACTTACCTACTTCGTGCAGTTGGTTTTGCACAGAGCAGCCCGGATTCTCCTCTTCTCAGGTCCCTGTTCGGCTCTCCTGGCCCCTCCCTCCTGTTCAGTGCCCCCACAGTAAACAGCTTGCTATGGGGCACCCGAGCCGAGTCACAGCTCCCTGTGTCCATTCAGACATGGAGCCGGGACCTGGCCCCACCCTCTCTCCTGATTGGCTGAATGATTTTGATTGACAGCAGCGGGAGTCAATTGTGCCATGCTGCTGTCTCAGCTAATGAGGAGGGGAGTCCCAGGCAGTTTAGACACTCCTGAAACATTGCTAGATAAAGACGGGCTCAGGTAAGTATTAGGGGGATTGAGGGGGGCTGCTGCACACGAAAAGTTTTTTTTTATCCTAATGCATAGAATGCAGTAAGATAAAAATAAACTTCTACCTTTACAATCCCTTTAACATAATGTGCTAGTATGCAATGCATACTAGCACATTATGACTTTACCATGCAGGGTACAAAAAAAAGGCCAGCGGTTTACTACCGCTTTAAATTGGGTGTAAACCTCAGTAATGAAATATGAACAATGCATATCCCTCAATTAAGAGCACTAAGTGTAATTTCTATCTGCTGCTTTCTTCCTCTGCTATCAGCATAAATCACTTCTGACAGGTTTTCTGGATACCAACAGAAAAAAGGTGACAACGGAAGGAGCTCCAGCACACCGCCTGTGATTGACAGCACAAACTCTGTTCCTGTGTGCTGTGTGAAGGAGGGTGTGTCCCTTCCCTCCAATCAGCTCTCAGAGCTCTCTTCACTGAGCTCTGCAGTGTGTAATTTCAGGTCTCTGCCCCCTGTTTTCTGACAGCTCAGACAAGCTTTATAAGCACTGCACTTTGAGTGGTTGTAGAGAAGAGAAGTGTGCAGATAAACATGTACAAATTATGTGTAAGGATGTTTTATTTCTATGTATCACCTGAGGCCAGTCCCTTCTTTGGGTATATGTAAAGGTTTACAACCACGTCAAGGCCCCCCAGCACAGCCAAAAGCACAACTGAACTTTTTCAGAAATGCAATGTATAGCAAAACACTACTAATGGGGTATGTTGCAATGCAGGTGAAAAAGGAATGACACCATAGCGCCCCAACACATCATGTTACTTCAATGCATTATGTATCGGTTTCAAAATACATTTTTCCCCACAAGCCCCTTGATGAGGAGGAACAGTATATTGTGGGACTTCAATTTCTCCACTAACATTCACATCTAATGAGTTAAAACAAATCTATTTTGCAAATGGTCCTTCAATTTGTAAAGACTTCATTTTACACCAACAAAAGCAGATCATTTACTTAAATATCAGTGGAGGTAAGCTGGCAAAATGAGCCCTCATCAAGTAGGTGTAGTTGTTTTTTATTTCTTTTTTAGCTGATTTTTCAGTTTTTTTATTTAAAAGTCTACCTTTCAATATTTCTATTTTCACTTTAACATCACAAGCTGGGATTTTTGTTTTTGAAAGAAAATAAAGCTGGGAAACAGCCAAGTATGATAAAACCACAGCAAGATTACCCACGAGCAACATAGGCAGTGGATATCCGGGGGGGGGGGGGGGGGGGTTTAGATACCACCTGTCATGCTCCTGCGGTAAATCAGGGAGACAAAATCGTGGACTATCCTGTTACTCTACAAGGGAGGAATTACTTGTAGGCAGTTGGCATTTGATGCCAGTACAGACAATTCCGATGTGGAGGATTTTTGCCAATTGCAATATTTATCAATGTCAGTCGAATGGAGGGGGTGGCAAAAATTGCTACATTGCCCCGGGCTCCATTCTGTCTTAGTGCCGGTCAGGGCTGGCCGAAGACATTGTGCCGCCTGGGTCCAAGAATGAAATGCTGCCCCCCCCCCCTAAAACAAATCGTGCCTAACAAAAGGCCCCTTATATTATTTTACATAAAATTTAGAAAATATTATATATACTGTTATCTTCTTCTGTAACTCACCACGGGACCGGTCCACCAAACACCGGCTGTCTGTCCTCGCTCCTCCTGTAACTCCTGTGTCTGCTGTGCTCACCACCCTAGAAGGTCAAGCCTGCCCTGCATCAGATGGACTGCACTGATGTCTGACGTCATTGCGCACACCACGATCACGTGAGGGACGTTCCCCGGAGGAGACACTCCGCCTCCTAATACTCATCAGTTTGCAATATGGACGGCAGTATGAAATGGAAAAATGCCGCCCGTAACACGCCTGCAAACTAATGACACACAAAACTGCTGGAAAAATAATCCTGGATATTGGGAGTCAATTTGCTGCCCCTCTCCAAGTGCTGCCTGGGTCCAATGGACCCAGTGGGACCCATGCTAGGGCCGGCCCTGGTGCCGGTTTACACATATGCGATGTCAGACATTGCATGTGATTCGTACCATACTGCTGGGTAAATCACATGCAATGTCTGTGCAATGCAAATTCACACCAAGTTGCACGGGACCCTTTTTTTGGTTCGCACCAGAAACGGATCGCATGGGTGTTTACACCTATGGGATCCGATTCCTATTCGAACTGACAGTTCACATTAAATATGCAAACTAATCTGGGGGCATCATTAACTTTGTATTGACACCCCCAGCAGTTCAAATATGGCAGTGTGAACTGCCTGCGAGTTGGGTGCGATGTGGGAACCCACAGTGGATTTGCATTGTGAACCGGCACATTATCTGTCTCTGGATAAAGCACAATAGGTTTGCCAACCTTTATTGAAGGGTAACCAAAAAACCTACACCAATGGACTAGCCCATACATGCCTCACTACATATCTTAAAATATTTCAGAGGTTTACATAAGTTGCATAGATGAAACTGCCATGAAACTGGCAGAAACCTAAGAGCAGATTTGATTTTTAATATGAATATCAAATTCTTTTGAATTCAAAGAATAACTCAAAGCAGTAATAAACGCAAGACCCAAAATACTTTTTCACCTGGTGAATACCTTTTGTATTAGAGTGCCCCCACTCTGAATGAAGGAGCACAGGAGCCGCATTTGGGCAGCAGCATTGTCAGTCTTAGGGGGAGGGAAGTGCTAGATGTACTCAGGGCTACTGGGCCCCATACAGCCAAACTGACAGCCACCCCTCCCACCCCTACCACCCCGGGCCCCATACAGGAGAACTTGTGGTACCCCCTTATCCATGGCCCTGGATATACTAGCATATTTAGATAACTAACTAACAAATTGAAACCAGACTCAAGCTAACACTTTATAAGCAGTTACAGCAACCATTTTGTTCTTTTTGGGATAAAGGATTTACATAAATAAATAAATAAATAAATAAATAAATAAAAGCTTATGGCAAGTGTTAAATGCTTTGTCTTATCCCAGTAACTTATACATTCTACTGGAGAGCTTGTTCTTTAAAAAAAAACAACAGACTTACTGGCCAGATCACCAGCTGAAAATAGAAGAAAGAAATTCTAAAAAAGAAAACAAATGCAGCCATCATATTTAAGAACCAGTAAGCTGCAATGTAATAAATATTTGCTTTTGAGTTTAATATTGCTTGAAACTTTACAAAAGAAAAAAAAAAAAAACTATTCCTTACCGCCTGTCAAATGCCCTCTGAAAGGTGATCCCAATGTGGATCGCTTGTCAGTGGGCATCACACTCCACCACGAGTATGAAAGAGCCCTAAGTGACAGATTGGAGCCTTTTTCCAGCTCCCGTCATTCTTATTGGACGGTGTACACCCCATTATTTTGGGGATAAATATATATCTAATTATACAGTATGTATTTTGTAGCTTCTAATACACTAAGAGCCGGTTCACACTATTACGACTTGCCAGGCGACTTAGTCAGCCTGACAAGTCGCGGTATGTCGCGGTCCATTGAGTAGTACAGGACCCGTTCTAATAGGAGCGACACAAGTCGCTCCGACTTAGAAAAAGGGTCCTGTACTACTTCATCAATTATATGAAGTCCGTGCAAGTCGCGCCGAAGTCGTGGTGCGCGAGACTTCACAGGTCGTCCCCGAAGTCGGAGCGACCTAATGTGAACGGGGTCTATCTGACACTGTATATAAAAAAAAACAAAACAAAACAAAACTTTTAGTACACAATAAATAAATACTTTCAAAAGCTCCACGACAGTAAATTAATAACAAACTATCATTTGCAGGGATTAAAAAAAATAAAATATTTGAAATATTTAAACATTAAAGCTCTTTGTTATTTTTTGCAGTATTAGAGTGACATTAAAAATCAGAGCTGCTCAGATAATGGGACACAGCTTTGCCCTAAGCTATTGTATTCCTCTCTTATTATAGCTTCTATAATGGGTACCATCTGCGTTTTTTTTTTTTTGTTTTTTTTTTCCAATGTCAAAATTCTGCAAAACTTTAGCCCAATTCGGAAATTGTCTGAAAAGAGAACATTAGAAGCTTTCAGTTTTGTTTTGTGCAGATCTATTGTCTCGTTCTTCATTTTCTTAGACTGTGATTTGTTTTTTTTTTGTGTTATTTTTTTACAGGAAACAGCAGACAAAATAACACATGCTATAGATTTAACTTGGACAGTAGAATAGTGCTTATGAAATATATTTGTGTTTATTTGTAACCATATGTTCTGCAGGATTTTCTTTAATGAATTCTGCCATAAATCTTGGCATTCTCACATAAAAACACAGCCAAACCTGTAATGAGCATTTATAAACATACTGCTGGTGTTTGTTTTACTTTATTCTTACAGCCATTGACCCCTGAGTGTTTTGCCTAAGCTTTGGACATTTTATTAATGCATAAACGAGCGCAGGTGACATATTTGAAGTTTTATTTATGGAACGTAGTGAGAGAATTACAGATTCTGCCAGTGCAGTTTTTTTTTTAAAAAAGAGCAGCTTTGGCTGCAATACTTACCTTCAACCCAAAGCTGTCCCTCATGGGCCTGCTCACTGAAGGAGCTTTACCACACAGCCAATCAGAGTGGTTCTCCGTCAAGTGATTATCATGTCAACTGTGATATAGCGCTCACATGCAGGCTGGTGGAGACATTGACTAAATACGTCTTTAACCCTACTGCACCCAGGATCCTTACACTGGGGCGGTGGAAAGGATCAGCCAATCATACGACCACTATGATTGGCTGTCATAGTAGTCACATGATTTTGAGCTAGTCCCATGGGCTACTAATCATTAGCAGAGACCGAGAGCTGACTTTTGACAGCTTGGTTGGTGTGTTGGGAGTTTGCAGTGAGCATGCTGTAAGCAAAGAAATTCTGCTGCACATGGATGGATAAGTATGGCGTGGGCATTAAAGCCAATGCAATTTGCCACACATATGCTTTATGTAAGTGGCAAGAGGTTACTCTGCAGGTGGCGCTGTAGTTTGAAGGTGGTTGTGTTTATTTAAAAATGCAATCGTCATATACAATTACAGTATTAGAAAAAAACAATACAGTTAATTAAAAAAAAAAAGCGTAAATTTCATAAAAACAGCATACAGATACAAGGTTTAACTATCTTTAAAGTAAATAATGTTTAGGCCCCTTTCACGCCGGGAGTCCATCAGACGGACTCCTTTTTTCTCTCCCCAGCTGAGCAGGCGGATGGCAGCTGTGTCTCCGCGCTGTGTGCGGAGACAGAGCAGTCAGGTCCCTCTGTTCTCCATGGGGGAATTGGATGGGAACGGACCGTCAGATCCGATCCGTTTTCCATCCGTCCAGATCTGATGGATCGGATCGGATGTCAGTGGACAGGTCTCCGCTGACATCCGATGCCCCATAGAGATGCATGGGGCATCCGGTCAGATCCACCTGAAAAACAGACAGGCAGATCTAAACGGTCTACCTGTGTGAAAGGGGCCTTATTTAGGTATACACATCAGTCAAAGACTTATTGGGATTGATTTACCAAAGTCAAAGAGTCTGTGCACTGCAGGTGAAGTTGCTCTAGATCTGAGGGGAACATGCAAGGAAAAGAAAAAAAACTGCATTTTAGCTTGCATTTCATTGGATGATAGAAATCAGCAGAGCTTTCCCTCAATTCAGAGCTTCCCCTCAGATCTAGAGCAACTGTCTTTGCAGTGTACAGTATATTTGCCTTTAATAAATCAATCTCATTGTCAAGTTAACTGATGCATACTGACGCTGCAAAATTTGGTTTGAGCATCTAGACATCAATGATCTTTGGACATAAAAGAGGATGACCACAGCTATAATTTTTTAACAGTTGCCTAAACTCTAATCTGCTGTGGTGAGATTATCATAAGAAGCCCATGAATCCTCTGATCCCATCAGAAGACCCCATTGGAGCACAGATACCTCTGGTTGAGAACCATCCTTCGAAAACAACATCTCCTCCTTGCTTATTATCAGCTTATTGACAGCCATTCTCTGGCATCCTCCCAGTAATATGATTATTCCTGATATAATTAGAGCTTGTTGGTTTCCTCAATGACACAGAAGGACTTTGATGCACCACAAGCTCTCTGGCTTGGTTGGACTGCGTACGTGGAAGGCTCTGTGAAGGCTGGGCCGGTATGGGACATGTGCTTTTCTCTCAGGAGATAAAAAAAAAGAAACCAGCTGCTTATAACAGCAAATTACGAGTAGTTTTCCCTGTGGGAAAACATAAGCCTGTTATAATTGGATGATAAAGTACCACAACCACATATTAAAAGTCTGGTGAACCAGCATTTTCACCCATCAACCTTCACAGATATAATTCCCTTTACAAGCTGAAATATGACTCTTGCTGTTCAAATCCTGTATGATAAGAGAAAACATAAGTAGGACAAATAGCAATCCGGTCACCTTCCTGACAGCATTATCAGCGGATATGAGCTTCCTTTTCTTTTCTTTTTTCAAAGGTGTGCGTTTATTAAAATGAAAGTCCACAGCCTAGCTTCCAAGGGGAATTTCCTTTCCATCCACCGCATCCCTCTGTGCTCAATCTTCCAGTAATTTGGTGTTGTTGGAATGTGTAAGGCCGGTCACACATTATACAATTTTCCTTTATATTTACCAAAACCATATAATATGAGGTCAAACCTAAACGCTTTCAATTTGGATGCAGTCAGGCAGGCCCTTGCACTACATAGCTGAAGGTAAATCTAAAGAAAAGTGTATAATGTATGGCCAGCCTTCCCCCAAGCTTTTTGTTTTGCCGAGGTTCCCAACTCCACCCACTGTGCAAACTAATTATGTACAACTCTGGCTATTGAAATCAACCAGGGGTCTCCAAACTTTCCTAACAAAGGGCCAGTTTATTGTCCTTTAGACTTTACAGGGGCTGAACTGTCCAGTAGGAATGGAAATTTTCCTGGCATCAGTGGGATTAAACATCGCCACATTAAGTATTAGGGGGAGGAATAGTGCCCCATTGTTGGTGTCAGTGGGAGAAATGGTGCCCCATTGTTGGTGTCAGTGGGAGAAATGGTGCCCCATTGTAGATGTCAGTGGGAGAAATGGTGCCCCATTGTTGGTGTCAGTGGGAGAAATGGTGCCCCATTGTAGATGTCAGTGGGAGAAATGGTGCCCCATTGTAGGTGTCAGTGGGAGAAATGGTGTTTCATTGTATGTGTCAGTGGAAGAAATGGTGCCCCATTGTTGGTGTCAGTGGAAGAAATGGTGCCCCATTGTAGATGTCAGTGGAAGAAATGGTGCCCCATTGTAGATGTCAGTGGAAGAAATGGTGCCCCATTGTATGTGTCAGTGGAAGAAATGGTGCCCCATTGTAGATGTCAGTGGGAGAAATGGTGCCCCATTGTAGATGTCAGTGGAAGAAATGGTGCCCCATTGTAGATGTCAGTGGGAGAAATGGTGCCCCATTGTAGATGTTAGTGGAAGAAATGGTGCCCCATTGTAGATGTCAGTGGAAGAAATGGTGCCCCATTGTAGATGTCAGTGGGAGAAATGGTGCCCCATTGTAGATGTCAGTGGAAGAAATGGTGCCCCATTGTAGATGTCAGTGGGAGAAATGGTGCCCCATTGTAGATGTCAGTGGAAGAAATGGTGCCCCATTGTAGATGTCAGTGGGAGAAATGGTGCCCCATTGTAGATGTCAGTGGGAGAAATGGTGCCCCATTGTAGATGTCAGTGGAAGAAATGGTGCCCCATTATAGATGTCAGTGGGAGAAATGGTGCCCCATTGTTGATGTCATTTGGCAGAATCTCGTATCAGTAGAAGTAATAGTGTACTAAGGGCCAGATAAAGGCAAACAAAGGGCCGTAGTTTGGAGACCATTGAAATAGACAAAGATGTGCAGATTAGACTTGCAAATGGACATTTTTAGTATTATCATTTTTTTAAAAATGTTCTATATTTTTTATTACTATTATTTTTATTAATATAACCACTGTACTGACTTCTTTAATGCTAAACCCCAGTCATTGTTTTACCTGCCAAACGATTCTGTCCATCCAGTTCTGACATTTACACAGCTCTGACACATAGCACAGCTCTGTCTGGAAGGAAAGGAGACCTGCTTTTGCTATGATGCAGTTAGGTAACAATTACATATTTTTTCTCTCTCCTAGTCTGTTACTGGATAGCAAAAGGAGATGCAGCAGACTGATTAGTTCATCTATCCAATCCGCATGCTCCATTCACTGCATATCTGACTGGCTCCTTGTGCTGCTTCTCCCTTCTTCTCGATGTTATGCTGTACAAAGTGGCTGATACCTGGTAAAATTCAGGCACTTACACAGCATATATTAACCACTTAGCAACCGACCCCTGCAATGTACTGAGGACGAGTGGCCGCTGTAGGCAAGGCAATGTACCCATACATCACTGCCTACAGGTTTAGGGCATGCACATGGACAGGGAGCCTGTCAGTAAGTCCCAACCAATGATTCGATGCCGGGACCTGCTGATTGGCTGTGAACATTCACAGCCCAGAGCTCTGTGTTGATATTTAACACAGAGCTCTGTACACAGGGAATGATCTCTGCAAAGCAGAGATGAGAATCTTAGAGATTAATTAGTAAAAGCAGCATACTGTACACACATTACACATAGTTAGGCACTTTTTTAACCCCTTGATCACCCTAGACATTAACCCCTTCCCAGCCAATGTCATTAGAATAGTGACTGTGTATAGTATCCACTGTAATAATGTCACTGGTGATGTCCGTGGCAGTTAGTCAGTTCCCCTCAGTGTCAGTTAGTGTCAGGTTTCCAGCCGCACTATCGCGGCCCCCATTATAAGTCATTGATCGCCACCATTAGTAGTATAAAAAAAAAAAAAAAAATTCCAGTAATACCATATTTTATAAGCACTATAACTTTCATGCAAACCAATCAGTATACACGTATTGGGATTTTTTTTACTTTTTTACCAAAGACATGTAACCGAATACAGGTTGGTCAAAACAAAAAAAGAACAGTTCTTAAAAGGTAAATAAATAAAAAATACTGTTCCTCAGCATAGGGCATCATGCCCAGGAATTGTAATCTACACATTCCTGAAAGGGAAGGGGTCAAATATACCTGTTATAATACTATTGTTCCAACCTTCAAATACCAACAGGCCCAACACCATTGCTGTGAATCTGATGTTTCTTTCACTCCCTCTAATTTCCAATATCTTACTATTATTACAACTATCAGTAAGAAAAGCCAAGAAATAATCATCAGTAATACATTACACAAGGTCTGAGCGTACATGTTTAACCACTTGCCAACCGCCCGCCGCTGATATACTGCGGAAGGCTGGCTCGGCTCCGCGAATCGCCATACCTGTACGGTGATCTGCTGGAGTGATCCTGGGGGCGCATGCGCACCCCCATTAGCCAGTGGGGAAGCTGACTCATGGGGCCGATGGCCGGGATTGCTGCCGGGCACCCGCGATCATTCCCCGTGGAGAGAGAACAGCGGTCTGCTGTTGTAAACACAGCAGACCATTGTTCTCTCAGGAATCAGCACAGAGCGCCTGTGATCCTCCTATTTAGGATCACAGGTCTCTGTGTTGATTTCACAAGTCCATCCCCCCACAGTTAGAAAACACCCCCCTAGGCATACACTTAACCCTTTGACCGCTCCTGAGTTAACCCCTTCCCTGCCAGTGTCATTATTACAGTAACAGTGCATATTTTTAGTACTGATTACTGTAGTAATGTCACTGGTACCCCCAAAATGTCAAAAATGTCAGTTAGGGGTCTGATCTGTCCGCCGCAATGTCGCAGTCCCTCTAAAAAATAACTAATCGCCGCCAAAATTTAAAAAAATAAATAAAAATGACATAAATCTTTCCCCTAGTTTGTAGATGCGATAACTTTTGCGCAAAGCAATCAAAATACGCTTATCGGGATATTTTTTTAGCAAAAATATGTAGCAGAAAACAAATTGGCCTAAAAGGATGAAAAATTTGATTTTTAAAATTTTTTTTATTGGGAATCTTATGTAGCAGAAAGTGAAAAATATTGTTTTTTTCAGAATTGTCGCTATTTTTTTGTTTATAGCGCAAAAAATAAAAATCGCAGAGGTGATCAAATACCACCAAAAGAAATCTCTATTTGTGAGAACTTTATTTGGGTACAGCGTTGCACGACCGCGCAATAGTCCATTAAAATACCGCAGTGCCGTTTTGCAAAAAATGGCCTGGGCATTAAGAGGGCAAATCCTTCCGGTCCAGAAGTGGTTAATACACAGCACCACACAAGAGATCCTAATAACGTTGCTGCATCAAGGTCAATTTTAAAGATTTTACATTAAGTGAGAACATGGGAAAGCTGCAGTAAATCAAGTCACAGAGGAAAAACATGTGTTATTTAAGTCACATTATAGAGCTGCTACACATGGAACAATTAGGAGATTTATACAGTAAATCTAACATTTACAAAGAGCTACTGACAACCTGGGAAATGCAATTAAGTGCAAAAATCAGCTTCAAAGGAAAGGAAGTCTTATAAATCTGTGCAGAGAGGTGGATGTAAAACTGGAAGCTACATGGCCCTGGTACAAAATCTGAACAGGTGCCCACATTACAATCTATGCCCTGGCCATAAACTGCAATTCTGCAGCATCTCAGATTGAAAAGCAGTGTTTTTCAATATACAATGTATAAAGGGCTTCAACTGTGAAGAGCAGCAATGTTCAGTATGTTTAATGCTAGAGAGGACTGTCAAAGACTGCAAAAGTACTAGGAAGATGGGATGATCAGAGACTCTAGATATGCTACACGTTTGGTTGGAGAGTGAAGATATGCTGTAGAAGACAGCCATAGACTGGGAACATGTTACATGAAGTTACTAGAGAGCACAACTATTAGCCCTTCAGAAATCTGAATCTTCATTCCTGGGAGCACAAGGTCCTACCACTTGGCACAGCATTCAGTTAATCCAGCAGCACCAGGAACTTTGACAGGCTGCCTGCAGTGGGGCTGGATGCTGCATCTATTCTTGCAGGGAGCTCTAAAATGTTGAGAGGGACACATTGCTCCTAGACAGCCCCTATACGCAAGGGACCTTAAAGGGTAAGTCCACCTTTTTAGAAAGAATGAAAAGGTGAACTAACACCCTTCACCTATCCCTCTACCCTGTCCCCCCATTGTGCTAACCTCCTTGGCTGTCAGTGTCCATGCAGCCAGTGCAGTGGTCCAGGGATTTGAAATCCCTGCTCTTCTCCCTATTCTCTCTTCATGGATTTTGGTAAGGATCAGAATGATTCTGTGCTGGTGCTGCTATTTAGGGATGATCGAACGGTCCCGGTCGACCATCGGTTCGACCCGAGCATTGACTGTTCGAAATTCGGCCGAATTCCGAACTCTTTGCTGAAAAAGTTCGGAATTCGGCAACCAGAACCGACCAAAATGCAATGGGACAGGAACTGGGCTTTAAAAGCCCGTGATTGGACCAGAATCATCAGTAAAAGCCAATTGAGGGAGCAGGAGGATGCTAGGAATGTGATTGGAGTGACTAGGGGGTCCAGAGGCCAATCAGTAGTGAATACGCCCCCCAGTATATAAGATAGCCCCGCCAAATCTCTAGCATTGTAATACAGGGCTGTGGAAGAGAGTGGAAGCAGTTCTGTTACTCCTGCTTCAAAAGTATCATTTAGCAATTATTAGTGTGAGGAAAGGGATATCTAGTGTAGTTAGGGTACTATTTTCCACTATAGTTAGATTCAAAAATCTAGTTTCTGTAGGGAAAGTGTTAAGTGTCAGGGTGACCGTAGTGTAGTGTAGGGTGAACTGACTCTGCTATGGCAGGGTGACCAAACCCTTCCATGTCAGGGTGACCGCCATAGAAAAAAGATCGTTTGTATTAGAATTGCAGTAGACCAGGGTAGTGGCTTCGCTACTTTCACACCTGGCTGTTTTTGTTGCAGGCGTTTATTGGGCTTTTTTGTGGACGTCTTTGGAGGCAGGCATAACATCTGAACTTCTGTATAGGGGTATATATGTACACACACATATATGTATATATACACATACACACATATAGGTGTGAAAGTAGCAGAACCCTATGCCCGCGCTAATGAAATTATTTGCAGGCATAGGGCTCCGCTCCTATCACACCTATATGTGTGTATGTGTATATATACATATATGTGTGTGTGTGTGTGTATATATACCCCTATACAGAAGTTCAGATGTTATGCCTGCCTCCAAAGACGCCCAAAAAATGCCCAAAAAAACGCCTGCAACAACACACCTGGGCGTTTTTGTTGCAGGCATTTTTTTGGGCATTTTTTGGGCGTCTTTGGAGGCAGGCATAACATCTGAACTTCTGTGTAGGGGTATATATACACACACACATATATTTATATATACACATACACACATATAGGTGTGATAGGAGCGGAGCCCTATGCCTGCAAATAATTTCATTAGCGCAGGCATAGGGTTCTGCTACTTTCACACCTATATGTGTGTATGTGTATAAATACATATATGTGTGTGTGTATATATACCCCTATACAGAAGTTCAGATGTTATGCCTGCCTCCAAAGACGCCCACAAAAAAGCCCAATAAACACCTGCAACAAAAACAGCCGGGTGTGAAAATAGCGGAGCCCTATGCCTGCTCTACTGCAATTCTAATACAAACAATCTTTTTTTTTTTGGTTCTGGGCATGCTACAGAGCTGAAACTTCACAGGTACACTTTTTAGACCCCCCCAGACACTAAATCCAAAGAAATCTCATTTTTTTTTTCAATATTTTTTTCAATAATTGTCTCTCTATCAAAAACGACAATTTTTAAGAACTTTTTTTGTGTGATTAATAGTCCCTGGGGCATGACCCAGAACCCTAGACACTTTTTAGGGGCATTTATTGGGTTTTAGGGCTTCAAAATTGTGTTTTTTGATTACGAAGTTCGGGTCCCATTGATTTCAATGGGGTTCTGAAATCCGGGCCGAACTTTCGGGAAGTTCGGGTGTTCTGGTCGAACCGAACTTTTCAAAAGTTCGATCATCCCTACTGCTAATCAGAATTGCTCTGATCTGTCCTGGAAGCCCAGGAAGAAAGGGAAGGAAAGTTGGGATATTGAATACCCAGACCGGTACACCAGCCGTATGGGCACTGCCAGCTCATCACCCATGAAGGTAAGTACACCGAGAAGCTGGAAGTGGAGAGAGTACATAGCAAAAAAAAAAAAAACTGACAAGCATTCTAATCCCTTCATATTCTATACAAAACTTAAAAAAAAAATTGCTTTTAATTATAATAAAGTAGAAAAGGAGAAGCTCCTCTTGCATTGGAGTAACAGTGTTTTTCCCTGTTCAGCTTCAATATGCTGAAGAGAAGAAGCCATCACACAAAGGAACTATAAATCCTTGCATGTGCAGGTAAAGACACCATAACTTAGAGCTGCACAATTAATTGTTAAAAAATCTTGATTCAACCCCCCTCACGATCTTAATCCAGTATTTCCACAACTCACACAGTGCAGAGCTGTTCTCTGGTCACTCATAGCTGTCAAAAAAAAAAAAAAGCCTCAACATTGCTCAGTTCTGGGAGAGAACTATAAACAAAGTATCATTTGGTTCTTTTAGATCAAAGGAATGAACTTCGGTCTGTAAGTGAGGGCAGTTAAACCACTTAAACACTAAGCCTACTTCTGATACTTGTTGCTTAATCAAGTTAAAATGTTTGCTAGAAAATTACTTAGAACCCCCAAATCATTCTGCGCTGAGAATCGTGAGAGAATCGTGATCTTTACTCTAAGCAGAAAAATTCTGATTTTATCTAGAATCGTGCAGCTCTGCCATAACACTGAGCTTGTTTTTACAGAGAGGGGTGTAACATTTAGAGTAAAAATGGATTGAGCAATTTTAGATACAAATGGTTCTTACCTGATTTGTGCTCTAAACTTTGTATACTTGTCATAACCGTAAGCTTACTTAAATCTGCAAGTCATAAGACTGCACCTGCCTCATGCCCTTCATCACAGCCCTCATCTAATGAGAATTTTGATGAGATTTATAATTACCTATTAATCATGAAAGATCAGAAATTTAGTCATCTGCTCCTGGCAGAGAATGATTTTATCATCTGTACTTGCGGTGGCGTTGACTTGCACATTGGCCTTAAATTTTATATCAGCATGTAAATCTGATGAACAGGTGGTGGATTGATAATGACACCGTCTCTGAAATACAAGACAAGGTGCCGAATGCCTTGTGGCAGAGAAGACAATGTCATCAATTTTACCTAAGAGCTGGAGAGCTATCAGCTGCGCACTTCTATGGTGTTAAGAGGCTCATAGATATTAAATGTCCATCTTCTGCTTCCTTTGATTCTGACTGCATCAATAACAGGTAGGCTTACTATGGGTCAGAACAGACCATAGCAAATACCTTTAGATCACTACTGTTGGTTAGGATTACACAATATACAGTATAATCTCATCAAGTGGACGTCACATGAAGATTATACCTTCTTCCTGTGTTTGCACTGGTTTTCTTCCCAGGCCTTTGGTTTCTTCCAACAACACACACATCCCAACCACGGCACAGCCAGTTTTCATGCTCTCCCTGTGTCCTCACGGGTTTCCCCCGGGTACTCTGGTTTCTTCCCACACTTCAAAGAAATGCTGGTAGGTTAATTGGCTCCTTTCTAAGGCTGGGATCACACTGATCCCCGCATCTACTAACCATGGTGGCTCTCAATGGAGCCAGTTCACACATTTCTGGGGCGGCTGCTTCGTTTCAGGTCTGAATTCAGGCAAAAATTTGGGCCTGATTTAGCCCTAAAATGGAGAACAGAGACGCACCGGACCCCTGCTGTGAGCTGCGTCCGCACACAGTGTGAACCCATTCTCAATTTGCTGTAGTATGTGTATGTATGAACGTGAGTTAGGAACCTTAGATTGTAAGCTCCTTGAGGGCAGGGACTGATGTGAATATACAATATATATATATATATATATATATATAACTAAAATGCCACGTAACTAGTCAGAACTATATACAGTTAGTACCAATAATAACAAAAAACAACTAACTCTAATCTATAATGTGGGTTTCTGTATGACTGTGGTGGGGACATCAAAGCTGACCATACATGTGGCTATTTAAAAGAACATTGAACTTAGAGAATACATTTTCAATAACATTTTTTGCAAAATTGCAAAGCAATCGAAGACATTAAATGGTGGTTTGATTAACAGTAACTAGTTGGAATTTAACTTTCCCCATCCCCTTAAAGAAAATCAAATTACTTTCGAATAAACTTCCATTGCTTCAGTTTTAATTCGATCTTCCAGTAAACTGTAATGAAGCTGTCAATTTATTGCCCAGTTTCACTTCACAATTGACCAGATTCTGGTGACTGAAAAAACTTGAGGGAGGAAAATTGCTTAGTTTCTTGTGATTTCCTGTGATCCTATTTATTTCCCAGAGGATGGAAAGTGGTTAAAATTGACTAAAATTTGCCATGTGCATGGTCAGCTTAAGACCATATTTAATAAAGAGGTCTTACTTATAATATTTAATTATTACAGTCAACCACCATTCAGAAACTACTTTTATATTCAGATGAGTACAAAATAGATGTTAATTGGTTGTTATTGGTTTCTGCACTTAAAGCCCAGTTAAAATAACAGATTTAGTTATTCAGTCAGATGAGCATTGTACTACAACTTATATTTTCATAGTCTCGTGACTCTTGCCTCAATTTTCCTGTTACAGCAGCCGTGCAGGGTGTCTAAATATGGCAGTGCAGTTTAATAGGTACCAGAAAAGTTCCACTACTCTTAATAAATCCGGTCAGACACACCCTCTTCAATACAAATCTGTGAGAGGACATTGGTGCTGAGGGGTGTGGTTGTTACTCTGCTCTGCCAGCATAGAGCACTGGAGTGTGACAGCAGAAAGTATAATTTTCAGAAAAAAAGGGTTTTAAAGACCATCAAAGCAAATCATAACATTTCAGGGTACAGGAGAATAAAGTGATAAAAAAGGAGAAAAATGTGTGTGACTTTACAGGGACTTTAAGAGTTAGCTCTAAAGAATAGGAATTCTATATTTATGTAAATCAGGAGTAAATCAGGAGCACAAATCCACAGCAATCATAAGGCCACAAAGCTAAACATTTTCCAATACACTGCCGTAGTAATGATCCTCATAGCATGTTTCTTACTGTTTTTGAAGCTTTGTATCTTCTGTATCTCTTTCAGCGGTAGCCAGCAACATATTTGTGGTTGTCTTCCAATTCCTCCTAATGTTTATTTCTGCCCTTCTCATGGCAATAATCTCTCACATGCGTAGTAACTATTAACCAAGCCTCATTTTCAGTTATTGGTTACCATGTCAACATAGCTCCACCTAACCAGTTGGATTACACATATATTGATGCAAAAGGCAATGTTCACACCCCCTGTGACATGGTAAGTCACACTCTTGCAGGATTGCAATGCAATGCCCTGGAGTCATGATGAGGGAGGCACGGAATCTGTATGTATAGACTGACGGCACAGTAAGCGGCAAAATGTGCATGCACAAGTGACATCATTGCAACAAATACTAGGCAAAATCTCCTGAACAGTGCAGGTTGCAATACTTTTAAAGACACCTAAGTCTTCTAAACCATTTTAGAAAGCTTGACAAATTTGACACGCATGCCGAATTGCCGGCTTCTGTTGGACCAGCTGTCATACACACGAACTGAATGGCAGCCAGTTTTTAATGAACCGCCTGATGTTGCCCAGCATTCGACCTGTGTGTACTTGGCTTGATGGTGTGATGGACAGTGGCTCACTAGGGATGGACAGTGTAGCAAGTTGGAGGCCATAGAAGATTCAGTGATCCAGTAACTTATGCCATCTTAGGCCTCTTTCACACGTGCACCTCAGCTAAGCAAAATCCGCTTGCTCAGTGGGGATTTCTCCACTAATTCCTGCTCAGCAGGTTGATGACAGGTCTTGTCCGCTCCGCTATGCAGAGCAAACATGGACAAAGTCCTGCTGTCCTCTATAGGGCAGTCAGATGGAAATGCACTGCCTGTCCATTTCAATCCGATGCCATCTGATTCGATCCGTCTGACGGAAGGAAAGTAGGACCCCCATTTTTCTGTTTTTGGCTGAGAGGATCGGATGGCGGACCTGATCAGACAGCCCGGGTAAAAGGGGCCTTTGGCTGTGTGGCATGACAGGGAGAAAATAAAAAATAATTAAAAATGCATTTCAATGGGAAAAAAAAAATAGTTTCCATCTTTGTGGGGTTGTAAATGGAACTTAGGCTGTTCCAACCAGCTGCCCCACACTCCCTGTCCACTCACCGGTAAGGACAGGGCACCAGATCAAGCCCTCAACATCTTCAACGTCTTCCCAGAGCAGTGAGAATAGGCAGGGGAAATCCTCAGCGCTGCCAGTGACTGCTTGTTGCAGCTTCGATCACAAGAGGGTGCCAGTTCCCAGATGTAAGCGTCTCCCTACAGCAGGCCGCAAAGCTGTGGCCTTAATTACCGGCTGGTGTGGCATCTTAGTCCGCACAGCCGCGGGCGGGGGCCGCATGGGGACAAGACACCTGCCGCAGTGTAGCCCAGGTGCCAGGCCACTAATTCTAGTCACCAATGTGACCTGGCGCCTGGGGTTTGTCGAGCCCTGCTTTACATGGTGCAACGTAGGGTAGGAAAGATTACTACCACTTTAATACATTTATAAATCTACAAATTCAGACACTGTAAAAATTAATAATAAAAAAAAAGAAATGAGTAATGGGTCTTCTTGTACTGAGTATATTGCCTGATCTTTATTTATTATTTAAACAAGAATACCTGTCAACACAGTTCTTTAGTGCTGAAAAAAAAGCCAATGTGTGATCCCGCTGGTCGCCAACATGAGTTCTGAAAGAAGCATTAAGTAGAACCAAAGGCAAAACTTTTTTTTTCCATTTTCACTGTCCCATAGCCAAAACAGGAAGTGAGAGGAAATCCCTGCAAATTAAGGGAGTCCTTTGAGCTCCTCCCCCCCCCCCCCCCTCAGTCACCAGAACTAGTGTCCTCATTGGACGATTTCCCTTCTATTACTTTTCTAGGGACAACCCAAAATTTAGGATTTTCTTTCGCTTTTGATGATAATGGTAAACAGCACAAATAGAGAGGATGATTTTCCCTAGCGGGGACACAGGCAGCAATAAAGATGTGGCAGGTGTTCTAATCCATCTCCACTCTCTAGTTATACTTTAACATTAAAATAATGTTAAATGGTTGTTCAGAGTAATGTAAACAATCGAATATGTGTTTTTACCGAAAAGTAGGTTCTGTTAAACTAAATATAGTTCTAAGAGTTTTAAAATTTGGCACCCACTGCAGTGCAGATGGAAAAATGCCAATGATATGATGTTGTACTTGTTAGCAAAGTATCAACAAGCTGTCACTTATTCATAAGAGCTGCAAGCCTCAACTTGTAATATTGGAAGATAAGATCTCACGGAAAGTGCTGCAATCACAAAGCCCATAGGTCAGGATTTTGGAGTTCTCATGACAGGCCTGACTAGTGTTAATTAATGTATTAAGCCAGCCAACAGAGATCTAAAAAATAACTATTTGTAACTTTACAGTTTAAACTTCAAACTCGTATTACTGGAGATATATCAAGGATCTGCTCTCCATACACAACCTCCTCTCTTTTTTAGCTACCTCTTCACCCTTTCGCCTTCAGGGTTTGTCACGTGTATCTCGCCATTTCTTTAAATCTCTGCCACATGACATTCAGCATTCTTTAACACGTATTAATCTTCACATACTAAAAAGGACCCTGTCGCCGCAGGGGGATTTTTACATAATATTCCACCTGTAAATGAGCAATGGAAATATTTATCTTTCCGTTGGCCCATGTGTTGTGAAGTCACTGCTTCTCTGCTCCTCAAATAAAACAATGGCATGGACCATGGACTTCCCCTATCTTTGTGAGGAAGCCAGCAGTAGTGAAATGCATCAGTGGAGGTTGGTTTTAGGTGGAAACATTAATGTATGCATTTATTCATCACAACAGGACATAGGAGCCCTTGCTAGAACCACTGCATGCTTTGGGGGCAAGGATTCAACCCATTCAAACCAGGTAGCTTTTCAATATATAGGCTGCCAAGAAAGTAAGTATGTCCCTTCTTCTTTTACAGGTGCTCTATTGAGTAACCATGACCCTATGGTGACAGGGTCACTTTAAAAATGTTCCCTCTTCACAGAGATCTTGTCGCCAGACCATTCATTTCAATGACAATCCTTCCATAAGGTTATATGCGCATTTAACATATATTAGGCATGTTATTTACCTGTAAAAAGCCTCCCTTGTGTAGACATTTACAAGTCCTCAGACTAGTGCTGGGTACTGCCATCTTGGATATGATGTCAGCAGCCCCTGCAGACTCAGAGCTGTCACTAAAGTGACAATCTATAGTTTTCTCCTTCACTTCTCCCCTAACAGGTACATAAAAGGTGGGGAAAAGGCAGGGCAGGAGGGTGTACTTTGGAACTGACTTTCCTGAAATATTGAAATTTACTAGTAAGCACAGAGGCCCATGCAAGTAAATAAAAAAAATGTTTTTCAAAAACAATTAATGCAAATAAGCATTTAAAATACTTGATTTGGTGACAGGGTCTCTTTCAAATCTAATGCCCCCACTAGGAGTTTAAAGCCAAAAACAAAAGTAGCTCTGGCTGCAACCACCTCCCCGGTGATGTCTCCAGCAATAATACAATTCAGCTACTAGATGTCCTCAGTCTTCCAAATTGATTGACAGGATAAATTTACCCAGGAGATGAGAAAATCCTGTGATTGCAAGGCTTCATGGAATGGGCGTCACCCCGTTGTACCACATTCACATACAATGGCTGAGCAACCACCACTGTCATGATGATGTTAGCCCCACTCCCTGCATTGCTGAGGCCAGCCCACTGCCAATCCATTGAGAAAGAGGACCTACAGCAAGGGGTGGTGGAGGTGCTGGGTTTGATTTTTGTAGAGGAGTAGGCCCAGAAGTTTTATAATATTCTTTTTAATCAGTGACATAGCACTTCTTCCTGACAAGGCACACATTATTACTTTATGAAAGTTTACTTATTCCCGTCTTTTTTCTACCTATTATTCCTCCCTAGATGGTGGGGGTTTTAATTTGTATTATTTATTGCTTTTACCATATGTACAAGTGCAGGTTTTCTCAACCAGGGTGAAACCCTGGGCTTCCTCCAGAGGTTGTTAGGAGTTCCTTGAGCAATGTAGAGTTTCCAACTCCCAGGATATTAAAGTGGTTGTAAAGATTCTTTTTTTTTTTTTTCAATAAAAATAACAAACATTTTATACTTACCTGCTCTGTGCAGTTGGATTGCCACAGGGCAGCCTGGATCCTTCTCTTCTCTGGTCCCTCTTCGTTATTCCTGGCCCCTCCCTCCTGTTGAGTGCCCCCACAGCAAGCAGCTTGCTATGGGGACACCCGAGCCGAGTCTCAGATAGGGAGCTGCGGTTCACCCCCCCTCTCCTCATTGGCTTACTGACTTTGATTGAAAGCAGCGGGAGCCAATTGCGCTGCTGTTGTGTCTTAGCCAATGAGGAGGGGAGTCCCAGACGGCTGAGACAGTCGTATACAATGCTGGATCAAGAGGGGGCTCAGGTAAGCATTTGGGGGGGGGGGGCTGAGGGAGGCTGCTGCACACAGGTTTTTTAATCTTCATGCATAGAATGCATGAAGATAAAAAAAAAACCTTTTGACTTTACAACACCTTTAATGATATATTGGCTAACCATGGATATCAATGATCTATTTTATCTGTGTGAAGTGGAGGGGGGGGGCAGTTTACCCACTGTTCAACAATGTATAAGTGCCCCCCACTCATTATTATAAGGGGTTCTCCCATTGGCCACCAATGCATGAGACCATTACCCTGACTACCAATATAAGAGGGTATTTTTCTACTGACCACCAGTATAAGGGGTACTGCAATTTTCAACCCTGGTGTTTCTTTTCTGGTCATTATTATTATTTGTTCACTTTTTGAAATTTTCATTAAATATTTTTTGTCTTATAGAGCAGAAGAGTGTTAAAAACAATCTGTTCTAGGTGTCAAATATGGTAGATACACTACATTTTTTTATTACTTTTATATTTAAAACTTACTGACCATGCAACTGGGCTGTGAGCTAGAGATGTAATAATTTAGTAGGATTTCCCCAAGACATGACATCACTTGAAGGGTTCCTTTGTGTAATAAAGGTTGGAAAGGCATGACATGGTATTAAATACTGTAAGTTATTATTAGTTACAACAATTTTTATTCCCTTACTTTTTCTGTCTACCCATTAATCTTCTTTAGATTGTGGAGACCCTAATTCTTATTATATGGTGCTTTTATCATTAGATCATGTACTGCTATGTTACTCACTCAAGTTTGTACTCTGTACCTTGTACAGGGCACCAAGGGGGTTGTTGGCATGGTACTATATACGGTAACTTTTTAGTTACTATAATTTTGATTCCCTTATCTCTTCCTTCTACACCTTTTTTTCTTCCTAAATTGTGAGGGCTCTAATTGTTATTATATAGTGCTTTTTATGTATATACTGGTTTATTACTTACTCATGTTTGTACTCCTACCTCACACAGAGCACCATGTGGGGTGATGGCACGGTACTATATAAATTATTATTAATTACAATCATAGTTATAACAAATTATAAATATTCTGCATGATCCCACATGCCATCAATACTTGCAGCATTAAATGAGCTGATCTAATTATGGTCTGGAGTGCATGCTGGGAATCTTCTGTCGTTGTGCAGCAGAGTGTCTATGTAACGGTATGAAGTTTTTCAGTAAAGGTTTGCTGATTTACGTATTCATGTGAAAAACAATGAAGACTTTCCACATAGTGCTCTCCCAGTGCAGCAATATATTTTGGATTAATTCAACAGAACAGTTGGTGCATGTTGTCTGGAGCTCTACATAGGTACTCTTTTCAGTAGACTGTGGTTGAAAGATGGACATATGGGAAATTGGAGAATGCTCAAAGCCAGTCTTCTGTATTAAAGCTGAATAAAAACACACACACAATGTGTGTGAAGCAGTTGTGTATCCATTAAAAAGATGTTTAAATATAATTTTAAATGCAAGTACCATATCTACCTAAATGTGTCTTATTTGAGCAGAGGGAAAGTCATAGGAAACAATCAAGTGGCTATAAATAAATACACCACAAATAATCTGTCTAGTACACCACAACAGAGCACAATTTTTTTCCAAATTCTTCCAAATTCTTCTTCACAAGTGCTTCTCATTGCAGCTCCCAAATGGATCTCTCAAACTCGTGGGTGCACTTTACCTTCAGTGTACTTGACTCTACGTGGTTCCCCTGTCTCTCGCACAGGACTCTCCGGTAGGCCACAGCCTGCTTACTGTTTCACCTGTAGGTCACCACCCATCTCCTATTCTCATTATATGTGGGCTTCCAGACCCTTGTTACTCTTTTTTGTGACCCCAACAGCCTTTGAACTCTTTGTCACCAATGTTAACCCCTCTCTCACCGTATTGAAGTATTTGCATAGTCTGTAAACCAGGCGTTTGTTAATAATGTTTAGGAGTGATAAATGTCCACACAACTGTAGTTAAACCTCTCTACTGGAAAACTATTCTGGGCAGAATAAACAACAGCTACTCCCCATTTTCAAGTTCAATAATGGCTTCACATCATGATCAGCACTTCCACTGGAGTCATGATCAGCAATTCCACTGGAGTCTTTTCTCTCAGTCTGTCTACTCCACACTGAGGACCAGTGACTTCCCTTCTTATCTCAACTCAAATCTGCACTCAACGACCCTCAAAGGGAGTATAGACAACACTGTGATAATGCTTGGGGGAACCTGGAACCCAACTACGTGGCACCTTCCCATCCAGCATTTACTCATCAGAGACACTCCTGACCCTTGGAGACACAATCATTTGTTGAGACTCCTGGGTTTCTACATTACTGCGCCACACCACATCATGCACACTGATGTGTTCTCTCTTGACTGGGACAAATGCATTAATCACAGGGGCAACCAGGCTACACAAGGCACTCCAAGCAAAGCCCTCTTATTCATTGATGACCATTCCCCCCCTCCAAATCCACTGTAGAAAATTGTAATAAAAAAAAAATACCTGTGGGGAAAAAAGTTAACATACTTATTTTCTCCCCCAACCGCTGGCTGCTAAACCACAGGGGGTAACATCGCTGTCTTTCTGACAAAAGCCTAGGGAAAGTGTTGTGAGATGACACTAAAGCAGAGTGCAGTAGCTACACAGCATTGTTTAGGATCTTGTCGAAAGAACGATGATGTCACTCAGGCCTAACCACCATAGACAGAAGCTGGGGGAATAGTAAGTACATTATCTTACTTTTTAACCTTAATTGTTTTGTTTTACATTCCCGTGTGGTGATTCTTGTGTCCTCACCAAACAACAGAACCTTGCTATTTGATGCGCCTATGGGAGATTAACAACATCCCTTTAAGAAACCCCACACAGGAAATTGTAAGTTGAATTACATATGCTGTTTGTTTATCCCTAGTACTGTTGCATTCTTTCCCTTAGAAGCTCTGGAGCTTCTCTGAAGGTTATAACGATACTGTTGCTCAACCTGCATAACTGAACATTTCTAACTCTTTCACCAATACAATAAAGATAAAAAACCAGGGGAACATGTGATTTAAAAATGGAATTATTAAATTCAAGTCCCAGTACTGTAATCAGCAAAACCAAAACTATTCAACAGCAAAAATTCCTTTCAAAGTTGGTCCTACCACTCTTATTTAATGAGATGTTTTTTACATGTCCAGATAGCTTCTGCAAAGTAACATTACCTATGAAGGGAACGAGCTATCTGGAAATGTGACAGCACTTATCAACTTCTACATTCAAAGGCTGTGAAGACGGAATCAGTGGATCATTTTTTGATCTTGCCCTTGCATTAAAAGAAACCATATTTTAATGGGACCTGAAACAAAAGGAAGAGGAGAAATTTCCTGAACACAAAGGCCTGCGCAAAATGTTAGATAAATTTAAATAATTGGAGCCAAGGTGATGACTGATAATAATCCTCATGCAAATGAAAGAAAAATGGCGTTCGGGTACATCCAAGTTTGCAATTTGAGCCTTTGATCTCTGAGTGCACATAACATTCCCCACCTACTATGATACTAATTATTAGAAAGAAGGAAAGAGAATTGCTGGGAGGATGCGGGACTGGTTTGAAATAATGCTGTGAATTCTGAATAGCAGATCTGACCTCTCACATTCTATCACAGGGCTGTTGAATGATTAGGCAGGACAAAGCCTTGCGTGGGGATTGGGTTTAATGCCAAAATAAACATTAAAAAATACACTAAGCGCTCATTCACACAGGGGCGACACGACTTGCTGGGGCGACCTGTGAAGTCGCGGTGCACAGCGTGCACCGTGACCTCGGCACGACATGCACGGACTTCATATAACTGAAGTCAATGCAAGTCGCTCCGAGGTCGCCCCAAAGTAGTACAGGACCCTTTTTCTAAGTCGGAGTGACTTGTGTAGCTCCTATTAGAACGGGTCCTGTGCTAATCAATGGCAGGCGATCCACCGCGACTTGTCAGGCGACCAAGTCGCCTGACAAGTCGCGCTAGTGTGAATGGGGTCTAAAAAATGAAATACATTTCAAAATGCTAACAACAAAGTACAAAACCATAAACAACTCTGCCTCCAGCTACACCACTTACCTAATATCTCCAAATACCAACCAAACTGTTCTCCCCACTCCTCCCAAGACCTCCTGTTCCCTAACTCCCTTGTCACCTCCTCCCATGCTCAGCTATAGGACTTCTCACGAGCCTCTCCCAACCTCTGGTACTCCCCACCCCAATCTGTCCATCTATCTCCAACTCTATCCACCATTAGGCGATCCCTAAAATATAATTTCTTCAGAGAAGCCTATCCTGCCCCATCATCTCATCCCCCACAGGTACTACCTTTTGAATCACTTGACCCCCCCCCCTCCCCTTTTAGATTGTAAGCTCTAACAGCCTCTTCTAAGTCCTATAGTATTGAATTGTTTTTTAACTGTACTTCCTTCATTTTGTAAAGCGCTGCAAAAACTGACACTTTATACAGTAAATCCTGTATAATAATAATAATACTAACTTATGCCCCATACACACGTGCAGATTATCTGCAGACTTTTGTCTGCAGACTTACCAAAACCATATAATATGAGATCAAATCTAAACACTTTCAATTTGTATGCAATCCGGCAGGCCCTTGCGCTACATAGAAAAGGTAAATCTGCAGACAAAAGTCTGCAGATAATCTGCACGTGTGTATGGGGCATTAAACATAATTTGGGACCCTGAGGAGGTATTGATTTACAGGTGCTTGAAGCCTACACATCAGTAAGACTATTAGTTTAGCCAGTTCCACTTTAAGGCCTGCCTGACCATGAGCAGACTTTTCTATTGGGTATTGTATGGATGGCCACTGCAAGTGACTTTACAAATGAGCAAATGTAGAAGAGGATGAAAGGCCTATGAGCATAATACAGCTCTGTAAGATGCAATGTGAAAAACACAATGAATACTGGAAGCACACAGCAAATTAAAAGGTTAGGAGAAAAGGCTACATTACAGATGTACTTTCTTTTTATCATTACAAGGCTGCACTATACCATTTGCAAAATTGGTTATGCTTCCATGCTCCCTGCACACACAGTCTCAGATTTCCCCATGGCGGTGAAGAATAGGGAGATTATATAATGCATACATTAACCGGTCTCAAAGCTGTTCTCTGTGGTGTTAAAGCTTATTTTTCTCCGTGTTTTTACATACCATTCAATCTTTCCGCCCCAGTCCCGTTATCTATTATTTCATTTACAGGAATGCACTGCAAGATAACCCATAATGAGACCCTTTTCTTTCCTAAACTAGCATAAATTAGACTAGGCATATACCGCTTGCATTTTGGCCAACCCTTGCGGAAATTTGAGCCGTGGCCATGTCAGCACCACCCGGGTCAAAAAAAGTTACTTTAAAATCGGCTAGAAAATGATCACCCAAATGGTCACTGCATCTTATCAGATGATCATACAAAGTGTTGTTCTGAAGTCCTATCTGATGAGGTCATTTTTCAGGTATTCAGGCAGCCGATTGTTATGGCTGTCTGAATACAAAAGCCAGCAGTGGAGATTCCTCAGTTCATGCTGTTTATGGGTAAATTTACTGATTTTCTGGATCTAACAGTGTATGGCCAGCCCTAATTACTAGGCACCTGTACATACCATTGCTCAGCAACAACCCGCAACTTTCAACCTTTGCTGCAAGCTGATTCCAAAACTGAGTACTCTTACAGAGTACAGTATAATAAAAACACAAAGAAAACTTTTACAAAAGTTACAAAATGATCACAATGATTGGTTAATCAGGATTCCATGACTGGGAATCACACTAAGCTGTCTTGGTTTGGTCCTGCAGCTTTAAAATAGAAAAAAGATGTTGATGAGAGCCTGTCAGACTAAAAAAAAAAAAAAAACTCTAAAGCCCCATACACACCGTCCGGATGTCGGGAGACATCGGCTGGTTTCATAAAAACCGGCAGACATTCAGTCCATGTGTATGGCAGACAGTCCGACAGAAGCAGGCCGACTTTCGGCCGGCTTCTGACAGACGTGCATGCTGGAAAATCTGCAGCTGTCAGACTCCCGATCAGCGATCTCAGCCAATGGCTGGTGTGGGAAGAGGGAAACAGGAAACAGCAGTAGGGTTCAGAAGAAGCATCCATATCATGTATTGGGGAACACAGATATGCGACACTCCCAGAAGTGTTCAGTGCTGAAGAGTCATTCAGTGACTGCAGCTCTTCTTGTGTAGGGAAATTCAGATAGGACTTTTTCAAAAAATTGCTGGCTCTCACAAAAAGTGATCTAGCATCATGGCCATTGGCCATGCCCAGTAGGCACTCATGGAAACACAGTGGGGGGCAGCCCTGAGGCCAAAGTGTCTAAATCTGAAATCTGTCCTCAGTACATGTTTGGTTCTGTGTATATTTAGGAATGCACAGCATAATTAAGTGTCATGGTGCAGATGGCCGCAGCTGATGCTGCCATGAGGCTTTCAAGCAACCGATGGCACTGTGCAGCCTGGCCACCCTCATCCTAGCAACCAATAATAGAGGCTGCTGGTAGGAAAACCTAAAGCATGCAGGTATTTATTACCTCTCACAGAGATTACAGTACTAATACGTCAATCTGATTTTGTATCCAGAGGGATATGCCATCCATCTCTGCACTTTTTGGCTGTATTGGCAAATATCTGGCACAGATTAGCCTCCTGGTGCAGCCTCTCACCTTGTGAATTCCTACAAAGTTAAAATGATGCACTCTAGGGCTACATATACACCTGCGTGTTCTGTGAATGCATGCAAAAGCACATGTTTTCATGCACGCTCATGGAAAGATGCGCATTGCGCTGCCGTACATTGTTAATGGCACCCCAAATACAGCTAGCAGACACATTTTTGTGCATGGCAAAAAGTGGAACAAACACATCAAATTTTGCAGTAAAAACCATGCGAAGTTCAACACCCAAAAAGGTGTAAAAGCATTTTTGGCAGATTTGTCAAGCATAGGGCAGCCTATTCAAATAAATGGGCTACCCTATGCATGTTGCGCAAAAACGGGCTTTAAAAAAACCTGCGCTCATGCAAAATGCAGATGTGAATGGGGCCTCAGTGATCGTTGGGTGAGAAGTAAATTCTTCTTTCCTTAGGCAAAGCAAAATAGCTTTTCACAGATACGTATGCAGAGATGTTGAAAGGTCAACATTGACCAGCGTTAAACCCTCCTTTCTTTTTATCTTTGAAGTATTCACTTACACCAAGGCAATCTACATCATCACCTTTTAGAGTGCATCTCCAGTCTCTAAGTTTGCCACTTTCTCTTTTGGACCTTTGACGATGGTTTAAACTACAGATCAAGGAGGACCAGGAGAGCATAGTGAAAGCACTGTTGAGGGCACATGACCACTCTTGTAATCAAAGCTGTGTTCCTCATTCTATTGATCCCAGGCTTGCCCACATCAGCTTAACTTAGTCCCTCTTCCTTTTTAATAAAACAGCAAATACGTGCCCTGCCCTGGGCTAAAGCTTGTAAAACTTAGTCGCATTACATGACTACCTTCAACCCCAATGCAATGAAAACAAGGCTCATGCATGCCCATCACTGGCTGAAGCCTGCACATAAGGGTGGCCCTGTGGGACCCTGCAAGGTGTTGCAGCCACCCGCAGGATTAAAATGGGGTACAGGGAAACTCAAAGGCAGAATGCAAACAAGTGACAAAAAAGGGAGATTAGCTGGCGCTCTGGTCCAGTGTAATGCAGTCAGTGTGAGGATGTGTCAGGTACTCGATAATACAATGGAGTACTAAGCAAACAATGGGGTTACCTATATGACAATAGCAGGAACTTAGTAAGTCCATAAGGTTGATGAACCGTAGAGATGGGGGGTGAAGTGAATCTGCACAGAGGGCCGGCTCCACCACACAGGAAGTCAGTCTGTGGACAATAGAAAAGAAAGAACGGGCGAAGCATCTCTAAGTGCAGTATTTTTATTGAAGTCTAGGCACATAAAAACATGCCAACTCACAGGAATTAAAGATTAAATCAGCTCGATGCGGAGTCAAATGGTGAGGTGTCCATAGCGCCACTGCCGAGAGGGAGGAAGAGATGGAACAATCCTTTCCGGTGGATGGATTCGGAGGACAGGGAGATGCCAGCTGCTGTCTTCCGGGGACCGGCTTGTTCTCTCGTGGCAGGCTGGAACGCAGGCTGGAACGCAACGTCAACCGCGTGACGTCAGCAGGGTCAGAGTGTACACGACGCGTTTCAGAGCATGCGCGCTCTTTTCTCAAGTGTTCAACACTGAACACTTGAGAAAAGAGCGCGCATGCTCCCTATGTGCTTGGCGCATGCTCTGAAACGCATCGTGTACACTCTGACCCTGCTGACGTCACGCGGTTGACGTTGCGTTCCAGCCTGCGTTCCAGCTTGCCACGAGAGAACGAGCCGGTCCCGGAAGACCGCAGCCGGCGTCTCCCTGTCCTCCGAATCCATCCACCGGAAAGGATTGTTCCATCTCTTCCTCCCTCTCGGCAGTGGCGCTATGGACACCTCACCGTTTGACTCCGCATCGAGCTAATTACATCTTTAATTCCTGTGAGTTGCCATGTTTTTATGTGCCTAGACTTCAATAAAAATACTGCACTTAGAGGCGCTCCACCCGTTCTTTCTTTGCAAACAAGTGACAGGCTGCAGACAGGAAGCAAACAAAAACATGGTCCTGGAGTATGCCACTATTTTTCACATTTCAAATTAATGGTTTGAAAGAAAAGTATGGCAATACTTCTCTTCTGGGTTACAATAATGCACTTACTTGCAGGCTAATGCCCACTGTCAGTTGACATCACAGGGCCGCTTCAGGCTCTGGAAGGATCCCGACAATAATGGCAGCTGAGTGCCAGAGCAAGCTGCTCCCACCACCTCCCCAACCTGGTTCTCCAGTGAGGGTGGAGGGACAGAGCAGACTGAGAACTAAGTGATCAGCAGTCATGTGATCACTCAGTTCTCAGGCTTAGAGCAAGCGACAGCTGCAGCATCACACCAAGATGCACCACAGTGGTGATTATGTGTGTTTATTTTTTATTTTCTCACACTTCTCCTTTAATAACCCTCAATCATGGGTGGGAAGGGTATTAGAATTGTAGCAGAAAAAAAGGGGCTTAACTAGGAGATTGTGTGGGAGCAGCATCCAAAAATGGACACCATGATGTCAACTTTCGGTATAGTAGGTCAACTTTATATATATATATATATATATATATATATATATATATATATATATACACAGTATATATAAATTTTGGTTTAAACACATTTTAGAAATATTACTACCTATATCAAAATGATTAATAATTAGGATTTAGCAAAATTGACACATCTTCTTTACCATTATCAGACTACCTTCATACAACCTACCACCACCTAGTACATCTACACCAATGCAACACACTGTAGCTTCTAAATTCCTAAATAACTACACAAACAACACTGGCTTAGCATTAACAACCAGACATTATAGCTTGCGATGCCTAATCTAAAACAAAGGCTGGTAATGAATAGAATTTCACATGGCAATACATATTAAAGGCAGCAGTCCGGAACTTATTAAACTGCAAAGCCCTGGAATGTATCTCATGAAACAGTAATGTATAGAAGGTCTTTTGCTGGTTACTTACTGCTTAATTTTTCAGTTTCTCGCCCCAGAGAGAGAAAACTGAGAAATTTCTCATCTAACAATGACTAATGATTTGCACCGGGGCAAATCTGTCTCTACTAGTCGCTTTAAATAACCTAAACATCTATACACAACCTTGCAGAGCTGCTTACTCAGTCTAATAAGCCTGTTCTCTGGGTGGAAAGCTATGGGACTAACATTTTTTACATACTGTATGTTCCTAAAATTGAAAAGTAAAAAAAAATGTAAATAGATAGCATAGCTGAAATATACAGTATATATAGGAAGTGTGTTACCAGTTAGGGATCGGATAAAGGTTGTGATTGTCAAAAACTGCATACTGGAAACAACTACATAAGGATAAGAGCGCTAAAAGCAAACCTGCACTTTGCCATTCAGCAGTTGAATGTAAACCTACTGGATATAGTGACACCTGCCTCTACGATTAAGCCCTATACGGGGGAAATGCGTTAGAGGAGTGTTTTGTGGTATACTTTAATGGTCTGCGGTTCTGTAAATTACTTGTGGCCTTACTGTTGAGCTAGAAGTGCTCTAATCAACAGACCAGTACCCAGCAGCAGTGTTTCCTGAACCACCCAGTGCATCTTACAGGAGCATGTGAGCAGTGCTTTCTTTCATTTGATTCATAGGGAATGGGAATTAAAGTGAACCTGAACCTTTGGTCTGCATGGCTCTTCCCTGAGCCAATATAAAAAAAAAGACAGATTCAGCAAAATGGAAAATGAGACTCTGCAGATCCAACATTTGCAAGTTAATTGATTTTTATACAGAGTTTTCACAGCTGACATCTAGGAACAGCTATAAAGCTGTAACATGAAAAAAAGAGCTCTAACTAGCTAACAACAGTCTCTATGAACAGATACTGTGAAATAGCATAGCAAAAGGAACATCAAGGGTCACTTTAGGGATCACCTGTATAGTATACCCTAGATCGGAGGTCATAATGTACCACCTAAAAATAAAACTGTTACACACTTTCAGCAAATTTTCTTCTTTAAAAAAAAAAGACCTTTAGACAACTAGCAAACAGTAACATGTTATGAGGGTCATTTAGAACATTTATGCTTTGAAATGAAGGACTGCTCCAATAATTACAAGTAAATAAGTAAGTAAAATGCCTGGTAACTTCCTATGACACGGTAACAACACTAATGTTACAGCAGTGAAATTACCACAGTGGTGTCACCTTGCTTAGTAGCCATCAAAACTACAAGTCTACAAGCTTACAAAAGTTGTGCAGGAGGGCTACTTGCATTGCCATTGCTTCTAAACCTCCTTCACACTGTCCAATGGTGGCTATTGTAGGGAAAAAGGAAAAAAAAAAACACATATGAGTCAGTGGGGCATGGTGTGGGGCATTAGTGTTTAGCGAGGGGTGGAGAGAACAATAGTTCCCAGTGGGGAATAGCAATAGTGGCCAGTGGGGGTGGGGAATAGCAATAGTGCCCAGTGGGGGTGCAGGAGAACGATAATGCTCTGTAGGGAGGAGGGTGGATCAGTGGTGCCCATCAGGGTATGGGGGAGGACAATTATGCACAGCATGGGGTGGGGAGACACAATAGTGCCCAGTGGGGGTGCAGGAGAACAATAATGCTCTGTAGGGAGAAGGGTGGATCAGTGGTGCCCATCAGGGTATGGGGGAGGACAATTATGCACAGCATGGGGTGGGGAGACACAATAGTGCCCAGTGGGGGTGCAGGAGAACGATAATGCTCTGTGGGGAGAAGGGTGGATTAGTGGTGCCCATCAGGGTATGGGGGAGGACAATTATGCACAGGATGGGGTGGGGAGACACAATAGTGCCCAGTGGGGGTGCAGGAGAACGATAATGCTCTGTAGGGAGAAGGGTGGATCAGTGGTGCCCATCAGGGTATGGGGGAGGACAATTATGCACAGGATGGGGCGGGGAGACACAATAGTGCCCAGTGGGGGTGCAGGAGAACGATAATGATCTGTGGGGAGAAGGGTGGATCAGTGGTGCCCATCAGGGTATGGGGGAGGACAATTATGCACAGCATGGGGTGGGGAGACACAATAGTGCCCAGTGGGGGTGCAGGAGAACGATAATGATCTGTGGGGAGAAGGGTGGATCAGTGGTGCCCATCAGGGTATGGGGGAGGACAATTATGCACAGCATAGGGTGGGGAGACACAATAGTCCCCAATTGATGGTGGTGAGGAAATGATAATGACAATGGTGTCAGTAGTAGTCTACCTCCTACTCTCTCCCAAATATTTACAGACTCTAAGGGATCACTCCACTGCACAGAGCATCCACAGAGAGCTGCAGCTGGGTACTGAAACATGCCCTCCAGCACTTGGCTCCAGGATACAATCTTGACCAGTGGGAAGCTAGACTTCTTTTGAAATCCATGAAGAATCCAGGACAGTTGGGGAGGTTAATGATGTTACAGCCAGGAGTGGAGCCCAGAGCAGCCTGTACTTCCGAGCTTCAATGTAGTCCACAGAAAACCTGGCTTGGTTATTTGATGTGGACAATGAAATCACAAGATTGCCTGAATAGAGCCACCAACCCTTACCCAAGTAAAACAGTTCACATACTTACCGTATATTTCAACTGTGCAGTTAGCTGCTTGCCTGCAGTTCAGCTTTAAAGGACTAATGCTGAAGACTTGTAGAAAATAGTATAATCTCCCCCTCAATCTGGCTACAGACCAAGCCAGAGTCATGTTTATTCATAGACACAAAGTTGCCCTGAAATTCCCCTCATACTTCAATAAAGTACAATGCAAATAAGTTCTTTGTAGATTAATTCCATATTTTGCAATTCTTGTAGTCTAATTAAACTGTTTATGTTTCATGTGGTCTTACAAGGCTATGAAATTAATTTTGTAAATGGAATAACCAGAAAAAAATAAGATTTTTTAGACTAAGCTATTAGCTTTTCTTTCTGGCTATAATTCAACTATATAGCTTTGATTTGCTCGTAAACATTACTGCATAATAAAAATTATTAGGCAGAAAATTGTCTTCAAATACCCTGGGTTAATTTGTCTTTTGAATGAAGTAAAAAAAAAAAAATACGGGACATGCCAATAGGAGAATGTATTGCAGCTAATGTTAGGTTTTATATACAGAAATAAATGTATGTGACTTTGGAACAATAAATATTCATGACTATGACATCTTCTGCCAAAAGTCTCTGATGTAAAGCGTTAGTGCTATGTTCGTGTGAATGTGAATGTTCTTTGAAGGGAACTTGTAAGGATACACACATATGGAGGCTGCCACTTGGACCCATCACTAACTTGTATGAATACATTCCTGTCATGTCACAGTATACAGCAACTGCAGCAACAGAGCTGTTGCTTTAATTATTGCCAAGCCCTTATGAAAGGAGTGGCATGCATAAATGATCCTTTAGAGCAAAGGTGTGAAACACAAGGCCCGCGGGCCGAATGCGGCCCCCCAAGCCATTTCTTGTGGCCCTCGCACCTCTTCTGCATCTGCGGCACACCCCTTGTCTCTGCCCCCACCTTGTCTCAGTAGTCAGCAGTAGAGAGGACAGAACTCCTTTGCCAGATCCTGTACTTCTCTGTGCTGTTGCAGAAAGGCTCGTCTTTGCCCACCATCCCTTCTCAGCAGTCTGCAGCAGAGAGGAGGGCAGAACTCCTCCTACAGATCCTGCACCTCTTTGTGCAGCAGCAACACCACCTTTTTTCTGCCTCCCCTGGTCTCAACATTCAGCTGACTCCAGCCCTCCTCTGGTCCTTCTCCAGACCTTGCACATTTTTCTTCCCAGATTCACCCACATCTTCTTCCTGGCAGTAGCACAAGGTAAGGGGGTGCATTGTGATGTAAGGAAGGGTGGGTGACTCTTGACTTATGATGGTGGGGGGCTCTTGACATCTCATGTAAGGGGGCGTGAGCTGCTCTGGACATCTTATCTTACAGATATAACCGGCCCTTTGAGGGCAACCATAATGCTAATGTGGCCCGCAATGAAATTTAGTTTGACACCCCTGCTTTAGAGCAAAACTTTTTATCCATTTTACATATTTAAAACAACCAACAACAGCTAAGTACCCAAATGAAAAACAAACATTGGAGTTGTTTTCCCTGCCAAAGAATTTGTATACCTGTCTATCCAGTCCTGAGGTAAAACAGCTCTGACACACAGCATAGTTAGGTGCACAAGTTAAGGAATACAGTGGTGTCTGCTCCCCAGTACCATTCTTTTGATAAGATATTGAAAGAGCAACAGAGGAGTGATAAGGTCTTCCCTATGCTCACTCTATTCTCCAGTCAGAATGCTCTATGTCAACAGATTTGTATGCAGCACATCTGGTTGTCTAAAAAAAGAAATAAATATATATATATATATATATATATATATATATATATATATATATAATTTTTTAATGGCTCATTTCCGAGGTAAACAAAAAAAGTTTTCCCATCATGACAAATGATAAATATACACTATATTGGAACACCTGCCTTTACATGCATATAAAAGTTAATGGCATCTTAGTCTTAATCCGTAGGGTTCAATATTGAGTTGACCCACCCTTTGCAGCTATAACAGCTTCAACTCTCCTAGGAAGACTGTCCACAAGGTTTAGGAGTGTGTCTATGGGAATGTTTGACCATTCTTCCAGAAGCGCAATTGTGAGGTCAGGCATTGATGTGGACCAAAAGGCCTGGCTCACAGTCTCCGCTTTAATTCATCCCAAAGTTGTTCTATCGGGTTGAGGTCAGGACTCTGTGCAGGCCACTCAAGTTCCTCCACCCCAAACTCTCTCATCCATGTCTGTATGGACCTTGCTTTGTGCACTGGTGTGCAGTCATATTGGAACAGGAAAGGGCCATCCCCAAAATGTTCCCACAAAGTTGGGAGTATAAAATTGTCAAAAATGTCTTGGTATGCTGACGCCTTAAAGGAGAACTATAGCCAAAGCTAGTTTGGCTGTACTTCTCCTATGGATCACAGGAGTGCAATTCGTTTTGCACTCCTGTGACCTGTTTTCAGCAGAGAGCGGGCTGAAGTCCGCTCTCTGCTGACGTCACAAAAGTCAGTCCAGGCACCGCGTCATCGCAACAATGAAAGTTGGGAACAATTGAAGTGCCTGGACTGACACCCAGCTTAGGCTCTCAGTGCGCCGCTGATAGCCTGAGTAAGCCGCTCCCTGTCCCTCCACAGCTCAGCACTCCAATGAGCGAGGAGGAGGCAGAGTGGAGGGCTGCTGACTGACAGTCAACAGCTCTCTGCTCAGGAACTCGTCAGAACTGAGCAATCAGTGGTGTTCGATCGCTCGGTTCTCAGTGCAGACGCTCCGGGGGAACAGATGAGCATCCACCTAGGTAAGTATAACTGAAGAAAAACACCAAAAGCCATACTTATCTTTTAGGAGTTCCCTTCCCTGGAACTAAGGGGCCAGGCCCAACCCCTGAAGGCTCCCACACCATAATCCCCCCTCCACCAAATGATTTGAACCAATGCACAATTCAAGGTCCATAAAGACATGGATGAGTGAATTTGAGGTGGAGGAACTTGAAGGGCCTGCACAGAGTCTTAACCTTAACCCAATAGAACACCTTTGGGATGAATTAGAGTGAAGACTGGGAGCCAGGCCTTCTAATCCACATCAGTGCCTGACCTCACAAATGCACTTCTAGAAGAATGGTCAAACATTCCCATAGACACACTCCTAAACCTTGTGGACAGCCTTCCCAGAAGAGTTGCAGCTGTTATAGCTGCAAAGGGTGGGCCAACTCAATATTGAACCCTACGGACTAAGACTGGGATCCCATTAAAGTTCATGTGCGTGTAAAGGCAGGTGTCCCAATACTTTTGACAATATAGTGTTTGTATGTACAATATATATATATATATTCATAAAACATTTTATAGCAAAACTGAGGGCAAACTAAAAAAAAAAAAACTTTTCCCATGCTCTCATACAGTGAGGCAGTGTCTGCACTGCACGGGTTCGCTTCTCCTTTTGGTCAAGGTGAATACCTAATCCTCCAATCCTCCCCGCACAAGACCGGTCCCTGTGGCTCCTTCCCCCTACGGTCCAACAGTCTTATGCAGTGGACTGTTCCTGACATCATCACACCAAATAGATCTGCTCTGGACATGAGGACGTCAGGAAAAGCCCACCGCTAGATCGTGGTGGAGCACTGTTTGCTTGTGAAGAGGAGGATCGGGTGAGTATATAGCTCTCTCCTCTCCCTTGGACAAAACGAAAAGTTGACACATGCAGTGTAGGTGCAGCACACAGTTTTGCCTGGAGTTTGGCTTTAATATAGTCTAATTACATGGTACTGTAGATGACCACAGTCTGAAGGTTGCAGTGTTCATCTGCAGGCTGAAGGCTTCTATTTTCTCAATGAAACCAGTCTGCACATGATTGTTAGGTCATATTCGACACAATGGTCACAGGATTAGGAACCATACTGGTTGGTTACAAATGTCAGTGGAGACCAGAACTGACAGTCACAGCCATGATTAAGAACCACCAGCCGCACTGTTGGCTGCTGCCTCTGATGGTGGAGAATGTTTATCAATGTATTCCCAGCATGGGGCATCGTGCAGGGGAACATTTATATACACAGGATGGGTACCCACATGGAAGAAAAATATATTAAAAATATATTTTAAAAAATAATTTTTTATTTTTGCCAAATATATTGGAAATATATTTGAAACGCTACAATTTTGGCCCTATTCATCATATTTCTTAAAATTTTATCCCAAATATATTGGAAATATACTTGAAATGCTACAATTTTGGCCATATTCAATATATTTCAAAATATTTTTACCCTAAATATATTGGAAATACATTTTCTTCCATATGGGTAGGAAGAGGTTAATGAATATATAGCTTAAATAATTTGTGTCTTTTCTATCTGCTTGAAGCTCAGCTTTGAAAGTAAAAGTTATGACGACATCTGGTGCTTCTCTTTGCTGTATTGAAATGAGTGAGCCCAGGCTGACATGGAAATGGAAATGCGTCACTTGGGGGGTGGGCCCACGACAGCCTGGGCTCACAGAAAGTGGAAAAAGGGGGATAAGTGATATTCAACCAAGGAGACCTACGCTTGATCTTAGAGCGGTGAATCTGGGGAGAACAGCGCTGGAGCAAAAGCTCTTTTTTATTTAGTGAAATGCTAGCATATCAGTTAAAAAAAAAAAAAAAAGAAAATAGGCGTTTCATTCAAATAAAATAATCACAGATTAAAATAAAATAATATTTTTGCTTTGGCTGCAGTGCTGTTTTTATGTTCTAATATGACAGGTCCTCCTTAAGGCTGTACATTATATAATGCTATGGCTCACTATGCGTGCAGGGCTGGCACATGAGAGGAAGCCTAGCCGTGTTCAATAAACTTCGCTCCAAATGAAAATGAGAAATTGTGCAGAAAACAAGATCAGGGTTTAAGCAGGAAATTTCCCCCGACTCCTCCACTGAAATAGTGGCCACAAGTGTTATTTGTCAAGGATAAAAAGTGACATTTCCTTATTTATAACAACTGCAAATCTGCCTTATTGACATACATAGCGGCAGAACAGGCTGGCGCCAGCGGCGGTGTGTATACAAGCGTCTCTTTTTCCTTTCCTTTTCCAAGACTGGATTTGTATTTAGAAGACATTGATGTATTTCCACTATATGTACTCCGCTCACAATAATGTTTCAATTGCAGGGAGATCTTATGAAAGTCAAAGCTGACCTTTTACGTTATGTATATATTCTTGCCTGGCTCTCTGAAGTGCTAAATATTACTTTATGTGAATAGGTTATTTTTCCCCACCAATAGTCTTATTGCAATGTAAATAGCATTTCTCAGGCAATATGTAAAATTCCTAATGTGATCGGGAAACTCTGTAACTGAGCTGAAGACAGAACGTCCACTTGTTTTATCCATTTTTATATCATAAAATATGAGCAGGCTTCTCACACTGCTCCTGGGCAGGACCGCAGCCTCATGCCAAACTGTGCTAAGTTCTTTCTCCTATTCATTCCGCTGTTTAGTTGGAATGTAACAGAAAAAACATTGCATTGTATTATTTAGCTGCTTCATGCATTTATTCAATTAATATTCAGTTATTATTGCTTTCAATTTTTCATTTACTTTTTTACTACTTTTTTACTACCTTAAGAAACATAAAACATGAAAGCTAATGACATTTCGTTTCTTTTTAGGTGTGTCTGTGTGTATGCGCGTGGGTGTGTGATTGTATGTGCGCAGACGGGTGGGGGGCCTTTTGGGGGGGGGGGGGGTAAATATGAATTTAGCCTTTAAATGGCAACCCTCCTGTCGTTTTTAGCAAAGGAAGCTGCCATCTTGGCACCTGTTTAATCTTCAAATGCAATCATGCTGCACATGTGAGCAGGTATGACACCAGTCATTGGGTGGTTTGACATCAGTCCATCCAGTTCAACCTGTATAGGTGTGTGTGTGTGTGTGGGGGGGTGTCAGTGGCCTGCTCATTTCCCATAACCCTGAATGTTATGATCTGTGAGATGCACGTCCAAAAGTCTTTTAAAAGTAGCCATACTCCCTGCAGCTACCACCATTTGTGGAAGAGAGTTCCACATCCTCACCAAAAGTAGCCATACTCCCTGCAGCTACCACCATTTGTGGAAGAGAGTTCCACATCCTCACCAAAAGTAGCCATACTCCCTGCAGCTACCACCATTTGTGGAAGAGAGTTCCACATCCTCACCAAAAGTAGCCATAGTCCCTGCAGCTACCACCATTTATGGAAGAGAGTTCCACATCCTCACCAAAAGTAGCCATACTCCCTGCAGCTACCACCATTTGTGGAAGAGAGTTCCACATCCTCACCAAAAGTAGCCATACTCCCTGCAGCTACCACCATTTGTGGAAGAGAGTTCCACATCCTCACCAAAAGTAGCCATACTCCCTGCAGCTACCACCATTTGTGGAAGAGAGTTCCACATCCTCACCAAAAGTAGCCATAGTCCCTGCAGCTACCACCATTTATGGAAGAGAGTTCCACATCCTCACCAAAAGTAGCCATACTCCCTGCAGCTACCACCATTTGTGGAAGAGAGTTCCACATCCTCACCAAAAGTAGCCATACTCCCTGCAGCTACCACCATTTGTGGAAGAGAGTTCCACATCCTCGACACAAGTAGCCATACTCCCTGCAGCTACCACCATTTGTGGAAGAGAGTTCCACATCCTCACCAAAAGTAGCCATACTCCCTGCAGCTACCACCATTTGTGAAAGAGAGTTCCACATCCTCACCGCCTTTACAGTGAAGATACTTGATACATTACAAAGAGCCCTCAAGAAGAGGAGGGGAGACAAAATTCCCCCGAAACACATTAGCTATAATGTATTTAGTGATTACCAATAAGGTCTAGAAGGAAACTTTCTAGGTTGATGACTCTCACTTGATGCACTCCTCACCATACACACACAGAAACTACCAACCTGAGGAACCAGCTCCCTGCCCAGTTCCTTCAGTAGTCAAACAGCCCCAAAGCTAGAACCTTAAACCATTATCCAGACAGATGTTGAATCCCATATGGTGCTGCCACAGGCACAGAACTTTTTTGTAGCTGTCTGTCTCCCTGTAAAAATGTTTTCCTTCAGTCTGAAACTGGTATTGTCAGGAGAGAAAGGCCTGTTTCACACAGGTTTCAGCTTGTATAAGCAGTGTGAACAGCAAGCTTTCATCAAGCTTTGTTGAAGCTTTTAAAGTACCATTCATCTAAAATTTGTAAATGTTGAACACAGATCCTAATGGGAGTGTTGATTGCCACTTTAAGCAAGTTGCTAGCAGGCTTATAACAAGCTTCATGAAGTGCTGAAGCCTACTAGCAGCTTGTTTAAAGTAACTTGTTAAAAGTGGTTGTAAATGGTCACCAAGTAAAACAACCCATTTCGTTTAAAATAGGAAAGAAAGGCAAAATATTTTTGTAAAGAAATAAAAAAACATTATAAATTATTTTTTCCCTTTTTTAAGAGTGATCTCATTCCCTCTGTTCTCAGCTGCATAAGATCTGAGGGGAGGAGAAGCAGCAGCACACATAGTTTGCTAGTGAATGGCTGTCTAGCTGGGTGTGTCAGGACAAGTCTGATCATTGGAGGAGAGTACACTAGCTAGAGAACTGACCACGACGTGCTCTTTTGCTTAATGTGGTCAGTTTTTAATTGGAAAGCAGAGGGTCTAGCAGTAACACCAGGGATTTCTCATAAAGGAAGCAATACAAAGAGAACAGGAGACTTTTTCATATAAGAACATGGCACAGAAGGCACATATCAGGAATATGAAGTGCTGGGGTTACAAACCCTTTAAAGCTGAAGTCTATGTAAAAACATGGCTAATGTAAAGGGAAATGTCTCTTAAAGCGGAGTTCCGGCCTCAAATACCTTTTTTAACTAAAAACACCCCTATAATACTAATCCATCGCCCTTTACAGAACCACTAGTCTCATACTTACAAGGTGTACAGTATTGGATTTTAGTAAAAATCTTACTTTTAAAAACGCTGTCTGGGCACGGCCATCTTGGATGTGGGCATCTGAAGCCGCAGTGTAATCTGCTGTGTCCTTCTTCCTGATTACAGGGAGTGTTCTGGGAGTTCTTCCTGATTCCAGCCTCCTGGGAGTGATGACAAACAGCTCCCAGTATGCAATGCAAAGGCGGAAGTGATGTCGGTGGCCGCGGCCACAGAGGGGGGAGAAGGAGGAAGTACAATCAAAAATGCCCTGAAAATAAGGTAAGGGACCCCCGAAAAAATTTGAAAATGCCCAATTGTTGATCAGCATAGCGAGCACTCCAGGAATCACTAAAGTTGCAAAATCGGCCGGAACTCCACTTTAACAAAGCCATTATTACAATAACATTGCATCAGTTGTTCTAATCCTTCAACAGTAAAAGAAAAAAAGGATAAAATGAAATTAAAACACTTAAAAAAATGATCATTCACTTAATAAAAAGGGACATTAATTCCATCTCTATGTCGTACCCTTCTGGTTAGATGTGGTACTACACGCTGTTCTCAGACCTGCATAGAAAACTCGTAATCTTTGAAAACCATGTTTCTTGAAACAGGCAGGAAAAAAAATTAAGCCAGTAGAACATAAAATAAATCATACACCGTTCTGGCTGAATACGTATTGGTTTGTTCTCCATTCTGGTTTCGTTCCAGGGTTAAGACTATTCCGAGCACTTTATAATCAAGATGTCATTATCCAAGCCCTATGCTGTTTATTGATTTTCTGCCAGGCTCAGGAAGTTATCCCTCTTTGTTCTGAGCTCTGGCAGTGTAGCAATATTCTTAGCCCCCATCTCTCTCTCTCTCTCTCTCTCTCTCTGGCGTTCTCTCCATCCAGGTTATCTGTCTGTCTGCACGTGTCCTATCTGCATTTTAAATGTGTTGATTCTTCACAATAATGATGCGGCCTAGTGGAAAATAAATGACTAGACAGCTGGAAGTGGAGCTGGCATTGAGAGCACGATGTGATTTAATCATGCCGCGCACTAACGATAATACAGTTGCACCACGCTGCTATCAGAGATGGATGAAGCCGAATGGTTATAATGAGACAGAATAAACGTATGTAGGCACCTCTTCACTCCCTTCTCCCTTCTCCCAACGAGAAATTATTTTATTGGGACATAATGTTCTGTGGTTGACAGTGCTGGAGGGATTACTGGAGGGTAAGCTTATTTTAGTCCAATAATCCCATCCATGTAGAGTTTGTTGCAGAATTGCCATTATGATTTTTTTTTTTTTTATCATTGGTTATTTACATTTATATAGCGAAAAGCAGCTCCTGCTATGTAACTGATCAGGCAATAAGTTAATAAATATATAGCTAATACAGTTGTAAGGAATCCACTTATGGGTATATTGAAGTCCCCTACCCGCTGCTGCTATAAGAGATTTGCAAGTAGGATAATGGTCACCTATGGGAGTATATGAGCTGCTACAATTGGCCTACAGATATGGTTTTTCTAGTAATCAAAGCTGAACAGTGAGCTTTAATGTACTGGGGCCCTAAGTTTGCATGGTCACTTTTGTGAAAAAGGTCTGCCAAAGGTGAACTAATGCCTCGTACACACGCATCGATTATTGGCTGTGAATTTTCGGCCAACGTCCGATCGGCCGATTTTCGGCTTGTTAGTATGATGCTTCCGACAACCGACTCCGACTTTTCGGCTGAACAAAAACTGGTGTGCATGCTATAAAATTTTTGTTGGCCGTCAACACAACGGCCGATTTTCCGTCAGTCAGTACAGATTTGGGCAGACAAAAATCTGATGAGCAAGACTGGGCATGCTCAGAGAAGAAAAAACACACGGAAAGTAAACCATCACATGACATCACTTCTGAAGTAGATTTTTGTTGGCCGAGAAAATTTGTGTGCAGTCTAGGCACATTCCAACCAACAAAACACCACTCTGGACAAAAGTCGGACGGTCGGTCAGCCGATAATCGCTGTGTGTGTACGAGGCATTAGCTTGTAAAGTGGTTGTAAAACCCTGAAATAAAAAATGAACAAAGCATATCCCTCTATAGTGTGTACTTGGCTCAATATAAAATACCTAGTGTGAATCTTATCTGCTTTCCCTTCCCTATACTATCTGACAGGGTATGCCAATGTCAGGGTCCGGACTAGCGGCAGGTGACTGCACTGGAGGTGGATCCTCTGTGTCAGTGAGGGATTGGCGTGGACCGTACCAGGGGACCGGTTCTAAGTTACTACTGGTTTTCACCAGAGCCTGCCGCAAGGCAGGATGGACTTGCTGCGGCGGTAGCAACAAGTCGTATCCTCCGGTAACGGCTCAACCTCAAAGACAGCTGATTCAGGCGCGGTACAGAAGGACAAGGCAAAGACAAGGTCAGACGGAGCAAAAGGTCAAGGCAGGCGGCAAGGTTCGTAGTCAGGGGCAACAGCAGAAGGTCAGATACACAGGCAGGGAACGATACACCAAAAGCTTTCTCAAGGCACAAAAGGCAACAAGATCCGGCAAGGACAGAAAGGGGAAGTGGGTTTTTATATGTTTTGGTACTGATTGGACCAGGCACCAATTAATGGTGCACTGGCCCTTTAAATTTCAAAGCAGCGGCGCGCGCGTGCCCTAGGGGGCGGGGCCACGCGCACCGGGAGGAGGAAGGCACCCGGCGTGTACCGAGCGGCCGGGATGACGGGACCCGGCGGGTAAGTCGTTTAGATGCGGGGGAACAGCCCGCGGGACGCCTCGAGTGCTCCGGGGAAGCCACGGGACCCGGAGCACTCGGCGGCGTTACAGCCAACACCAAAGAATCCCAGTCCCCAGCACATAAAATTTGACTGACAGCCTCAGCTGTGCATGTTCCCCTATGAGACTGTGTGGATGAGGTGTACCCTTTCCCTCCACTCAGGGCTCAGATTACACTCAGCTCTCTTCTCTACACTGTGTAGGGTGTGATGTCAGATTCCAAACCCCCTCAAAAATTTGTGCTTTAGGAGATTGTAGAGGGGAGATGGTTGCAGATAAACAGGTACAACTTATGCAGGAGGATGTGTATCCTGAGGCCAGTCACTACACTAGGTATATGTAAGGTTTATAACCACTTTAACGCTAACCTAAGCCCTAATGCTAACTATAAAATGAACCTGTGCATTCCTATGCAGGAATAAGAACAGGCTTACCTTTTTGCCCCATGTCCTGCAGCTAATACTCATCTACCCTCCACACCTCTGCTGTTCCATTTGCCTTGTTAGATATTTTAGAATATGGAAAACCATGTGTCTGAATTGCCATTCACCAGACCCCAGCTTGTCATATGAGGGCAGAGAGAATGAGTACTAAATCCTGTGTAAGCTCTGACTGGATCAAATTAGAGCTTATACATGACTTCCTGTGGGTGAAGTATTATCATCTTTATGGGCAAAGCACAGGTTCATTTTAACCCCTTAAAACCTGCACCTTATTCTTATGCCATGGATCCATGCAGTCCTGTGGCTACTGCTACTTGCTCCCAGTTCCTTACACCAAAAGCTGCCTTGTCAGTTTAGGTAAGAATATATATATATATATATATATATATATATATATATATATATATATATATATATATATATATATATATATATTTAAAATTCTCTTTATTCAGCTTTTGTATAGGTACGAAACATTTAACCACTTCTGGAACGGAAGGATTTGCCCCCTTAATGACCAGGCCATTTTTTGCGATTCGGCACTGCGTTTCTTTAACGGATAATTGCGCAGTCGTGCGATGCTGTACCCAAATAAAACATTTTTTCCCACAAAAAGAGCTTTTTTTTGGTGGCATTTGATCACCTGCGACTTCTATTTTAAGAGCGACAATTCTGAAAAAAAAAAAAAATATATATATATATTTTTCACTTTCTGCTATATAACCCCCCCCCCCCCCCCAAAAAAAAAAAAAAAAAATGTTTTAACATTTTAGGCCAATTCGTTTTCTGCTACGTAGTTTTGGTAAAAAAAAGGGCAATAAGTGTATTTTGATTGGTTCGCACAAAAGTTATCGCGTCTGCTAACTACAGGAAAGATTTATGTAATTTTTATTGTTTTTTTTACTAGTAATGGTGGCAATCTGTGATTTTTAGCGGGACTGCGACATTGCGGCGGATAGATTGGACCCCTAACTGACATTTTTGACACTTTTGGGGTTGGGGGGACCAGTGACATTACTACAGTAATAAGTGCTAATAATATGCACTGTTATTGTAATAATGACACTGGCAGGGAAGGGGTTAATACTGTGGGTGATCAAGGGGTTAAATGTGAGCCTAGGGGAGTGATTCTAACTGTGGGGGGGGGGGGGCTTGTGAAATGATCACAGAGACCTGTGTTCCTACATAGAAGGATCACAGGCACTCTGTGATCATTTCAGAGAGAAGAACGGTAGGCTGTGTTTACAACAGCTGACCAATCTTCTCTCTCAGCGGGGAGAGATCGCGGGTGTCAGGCTGCAATCGGAGCCGCCTGCCTCGTGCATCCGAGTCCCCGCTGCAGAGTGGGGCGGGAGCGCGCCGCCAGCGCCGCACGCTCGCTTCCTAGCTGCAGGCGCATGACCGACGTATACCTACGTCGGTTGGCACAGGAGGGGCTGCCTGCCGCAGTATAACTGCGGCGGGCAGTCCTTAAGTGGTTAAAGCTGAACTCCAGGCAGTAATAGAAAAAACTAATTAAATCATTATTATTATTTTTTTTTTTTAATTCAAGCAATATAAGTAACTACATTAGACTTGTTATCAGCAATATATAGCAGAACTCAGACTGGAGGAGAGAAAATGAGCCAATCAGTTGTGTCATAGTGCATGCTGGAGATGAACTGCAGAGAGATCAAAAGTTGAGTCAAGCCTCGTACACACGCACAGATTGTTGGCCGACCGATCGGCCGTCTTTTGTCCAGTGTTGTTTGTTGGTTGAAATGTGCTCTAGACTTGCACTGGACTTTTGTTGGCCAACAAAAACCAACTTCAGAAGTGATGTCATGTTCTGGTTGACTTTCCCTGTGTTTTTTCTTCTCTGAGCATGCCCAGTCTTGCTCATCTGAATTTTGTCTGCCGAAATCTGTACTGACTGAGGAACAATCGGCCGTTCTGTTGTTGGCCAACAAAAATTTTATAGCATGCACACCAGATTTTTTCCGGCTGAAAATTCGCAGTTGGTTGTCGGAATCATCATACTAACAAGCCTACAATCGGCCGATCGGACGTTGGCCGACAATTTACGGCCAACAATCTGTGCGTGTGTACGGGGCTTCAATCAGTCTGCTGCTTCTCCTTTCACAGTCCAATGAGGGAACAAGACCTGTAAATGTAATTCAACTGTACAAAAAACAGATCTCCGGTCTTCCTACAGAGGGCTGTGCAGTGTAGCAGAGCTGTGCAAATTTCAGAACTGGATGGAAAGAAATACAAATCCTTTGGCAGGTAAAACAACTTTCATATATATTTCAAAGGTGTTCATAGTTGTAAGTTGTAGTTAATTTAGAATAATTAAAGTGAACCTCCACTCACGTGTAAATGTTTACTTACTTACTTACTGTTATACCACTATAACTTTTTTGGGGAAATATATTTTCTAGAGTTCTTCTTCCTCAGCTAGGTGAGAATAACTGCCCTCCTCATCCCTCTCAGTGGAAAGCCTCCTGGGATACGGACATTAAACATCTCAGGAGGCTTCAGGGCGATGAGGTGCAATGAAGGGTCTCCAGGGGCCAGCTGCAAGGACCAAAAAATGCAGCCAGCCTCCTGATGACATCACCAAAGGCGATTGTGGTGCAGGGCATTTAGTGAATTACTGCAGGACATCGCTGGATTTGCTGGGTGGGTGAATATGTTATGTGCATTCAACCCAGGAATACCAGGTAATGGGGGGTTATGAGAAAAATTACCCCAGGTGGAAATGTTCCCCTTTAAATATATTTGTTAGGGCAATATGATATTACAAAGAAGAGTAGTGAAATAATATCAAATGTAAATGAATATGCATGTATTGCCTTGCCATGCTGGGGATTGTAGTTCCTCTTGAGAGGGTTGCAGTTTGCCCATACCTGCCCTCCATCTTCAGAAGAGCACATGATGTATTTCCCGATGGCACTCCAGTCCTTATTCTGCCCGGTATCCAGTACAGCAATATGAGGGGAGTAAGTGGTGCGTGTCATTGTGATACTCTGCGGCCGTTAGCAGGTGCAGCCTGCATTAGGAATGCATTAATCTGGTGCCGGAAGAGGGTCAACAGCTCTGTTTTATCTATTAGCTTGCTGCCAATAACCTGAGCTTTGTATGTACCTGCAGACTGCGATGTCTCAACCTCACATGCACTGAATTAATCTTTTGGTCTTTTGGGCGGCTTACCTCACTTTACAGCAAAAGGCGCAGAGGTTAGGCGGGCAGCTTTTGCTTTTAATGTGTCCTCATGGTACACTGCAATCTGAAACGTCATGTTCTTTCTGCAAATTATGGAGACAGTAACACGGAAAAATTGTCCTCGCTGGGCAGAAAAGGGCAAGGGTTTCTGTATTTTCTTAAACTTAGAGCTCTAAGTATATATTTTTTACAAAATGAACATTTTTTTTCTGTAATATGTGGCACTATGGGTAATATGAAATAAATAATCATTAAAATGTTTTTTTCTGTCTTTTTGCTCACAATAGCCTTTGCTAAGGTGGCATGATAAAGTAATAGCAAAGCAAGATGTTCCAAGCGCTTCTCTATGTAACTCTTGTGCTGGAGGGTAAATGCAATTGCACGCCAATATACCAAAATGTGTGTCTCCTTGCTGCCAGCCAAAAAGGATGGGACAGGATGCTAAGAGAGTACACGACATTCATAGACAGCGCACGGGAGAGCACTTGTGGTGATCAAAGGAGGATCCAAATTACGTAATTGGTAAGTGGAAAATTAGTTTATTTGAATAAAATCAGAAACGTACTGTAAAAGCACATTACCACACCGGGTCCCGATTGAGGCAGGGGCACTATCGGAGGTAGGAATGCCAGATGGAAGATGCCAAATGTTACCGAATGCCGTGGTTACCAGAGATGGTGGCTGTGTCCAGTTAAGGATTTTTATTACTGAAAAACTTGGATGGGATGTAGGAAGATATGGGATACTGGCTGTCACCATGTTAAGCATTGATTGTTTGCTTCTGTTACATACCCTATAACTAAAGCAAATAATCAACGCTTAACATGGTGACAGCCAGTGATAGACCTGACTGAGATAGCTTCTAAAAGAGTGAAGTGTCCTGCAAATATTCAGTGAATCTGAAGAATCCCATATCTTCCTACACCCCATCCAAGTTTTTCAGGAATAAAAATCCTTAACTGGACACAGCCACCATCTCTGGTAACCGCGGCATCTGGCAACATTTGGCATCTTCCATCTGGCATTCCCACCTCCGATAGTGCCCCTGCCTCAATCGGGACCCGGTGTGGTAATGTGCTTTTACGTTCCTGATATTATTCAAATAAACACATTTTCCACTTACCAATTGCGGAATTTGGATCCTTTTTTGATCACCAGAAGTGTTCTCCCGTGTGCTGTCTATAAATGTTGTTTACTGATAAAGTAGTAGTAATGCCAGCTTGTCTGACAATCAATGAAGCCCAGTCTTGTTAGATTTTAGCACAGGGATTTTATCATAAAAAAAAGACACAGAGAGACACGGGCCAAAGAAACTATTGGTTTTCTAAAATATTTTCTGATGCCAACATAAGTCAACGCGTGCTGAATTAACAATGGGCTGAATCCGAAACATCTGGTGAAATTTATAAAGTGTGTCCACAAATCTGTCATGCCTCCTTATGACAAATGTTGGTGCAGGTGACAGAATTATATTATATATATATTATCTTGTGATTGACAGCAGGCAGTGGGTGGATCCCTAGCCGGTACATAGCCTGCTGGTGGCTACAGAATCTGCCCACTGCCTGCTGTCAATCACAAGGAAGGTGCGGACCTGGTGGGGAATTAGTGTCTCAGCTTTCTCATTAGGCTCTTCCCACTGTCCGAGTCAATGGTTGTTTAGAGGCTGTTGATTGTGAACCAGTGACAGGTGGGAAAGGGAGGAGGTAGCAGCAGCAAACATGCCACCCTGCTATGAAGAGTCCAGAGACGGGCACTCTGTCTGTCTCTGCAAAGCAACTTAGAGTTGGTCTTAATTACCTCCAGTTTCATTATCTATGAACTAGATAGAGGTACATCTTTTTGAACCTAGTACAGATATAGCGCTACTTTCTAAAAGTGGCACTATTAGGCTGCATTCACACTTGAGCGTAGCGTTTTCGTGTGTTTTTTTTTACCGCAATTTTTACCGCGTTTTTCATGCGTTTTTTTCAGGCGTTTTTGGAGGCAGGCGTTGACATCTAACAAAAACGCTGGTAATCAGCCCAAAAAGAAGCTCCTGCAATTTTTTTCAGCTACAGGCTTTTTGCTTCAGGGGACAAAACGCTCAGATGTGAACAGGGGCCATTGAAATTAATGGGATTTTGATTGTTGGGCGTTTTTGATTTTCACAGATGAGCGTTTTATGAGCTGAAAAACGCTCAGGTGTGAACAGGGCCTTAAGAACTAGCTGAATCTGTAACATGTTTTGGCAAAGCTACCAAAATTGGTGGCAGTGATTTTATTTTAATCCGTGGTCTGGATATGTGGAAGAGTATTTTCAACATGTATGGCAGAAAATTGCAAATTGTGATTTGTGGCAAAGATGTTCCAGTTACTGTACTCTATAGGCAAATATCTGAGTTACAATGAAGTGTGGATATTCCCTGCAGGTCTGTCTGGTCTGACCAAGCCCATACCTACCAATGGGACTGACTCCCTCTAATAGGTGTCTGCACTGATGCTTATCAGAGGGGAGAATGAGCTGAGACTAGCAGCCTTTTCCCTCTACATAGGACATACGTGAATAGAGGGGAGAAGACATCCAGCAGGTCTCCAGTGATGAGTGCATGGACAGACACTTACCAGAGGGAGCAAGCAGTGGGAACCTCTGTGCTGCTCTTCTGCCTGCACTTTTTTCTTCCTTTGGTGATCACTTCCTGATCCAGAGTACAGAGAAAAAGATAGAGAGCAGCTATTGCTCCCTGTATCACTCCCTGCACAGTGATAATATACCAGGTGTGCGCTGTCATGTTGTAATATGCGCCTAAAAACAGAGGTCTCTGGAAGACTCCTGTTTGTTATGGGCACTGTGCACACACTTGGGCACAAAAATATACATGGCACAGAGTAGGGAACTGCGCCACATCTGCTCAGTGTCTACTAATAACTCCCCAGCAAATCCCTGTCACTCATTCCTCCTCATCTAAACCAGTATGATGGACTATGTGACAGTGCTCTAGTGGCCAATTGCCAAGCCCAAGTGACTATCAGAGGGGTGAGGTAACCACTCCCTCTTTGCTTTGACACCAGCTGACACCAAATATTTTGGTGGTGGCTGTAAAAAAAGGAAGGGGCAGCTGGGGATTGTTGGAAAAAAAAAGTGAGTTGGGGGTAAATTACATAGACGCTGTCACTTTGCCATAAATGGGCCTAAATTGGGCAAAGTGACGGTGTTTCCTGAAGGTGCAAATTAATCTAAGCAGTGCACACTCGTGTGTCTATAGCCTCAACATTGTATATCTGCACCATATCTATTGCTCTCAGTCTCCTCCAAATCTCCATATTTCTTTTTTTTTGTTGCTGTGACTTCCTGTTAGAGGGTGGCTACATTCCTTCTCCATGGTTCCACTGTATGTAGGAATGTAGCCACCCTCCCTTGTGCACTCTCAAGATGGACTAGGGACTATGGGATGTGTATGTGTGCATAGAGCAGTGCACATGACTGCAACCAAAAAGCATGACTCAGACCAAAAAAACAGAAGTGAGAAGGGAAAAGGAAAGGGTCAGGAGCTCATGGGGTTTAGTACAGAGCATTGGTGTGTGTAGCCTATTGCATTAGGGTGTGCACCCCAGAGCACAAACACACATGCCTGTATATCAGCAGAGCAGTAGATGGTGTCAGTAGAGCAAAGACTGGTGTCAGTAGAGCACTGGACGATGTCAGTAGTTTTTTATTTTTATTATTTTTTTATTTTTTTTACAATATTTTTATTATTTTTTACAATTTTTTTTATGAGCCCCGTAATGGGGCTTTGGTGAAATATCAAGGCTCTAAAGAATCCCCTTAAGTCTTGCTTTTAAAGCAGGGAAAGAAATTGAGGACCGAGATTCCCCAGTCTGTTTCTCTGCAGCTTGCAGTAAACATAGCTTACTATGCTTCAGTTAGGAATGAAGACAGGAACGATTGGTACCGATCAATCACTGTGTTCATTCAGAAAAAGAACGCCGGTTAATAAATATGTACTAGCCCCTTCCCTGTCCCTGAGAGGAGGGAAGCTGGCAGCACTGCAGAGGGGAGACAGAAAGCAGTGGACACATATAACATGATTTATATTATTATAATTGTATTTTCACCACTACTGGAACATGTGTACATATATGTTTACAGGATAGAGGCACTTGCACTTTTTAAAAAAACTTTCTTTTTTTTTTTGCACAATATATAAAATAATCATTTTTTTTTTTTTTTTTTTTTGCTGCACGGATTCACTTTAAGCCATTTAAGCACTTTGTGGTTTATATTTATTTAATCTGTAATATTCAATTGATAATTTAAGCACTTTATGGTGTATATATATATTTTTTATGATTTTGCAATATTTATTTATTTAATAATCTTGAAGATTGAGGATACCTTGTTACATGAGGAATCAAGTCACATGATACACACAGAAGCACTTTATTCATTTATTTATTGAGTTATTTAACCACTTGCCGACTGCCGCACGACTATCTACGTCGGCGGTCATCCCCTCACAGGCAAAGCGACGTAGGTCTACGTCGCTAGCCTGTGAGGGTCTAGGGAGCGAGCGCGCGCCGCCGGAGGCACGCTCCCGCGTGGTCACGGACCCCCGCGCGCGTGTGACTGGCGGACCCGATGTCCGCCGGTCACTCTGCGATCGGCGGGGGAGAGGGAGAAAGTCAGGCGGCTTGTTTAAACAAGCTGCCTGTCATTCTCCCCTGTGTATGAAGGATGATCATACGGTTCTACTATGTAGAACCGTTGATCACCGTTCATACATCTGAAGCCACAGCCAATCACAGTAGAAAGCACGCCCCTAGGGACACACATAGCCCCTCCCTTTCAAAAAAGGTTAACCCCTTCACTGCCAGTGTATTTTTACAGTAACAGTGCATATATATAGCACTGATTACTGTAGAAATGTCACTGGTAACCCCAAAAGTGTAAAAAATGTCAGTCAAGGGTCCGATCTCTCCGCCGCAATGTCGCAGTACCGCAAAAAAATCACAGATCGACGCCATTACGCGTTAAAAAAAAAACAACAAAAATGACAAAAATCTTTCCCTTTGTTAGTAAACGCGATAACTTTTGCGCAAACCAATCAAAATACGCTTTTTGCGATTTTTTTTACCAAACATAGGTAGCATAAAACAAATTGGCCGAAAATGTTAAAAAATTTTGATTTTTACATTTTTTTGGGGGGGAATTTCATATAAAAAAATTTGAAAAATATTGCTATTTTTGCAAAATTTACGCTATTTTTTGTTTATAGCGCATGATCAAAAAATCGCACAGGTGATCAAATACCACCAAAAGAAAGCTCTGTTTGTGGGGAAAAAAAGGACGCCAAATTCGTTTAGATACAGCATCGCACGACCGCGCAATTGTCCGTTAAAGTCACGCAGTGCCGAATCGCAAAATACCCCTTGGTCAGGAAGGGGGTAAAATCTTCCGGGGCTTAAGTGGTTAAAAAATCTGATAGAATAGTATATAAAATTGATTTTACATCTTCAATTAATATATATTCCGTTATAAAAGTCAATTTAATCGTATTCACATATAGATGTAAGCTTTTATTTATTTGAACAAACATCCTTGAAGCGCAGTAAAACCCCTCATATGTAAGACTTGAAAACTGTTTTAAGGTATCAGTTGTTGTACATGCTGCATCAGGGTCACACATTTATCCGAGATAGCGCAGGAACCACACTCCTAGAGTAATACATTTTCATACGAAAGCAGTGGAAATCGGCACCGTACGGGGGGGATTAGGGTGTGCCCAGACACATCCCGCACACCCTCTGTGCAAGCATATGGTACAGAAGCCATAAAGTGGATGTGTATGGATTCGTTTTGGAGAATAAGAATACTGATTGATTTCACTTTAAGACAAATATTTCTTTCTGCAACTATTTCCCCCCCAACCTGCAAATAATTCATTAGTTAAAATATTCTAATCACAATGAAATAAGCAATAACATTAAGGTTGCTGCCCTTTTATATTATGCAGCCACATCTTTGCAACAAAGGAGAGTTGCAAGCAGTGTTTTAGTACAAGTCTTATTTAGCAAGCCAGATGGTTGGGCAATTGAATTCAAGAAAGGAGAGGAGACGATAGCAGACACAAGCACTTCACCAGCTACACAAATGAATCTCTTCTGCAAGCGCTGGCCAATATAATGAGAGGCTGGCAAGACACTCGCACTGAGTCAGGGACAAGAAGGGGAAAAATATAACAAAGGAGCGGGACTGTATCTGGTGGGTCTCAGAAATTATACACACCAATCTGCTAGTGTTATGATTTGAGAGCCACTAACAAAATTAACAATATATTTCCAATGCAGGCCTGCCATCTGTTCTACGTGTGTTACCATAGATTTTACTACTTGGCTGTCTAAGGAGGAAATTGAATTTTTTTTGGGAAGAAAAACAGAATTGTTGGAGAAAACACAACCTTAATACCTTTGACTGTTGCTAAAGTTATTCTCCAAGAATTCTGATCTGTTTGGGATTGTGACAATTGTCCACTCCAGAAAAGTCTAATGCTTTTGTGATTATTATGGTAAGTTTTGGGAAAGTTTTGTAGAGTTTGTAGAGAGGCCTGTTGGGGTCTTTTCATTTTGATACTTATACTGGGGAATGTGGTTTTGATGTGGAGGCAATATTGCATATTTCCAGAGATGTATAGTAACTAAGTAGAACTACTTCACTACTGTACTTAAGTACCGAAAGGCGGTATCTGTACTTTCCTGGAGTAGAATTTTTTTCTCCTACTTCCACTTTTACTTCACTACATTTTTTCGATGATTTCAATACTTCTACTCCAATATTTTTATTTTGTGCTGCATAGTTACTCGTTACAATTATAAAAATGACCACTGCCAGAACAGTAGATGGCAGGTTTCATGAAGCTCAAAACATGTGTATTATCAGCGCATACAAAAATAAAAGCTACTGTATGTATAAATAAAAGCTGCATTTGAAATAATAAAAAACAATATGATGTTCAAACTTTTGACTTCTTTCTTTAATAACTACATAACACAGTACTTGTACTTTTACTTTCAGTACTTGAGTAGCAAAATTTAAAAAAAAAACTACTTGCAATACTTAAGTACAAAAAATGTTGAATACTTTAGTACTTCTACTCAAGTCACTTTTTGATTGAGCACTTCCACTTCTACTCAAGTCACTTTTTGATCGAGCACTTGTACTTATACTCAAGTACAGTATGGGTTTCGAGTACTTTATACAACTCTGCATATTTCACATATCTATAGCTATCGGGCCTCGTTGCATACCTCCTACATTTTTGAGACAGGAATGAGGGACACAAAGTATTTAGGACACACCTCTGCCATGCCCCCTTAAAGGAGAGTTATACAAAAAATACTGTATGATTAGTTAAACCAACAAGTCCTTTTTTTACCACTACTATTTCTTTACACTAGATTTTGAAATTAATAAATGTAGCAATTTAGAAATTGGATGAAAAGTTTAGCACTGGGAAAGAGTTTTTGAAAGATAAAAATGAATTATTATACAACTATATAGATCAGACCAAAATAAGGGACAAATCAGGAGGAAAGAGGGACAGAGGGACTTTGTTCCAAATCAGGGACAGTCCCTTGAAATCAGGGACAGTTCCTCGAAATCAGGGACAGTTCCTCGAAATCAGGGACAGATGGGAGCTATGTCATTGAGAGCTTGCATATCAAACAATTGACTGCCAAAAGTTGGTATATATTAATGGCACCATTTCATTTTGAGTTTAAAAAAATCAGTCCACGGTTTGTTTGCAATGTGTATTTTTTAACAGTAATGCATGCAGCTTTGGGCAGTACAGTGGCTTAGTGGTTAGAAGGTATGCCTTGCAGCAATTGGGGCCTTGGTTTGAGTCTCTGCCAAGACACTATGCATGGATTTTGTGTGGGTAAAATCACATATTTCAAATACATGCTAAGTTTATTAACTTCTGTCTAAATTGGCCCTAATGTTTGTGAATTGCCTATGCACGTGTGTTATCACTTTCCACATGCCGGTCCCAAGTCCAAGAAATTGGGGAGGATTGAAGAAAACCTGGCAATTGACTCTCAAGTGTATCAGACATGGTGCCCAGAGAGCTGGCTCATAGATGTGCCAAGAGTCAGATATGACTTTAAAGATATATATATATACATGTAGTTTCAATGAGAGATTACCTGGTATTTTCTCCACCCTCCATCCCCACCCTGGTGCTTACTACTGTCGCTTTTGGCGGTACAGCATAACACTGGGGCCATTGCAAGTTATTTATCACCCTCATATATGGCCAGTATGTGCTCCCTTACCTGTTAGCCCCACCAACCAACCCTATAATGACCACCAGTGCCCCTTGTCAGAATGGTCCCCTCCATCACTCAGTGACGAGCCCCTGCCCCCTGAACTATGAAGACCCCAGTCATACGGATGTACTGTGGAAGGCTGTTTTCAGCTGCTTCATGACTAATGGTAGAAAGGGTATACTTTCTCTCTCTGCTTATCACAAAATTTGCTTTGCTGGGATGATATCATGTACTATAATACTTGTCAACAAAACAATTGAGCCCCCTAAGTTCCTGATCCTATCTCTACCTTGCTCCTCTATACCTTAGATCCACTGCTGAAGTCCCAAAGATACTTATGTATGTTTTAACTTTGGAAATTCTGCATGACAGGGCAAGTTCTTCAGCTCCTCATGTCACCCCCACCCCCTCCAAACACTAGATTGTAGGAGGCAAGGAAACTGTAAACCTGGGCCCCATACACGGAAGTAGAAAATTACTTCCAGAGTATCCCGGTTTGAGGAGGAGCATGGTGGGGGTGTGAGCAAGTACCATAGGGTGCTCATTTTGGAAAGGCTTAATTTGTAACTGTTAAAACAGGATTATATGAGATGACTATTTCTACCGATTAGAAAAAAAATGAGTGGTGGATAACTGTACAAACATTAGCCGCCTCTTTGCCTACTGTGCCCAAAGGTAAATCCAGCCCTGATGATTCCTCCATGATAATTTCATCCTGATGAATGGTCAGCTGCCCTCACCTTGGTTTCCTGACCTCAGTTACCTTGGTATGCTGACACTCCTAATAGAATCCCCTGAGGTAGGCTATTCAACACAGTCAACGCAGAGCAATCCCAAAATCATTACATAATGAAAGGGGGGGGGGGTAACATATCTGAAACAGTTTGGCTACTAACGATGAATGGTGGATAACTGTACAAGGAAAAGGCGCCTTTTTGCCTGCTGAGCCTAATGGTAAATACAGCCCCGAGAATTTCTCCTTGATACTTCTATTCTTGGCTAGGTATGCTGACACTTAGGGGTTGATTTACTACAGAATACTTTATTAATCCCAAAAAATTATTTTTGCTAGCAAATGATTGGATAATTGAAGTCAGCAGAGCTCTCCCTTGTTTACTAAGCACTGGAGCCACTGCTCTTGCAGAGTGCAACTGCACTTTACCAAGTGCACAGTCTATTTGCCTTTAGTAAATCAAGCCCTATACCTTAATCTAACTCCTGATCAAAGCTACTCAACAGATTCAACCCAGAACTACCCTTAAATCGTTATATAAATGGGGGGCATCTCCTGAAGCTCATTGGCTGTATGTGATGTCTTTGTTTAATAAACACTATTAACAAATTGTACCTTCTACAAATTGCCAAGCTACATGACCACATTTGAAGGAAGAGAGGAAAGATCCCTGGTGCCGAAACATCCACTGAGTCCTATGGCAGTAATAACAGAGACAACCTCAGCCAGGGCTCCCGCCAGGCCATGCCTCCAATGCGTTTCGCTCCGCTCCACGAAGCTTAGTCATGGGAACATTTACTAGGCGTTCCCAACCATGTACCCATAATTTGATGATCCAATGAGCAATGTCTCCATTATGATTAGAGAAACAGCAGACCAGGATCTAGACATAACATACTTACAACTCACAATAGGTTTACCTCTGCTAGGGAGAACAACCTGTCTTTTAGATTTAAGATAAAACCAGTTCCTGTTGGTCCAGGGCTCAGCCATATTTACCAGATCTCGATGGACAGGACATTTCTCTTACAAGGTCAGGAGACCTCTAGCACTCTTAGGTCCCTCAACCCTCTACGTGCTGAGCTTATGCCATCAGCACACTTGTTCTGCTGCCTGTTTAATGCCTCCACTGGTTCTTTTATGCCTGTCTGGAGTCCCCAAACTATTGATGCACCACACCCATATTTATGAAATGCTTTGCATTTCTACTGCTTAAGATTAAAATGACCGCCATAAAATCAGGTTTCCTGGGAGTCATACAAACAAAAACACCTATACCGAGCTTATATGCCTACTTTTATTAGCTACTTATAGATGCACATAAATGTATACTAAACTATGCAAATGCTAGCTGCTTTCTAAGCACTAAAGATATGACAACAAGATGTAAAAATCCTCCAGGATTAATGGGGGAGAGAAAAAAGTAAATCTCCATTATCAAAAGAAAAAAAAAAAAAGAAAACTAATGAATATCATGTGGCTGCGAAATGGGTAAATGTTTTATTTATAACACAAAGCATCGGTGCGGCTTATCATCCTCTACAGCAGATAGAATCTTCCCGCATTCTATAAAACAGGCGCTTTCTCTTCTCTAGGCCCTGGATATAGACACAGTAGGGAGGCTGTACTAATTCCTCTACAGTTTGTCTTTTTTCAGTGTGGGAAAAAAATTAAGTTCATTTTAACTTTATTGTGCTTTTTAAAATGCAAGACATGTAGCGGATTTGTGTTATATGCTGTGCATCTTGCAAAAAAAAAAAATAAAATAAAGACAAAGAAAACATTTGTTCCTATTTTAGGTCTAGAGATGGAAAAGCCTGGGGGAAAAAAACAGAAAAATTAAAAAAAGTTTTCCCGTTTTTTTAAACCCATTTTTTTTCTGGAAAAAAAAAGAAGTGTGGAATATGTTCTTTTGCACTGATACATAATATATTTATGACACAGTATTCAAACTATATAACATGAAGACCTCATTGAGGTATTTCTGAGACTTCATGTAAAGTCTTAAATTATTGTAAGAAGACAAGCAAATGCTGGAATACAATTCAAGTAACACTGTACTCCTCAATGCAGTTCTCAAACAAGATAAATATGGATTGATGCCACTAGGAGGCACTGCAGTGCAAAAGCTCCAGTTTACCTTTCCTACAGTTGGGCAAATTGTACCTCCTACAGTTGGGTGATTGTTGCGATACAGTAAATTATAGTTTCTGTCCTCTCAGGCCTAATTGAAAGGTAAGAGGGTACATTTGTCTGATAAATTATCTTATCTTAAGCTATATAATTGTTGTCCACCATCACAGCATAATGTTTACATATAGCTTGGTCAGTAAATTGGTTTTTCCATTCCTCCTCCCCGGTAAATGGCGAGACCAACATCTAGAGTTTGGAAACATTTCCACTGCAAGTTCTGCTGAGAGCAAAGCTGCAACTTGCAAATATTGTGAGAAGGAATGAAATGATGAGGACCATAGTGAAAGTGCATAGTGCAAGTAGCTTTTCCCTCCAGAGTTCTCTTCCAGAAACACTCTTTCTACTGCTTCTGGATCATCACAAAGTGTTTCTTCACAGCAGCTTCTACAAGTAAGGAAGTGTTACACACCATGGCCTCACAAAACTACACAATACCTTTATTTATAGAGAAAATGCCTGAAAATTAGGAGAACATTCATCAAGCTGATCAAGCTCTTCATAGAGCAATATATGCTTGTGGATCAACATTGTCAATTACTGAAAATGCATATTAGCAGGATTAAATTATTATGAGGGAAAGGGAGTTCATTACCTGTTTTCATGCATAGTTAAAATGTTCTTAACCACTTCCGGACCGCCGGCCGCAGTTTTACGTCAGTATTTTGATGTTAAATACCGGGGTTATGGTAGCAGATAGCTGCAATAACCCCGGTATTTTCTTACAGGGCGGGCGGTCCTCTTTCACATAAAGGGGGTCCCAGTGGCGGATTCGCCGCGGGATCACTTTTATGGGCGGAGTCATCGGTAGCGGGGAAAATCCATCCATCCATGTCCCAGGCAGGAAGTCAAGTGGGGGCAAGATGACCCCCCACTCGACTCTATGGCCTTGGAGAACCAAACCAACGTCATACCTCCCTTCCTCCCAATGGCCTTAAAGGGCCCATTTTTTTTTTAATGCTGAAAAACATATATAGCTAAAATATATATAAATATATATATATATATATATATATATATATATATATATATATATATATATATAATGTTTGGGGGTTCTAAGTAATTGTCTACCATAAAATACTGATTTTTTACTTAAATAACAAGTGTCAGAAATAGACCTGGTCCTTAAGTGGTTAACATACAGCCTTTGTTTTTCCATTTGTAATAAAAAAATAAAAATCTAAAAAGCAAGTTTAGTTTTACTTTTTAATTTACTGAAAAAGCTGTACTTTTATTTCAAGCATTATACTTTTACTAAATTACTTTCGATTTCTAAATGTACTCCACGCTGAATTTTTTTTAAACCTTTTACGAAAAATGTCAATTTTTTTTTAGAAAAAAACGGAAAAAAGTTATTTTCCTATGGCTTCAAAATATCCAGAAATGTTACATCTCTATTTAGGTCTGACGTATACAGGTACAAAGGTATGTATGCATTGTGTGAAGCAAAGTTGTCAAATGATGAGTCTTTTTAAACTGAAAGATAAGATACAAACTGTGTGGCATAACGATTATCTGATTCAGGGATCATATGATCAACCCCTCCCATGTCCAGAGCTTTTGGATTGGTGTTTTTAATGTGATGGGCAGCTTCAATGACCAATAGGGAGGCTCAGGAAGAAGAAGGGGGTAGTCAAACTTAACTTTTACAGAAAAAAAATAATTCTTGCATTTACCTTTAGCAATCTTTACTTCCTGATGATTTTGACATGGGGTTTTTATTGAAGGTTATGTGGATCATGGTGAGTGGTGAAATATGCTTCTTCCAAACAGAAATGCTATTTGACTTACCTATCTTTCTACCTATGTTTGTGGACTTTCCTCCAATCACTAGAGCTCCTCCCCTACAAGTCCACTGGGAAACCAACACTTCCTGGAGTGTCAGCCTTTGTAAGGAATACCGTACTAAACACTTAGACCTAGAACAAGCTTATATGACTTTTTTTTCTATTAACTACTCAAAGATTCACATAAATGTATATTAAATGATGTGAAATGCCAGCTCTCAATCATTCCTCTGCAGAAGAGAGGAATAGGGTGAAGGCCAAGAGGAGAAACCAGTGAGTGCTTCAGGGAAGCAGAGACTGACCCCCCGGAAGTGTGGGTTTCCGAGGTAGACAGGGGACCAGTTCCAGTAAACGGAGCTGCATTCAGCAGTGCAGGCAGGGGAGGACTGGGCCAGGGGGGCGATTGCCCCCTGGGCCGCTCTGATGCCCAGTAAAAAGGCTGCCCAGCTTCTGCCACAGACATGCCTAAAGAATTCCTGGTTAAGGGAAGTGAAAAGTCCCTACTGCTGCTGATCTACTGAGTGCGGGTTGAAGACGGGGACAGAGTGCAGGCCTCCCTCCCCCAGCATGGATGGTGTAAACTGTGTCTGAGCAAAGGCCAGTTTCATGCCCCACTGGAGACTCTTCTTCCCCGGCCAGCCCTACGCTGCCCCCAACCACCCCCTGCTGGCCAGATCGGGAATCGGCATTCGGTCAGTGAGTAGAGAGTACCTGGAGCGAAGCTTCAGCATGGAATGGGGGTCAGGAGGAGGCTGGGAAGAGAAAGAGTGGGAGGGGGCCAAGTCCCTGCACCATGGGCCTCTGGTTTGCACTTGCCCCCTGGGCCAAAAGTTGCCAGTCAGCCCCTGAGTGCAGGCGTCAGGAGAGGTTGAGTTTTGGATCTCTTCTTGATGTATAATATTTTAGTGGGTGACAAGGTAATTTTACCAGTAATATTTTAAACAATACATTTCTAATGAGTAAATATAATGCAAAACTTTATGACGATTTTACTGAATGGAAATGTAATTATTAGCAATAAAACAAAACATAACATACATACAAGTTATTAAAATGACAACTGCGTGTGAATTTATAGCATCTAATGGAGATAGTTAAAAATAAAGCAATAATAGTGTCAGTGGAAAGTAATTACTAGCAGTATTGTAGCCAGTTTCAGGTAACATCATGCAATAAGTACTAGTAATGTGAACTCTAGGCAGATATAGAAGACACAAATTATTGCAGTTCTGTATTCATTAATACAGCAATCAATGTATTTTGTAAATGCAATTAATGTATATATCTGAATATAACTCGGTATCAGCATCTTGCACTCCCTGTAAAGCAGAGCTGGAATGTGCAAAGAAAATCAATATAATAAGTCAAACAGTTCATGTGCTAACAAGAAGAAAGCTGATTGGAGGAGAGAGTAGAGTAATTGAGTGATGAGTTCTTCACTGGGCTTCTTCTCCTTTCACTCTTCAGCCAATGGCTGAAGAGGCAAGTCCAGGATGGGGAAGTTGGTTCAACAATGCTGGCTGTCAAACTAAGGACATCCAGTGGCAGTACTGCAAGGAAAATTTCTACATTGAGGGTGTTTTTGCAGCTGCTGTTAGGACCGTCAGACGTTTTTTTTTTGCAGATTAAAAACGCCCCTCAATGTTATTCTATGGCCTCATGCACACACAGGGCTTTTAGGAGCTCCAAGTGGCATTGGCATTTTTGAGCTGCAAAATAAACCCAGGACCAGTGCGTTTTGGAGCTGCAGCATGAAGTGCCGGTTCACACTTCCGCGTGTGCGGCCATCGCATGTAATATCGGAGCGCACTGCTCCTTCATTACATGTGAAAGGATGTGCAGTGCGAATTCAGCCATACACTTTGTATGGCTAAATTCGCACTGCACCCGCACAAAAGTGGCACAGGACCCTTTTTTTGAGCTGCATCAGGATCGGTTCGCACAGTGGTTCACACTTGTGCAATCCGATCCTGAGTGAACTGTCAGATCGCACTGCGATATGCGATCAAACTGGGGGTGTCGTTAACATTTAATTGACACCCCCTGCGTATCGCATATGGCAGTGTGAACTGCCAGATGTGCGTTTGCGATGCGGGAACAGGCTGCGAATTCGCAGCCTTCTCGCATCACACAAGTGTGACCCGGCACTAAGCTGTAAAAACGTCTGACGCTGCTAATGGATCATTAACGTTGCTTAACATTGCTTATACAGCGTTAAGCCACGTCATACATTTCTTTGAAAATCAATGGTTCGCTATGGGAGTCCATTGATTTGAATGGAAGTCGCATCACAAGTCGCATCAGGATGATCCGACTTGCGGTGCGACTTGCGCTCTGAGAATCTTGAGGGGGAACTCCACGCCAAAATTGGAAAAAACAGCGTGGGGGTCCCCCCCCCCCAAATTCCAAACTAGGCCCTTCGGGTCTGGTATGGATTTTGAGGTGAGTACCACACCGAAGAAACAGCGTGGGGTCCCCCCCAAAATCCATACCAGACCCAAAGGGCCTGGTTTGGAACCTGGGGGGGGGGACCCCCACGCCGTTATTTTCCCATTTTGGCATGGAGTTCCCCCTCAAGATTCTCAGAGTGCAAGTTGCACCGCAAGTCGCGATGCGCCTTCCATTCAAATTAATAGGCTCCCATAGGGAACCATTGATTTTGAATGGAGACAGAAAAAACGCTGCTAAAAGCAACGTGGCCAAACGTGCAATAACGCCAATGGAAAAAGCTACTGAAAGCACGTTTTACAGCTGCTTTTTCCTGGCGTTAGAAGTGGCTCTGCAGCTCGTTTTTTCTGACTCCCTGTGTGCATGGGGCCGAATAATGCAAAAAAAGCTGGTTTTATTATTGTTTCCTTTAATGGGCTGCTTGGGTAGGGAGTCCACTTACAATCAGTAGTTGTGCTACGAGGACGCATTTTTCCCTTCCTCCCAGAAAGCTGAAAGCCTCTTTAAAAAAGTTAGGGATATTGTGCACAGAAGTTAGCTAATTGTATATAGAGGCTGAGTATATCTTCCCCTCCCTGTCTTCCATGCCTATAGACGAAATGACTGCATTTCAGTACACAAGTAAAAAAGCACGACACAACATTTGCTGCGCTGTCTGTTTCTTTCTGATTAAGCAAATTGTTGAAGCAAGACCATTTTGGCGGGTAGGCACGTTCTCATTGCACAACCTTTCCCATTGTTTGGCAGGTAGGCTGCTGCCATCAAAGGGAATTTTAGCAAACTTTAGGGAAAAAAAGTAACAAAAGTTACAGAAGAAAAATGTTTCTGCTTTGCTGCTTTTATGTAGAAGTCTATGTTTAGTCCTTCACGCCTGCACAGTTACTAAGCAAATCTACATAATACAAACACAACCAGATACAGAGTATGTTGGAGTTAGAGTTTGTGTGATATTGTGTTATTTATAAAAAAAGAAAAAAAAATAAGAATTGTGCTACAGGGCCGGGAAAGATCAATTACAAGTTCCAACAAAAAATAGAGTTCAAATAAGTTCAAAAAAACAAAACAAACACGTTTCATCTAACTAGGTTCAGGCAATTTATTGAAAGTGATAAATTTAAAGTGAAACATGAAGGTAAAAATAAAAAATGGCATATATGATACTGTCATTCACTAGCATTAAAGCGTAACTCCACTTTTGTTGAGAAAAAAACATTCCCCTCTGAGTGATCTATGTACGTTACAAGGTCTTTAACAAACTTTGTTGCAGATTCCTACCTTTTGTTATTCTGAAGAAATCCCTGTGTACTACTCTGTGCTGAGTGGGTCTAATGGGAGTGGTTTCATAATTATCAATCAGCTGTGCAGCTGCAGGGCTCTAATGGGGAAAGCTGCTGGGCCTGCATCCCTTTAGACGTGTTCCTATTGGGAATATCTCACCAAAAACAAAATTTTTGTTGCAGGGGATGCCAGAAATATCTCCTCATCATTTCCTGCTTGTGTGATTGGCTCACTAATTTTCCCAGAAGTCTGCACTAAGATACAAGTCAGATTTCAGGCATCCCCTGCAACAAAAATGTCATTTTTGGTGAGACACTCCAAATGGGAACACATCTAAAGGCAAACCCAGCAGATTTCCTCATTAGTGCCCTGCAGCTGCACAGCTGATTGATAATTATGAAACCACTCCCATTAGACCCACTCAGCTCAGAGGCACAGAGTAACAAACAGTGATTTCTTCAGCGTAACAAAAGGTAGAAATCTGCCACAAGGTTTGTTAAAATCCTTGCAATGTACAGAGATCACTCAGAGAGGAATGTTTTTTCTCAACAAAAGTGGAGTTACACGTTTAGACCCCGTTCACACTGGGGCGACGCTACTTCCCGGGCGACCTGTGAAGTCGCGGTGCGCTGCTCGCAGCGCGACCTCGGAGCGGCCGGCAAGGACTTCATATCATTGAAGTCTATGCAGGTCGCTCCGGGTCGCCCCAAAGAAGCTCCGGACCCTTTTTCTAAGTGTCGCTCCTATTAGAACGGGTCCACAGCTTCTCTATGGAAGGCGACCTACGGCGACCTGTCAGGCGACCAGGTCGCCTGACAGGTCGCCCCAGTGTGAACAGGCTCTAAACATTTGATATGTTTTCTATTTTCTATTATGGAAAAAAAATATGTGTCATCAGATTCGCAAATCATTATATTCTGTTTTTATGTCGATTTTACACAGTATTCTAACTTTTTTGGAATTGGGATTGCAAGAGGGACTCAATGTGAGGAGGCTCTGATAGGAACAAGAGGGGACCCCGATATAAAGGGTGGACTCCAATGTAAGGGGGGCATTAATAGAAACTCTGATGTAAGGGGGCTTTGATAGGGATCCTGATGTAAGGGGGGACTCTGATTTGGACCCTGATGTAAGGGAGGACTCTGCGGTGACTGATATTAGGGGGGAATCTGGTGTAAGGGAGACTTTGATAGGGAATCTGATGTAAGTGGTTTCTGATGGGGACCCTGCTGTAAAGGGGGATTTTGATGGGCTCAAGTTTATGTGGAACTTCTTTGCTTTGGTTTACTGAAGTTATTCCAAATCCTATCAAGCTGATTACAAAAAAATGCTAGAAATAAATTTATTTGGTCACTTAAATTTGATTGGTTAATTTATTAAATTGATTTTTGTTTTCATACGGAAAAGGTTAGAAACCCCTTATCAATCCAAAAAATAAAAAAAATTAGTTTCGCCTTAAGCTCTGATTTAACACAGCAGTTTAGTTTTTTCTGAGTCTGTAGAATAGTTTTATTATCTGTTGATCTTGCGGCCAGATCCATTATTTTCCACTTTCTGTAATATAATAACAACGCTGTTTATTCTGAGTAAAATCCCACAGCAGCGTTGCCACCCTGGGCACAGGGTAGTCTTAGGCTGGTCATATACTAAGGGTAGTCCTGAAAAGCACCACCCAGCTTGACAAAAGTTATTTTATAAATCAACTGACCCACATGGAAAATGTTAAGCTGAGCAGTAACTGCATCTTATCAGATAGAGTCGCTGTTCGGGGATTCAGGATGCGGCAGAAATGTGTAGTGATTTTTTACATGTACAGCGTGATTTCCTTTGCACCAACACATCAAGTGCGGGTACTTGTGGTTACATAAAGCCCTGGATGCAGACAGTTTGAGTTCTGTGAATGGGGCTTGTGCTGTACAAGTGACCCCTTGTGGTCACAATGCAGCAGTACAGTTGCTCAGCACGGGACCAGGAAGACAGCAAGGATCACTGTAGTAGTGGCGACTACTACAGAGAGCGTCCCCTTCCCCAGCAGTCTCCTAGGCATGGCACATGCATACCTACATTAGTCCAGGCTGGACCAATGTTACTATGCAAGAAAATACATTAGTGGAATTCAGCTTTAAAAATGAATGAAAATTATTTATTTGCATTAAGTACAGTGAGGTCATGAAAGCAATGGCTGCTGCATCCCTCGCTTTAAAAACCTTGTTTCTATGTACAGTTTGTAATTATCTAGCTAAACAGTGAGTAACAATTTCTGAAATAATCTTACCGCTTTGGTTTACTGCGGCTGACCTGAGCATCACACAGAGAACATAAAGCACACTTTAACCCTTGCCCCGAGGAAGTGAATTACATTTCTAATTATCTGTGTACATGGGGTAGGATCCTCAGATATCACTGCTGATTGAACACAATAGACATATGCAGTAAGAAATGGTAGCTGGAGACCATGCGACCAAGGCTGAAAAAAGGCTGGGAGCTGGGAAACAGCAGCTATATATTTATAGCATGGAAGATGTGCTTTTTTTTTATTTTTTATTTTTATTTATTTTTTACTGTGTGATTTGCTAAGGCTGCCATATGCACTGTTGATTCATATCAAGCAAGAATTTTACATCCCTTTTAACCCACCATATTCTATATGAACAACTTTAAAAGAAAAATTCCCTGTGAAGTGAAACACCACATATAATTTAACCACTTAAGCCCCGGAGGATTTTCCTGCTAAACGACCAGGGGGTATTTTGCGATTCGGCACTGCGTGACTTTAACAGACAATTGCGCGGTCGTGCGATGCTGTATCTAAACAAATTTGGCGTCCTTTTTTTCCCACAAACAGAGCTTTCTTTTGGTGGTATTTGATCACCCGTGCGATTTTTACTTTTTGCGCTATAAACAAAAAAAGAGCGTACATTTTGCAAAAATAACAATATTTTTCACATTTTTTTATATGAAATTCCCCAAAAAAAAATGTAAAAATCAAAATTTTTTAAAATTTTCGGCCAATTTGTTTTATGCTACATATGTTTGGTAAAAAAAATCGCAAAAAGCGTATTCTGATTGGTTTGCGCAAAAGTTATCGCGTTTACTAACAAAGGGAAAGATTTCTGTCATTTTTGGTGTTTTTTTTTTTAACGTGTAATGGCGGCGATCTGCGATTTTTTTTGCGGTACTGCGACATTGGGGCGGACAGATCGGACCCTTGACTGACATTTTTGGGGTTACCAGTGACATTTCTACAGTAATCAGTGCTATATATATGCACTGTTACTGTAAAAATACACTGGTAGTGAAGGGGTTAACTTTATTTGGGAGGGAGGGGCTGTGTGTGTCCCTAGGGGCGTGCTTTCTACTGTGATTGGCTGTGGCTTGAGCTGTAAGGACACTGATCAACGGATCTACATACTAGATCCGAGTGATCAGTGTTTTTACAGCGAGGAAAATGACAGGTGGCTTGTTTACACAAGCTGCCTGACATTCTCCTTCTCCCCCGCCGATCGCCGAGTGACCGGCGGACATCGGGTCCGCTGGTCACACGCGCGCTCGCTCCCCAGAGCCTCACAGGCGAGCGACGTAGACCTACGTCACTCTGCCTGTGAGGGGCCGACTGCCGCAGTAAATATACTGTGAGCAGTCGGCAAGCGGTTAAAGACAAAAATGTAATAAATGAGCCCACATTCAAAAATAAAAATAGTAATAAATAAATAATAACTAATGATAAGAAGAAGAAATAATAAAAAGTGCATTTATAACATTTTTGCATTGAAGTTTGCAGAGCGTTGCAACTGTAATTAGTGTGCTGCAGGGGAGATACACAGGCCAATTCCGCAAAACTAAAAAATTACTTGCTTGTTAAAAAAAAGAATGGATCGATCATGTCTAGGGGAACAATAAAAGAAGATTTATTTACCCGATCCTTCACCCGCAGCGCCTGCAGCCCCACGCTCCACCCGTCCAGGATTCTGACGTCATTAAGGCTCTATTCACACTTGTGCACTCTGTCATGCAACTTTGGACATTAAAGTTGCATGACATGTCCAATGTTCCAATGATAACTATTCATATATGCGTGACTTAAAGTGGAGTTCCACCCTGGGAAAGTTTTTTTTAATAAAAATACCCCCGGGACAGTCAGGGCTAGTGCATTCCACAATGGATAGCCTCTGAACTGTCCCCGGATCACTTACCTTTTAGAAGAAATACTTACCTTTAAAATGTATTGTCCAGCGCTGCCATCTCAGGTGTGGGCAGCTTGAAGCCAGCGCGATCCTCTTCTGTGTCCTCTTCCGTCTTCCGGTGCCGCAGCGTCATCCCTGCACAGCTTCTGGGTATGCCCAGAAGCTGTTTAGCAAGGTATGACGGCGCCTGCACCGGAACTGACGTCGGGGCCGATGCAGGCACATTGATTCCTGGGAGCGATGACGTTCAGCTCCCAAGAATCATTGCAAGCCAGGAAGTGACGAATCGCCGTGGCCACCGAGGGGAGGAAGAGGAAGTAAGGTAAGTATATTTTCTTCTAAACAAGGTAAGTAAAAAAAAAAAAATTGCGATTATCCATTTGTTTTTCAGGTGACCCGGAGCAAGAAGATAGAGGTAAGTATAATTTTATTGTGGAACTCCGCTTTAAAGTTGCAGCAACTTCAAAGTAGTTCAAGCACGACTTTGGTCTAGCTTTAATGCAACTTGAGGGCCAAAGACTTCAATGTTAACCCTCAGAAGTTGCATGAAAGTTGTACCTGAATGGTATACAATGCAACTTGTATGCAACAATTGTCCAAAGCCAAAGTCGTATTCAAGTTACACCCATCCAAGGTTTCACCAAAGTTGCGCACCAAAGTCAGCACAACTTTGCAGGCATAAAAAGTGTGAATGGAGAATAGGATCAGAAGAGGGCCCATCGCCCTGCACTGGACATGAGGACATCGACTGATAGTCCACTGCCAGATTGTGGGGGAGCTCCGCCTACTGAGGGAGCCGAGATCCAGGTAAGTAAAACTGTTTTGCCTGTCGCCTAGACAAAACAAGTAATTAACCCTTGCAGTGAAAATTGCCCAAAATTGGGCTTTAAAAGAAGTGCAGGATTTGAAAAAAACAGACATACTCAACTAGATGGCTGCAGCATCGATCCAGTGCTTCAGCTGTCTCCTGCCGGCTCTACACCAAGAACTGAACAATCAAAGACAGCTGATCATTCAGTTCTTTGTTCTACTCTGAGCACAGAGCAATGCCTGTGAATTACCAGCTTTCTTCTCTGACCTTCTAGTGCTCAATGGAATGCTGGGCTGGGGAGGAGGGGGGAGCAGCTACCTCACGCTCTCAGTGCTGAGAGGCTGAGCAAGCTGCCAGTCAGGCATCTGGGCAGATCCCGACTTTATTGTCAGGATCCTTGCATAGCCTGGACCGGCTCTGTGACATTAAACATCAGCAAAACGAAGTGAACTCCTGTCACCTATGGGGGAAGTATGTGCAAAGGACTTTAAATCCCAGGACCGTATGGAGGCTCTGACCTGCTATGGGAAGACTTTGTAGTCTGCTGTGCAGGCAGAGCTGTGCTTAATTCAGAAAGCAACAGGATGCTCCATGGAGAAGCACCCCATGAGTCTGGTAAAGATAGGGTGGTGTCAGTCTGGGAGTTCGGGGAACATAATCATGTCTCTTCCTAAATGTGGGTGTAACATCAAAAATAGTCTTAAAGGTGAACTATGCCTTTAATGAACAGGTTATTAAATCTTATCTAAAACCAAGAAGAAAAATGTCATATATTGCAGTGTACCAGTCCTGAGATGTGATTGCATTAGTTTTATACTTTCAAGCTTGTATTCCTTTATTTTCATCTATCCAGCCAATATTAGACTTCCTGTCCTAGGGTGACAACACCCATTCACTGTATCCATGGAGGAGCATTATTGTTGTCACCCAAGACAGCACTACTAAACATCTTCCCCTCTCCTCATCTCCATAACATGGAATGTGAAACAATGCTAACATATAACAATCAGAGCACAGGAACTCGTCAGTTCACAAGACCAACAGGTATTTACTGCACGTATTGAATAGATACAACAAAACTCTTTTATTGGTATAGGTAAGAGAAGCTGATTGTTAGGGTTTAACACAACTTTATTACATGTAAAATCCCAGATTTTTCTAACAAATAAACACAAATAATTTCCTTTCTCAGTGTCTAGCAGCACTGATGTCCGTTCTTCCCAATCACCTAATCGTAACCATTTTTCCTTCCTCCATCTCCACTACAAAGTACATTACAAGGTCTGATAAGGGTCTAATTTAGCAGCAGCTGAACAGAGTCCAAAGATATTAACTCCCGGGCCTATGTATTTTTTACACCGTCCAGCGGCAAAGCACGCATCCCTGCTCCTAAAATCCTTTTGTCAACAGCAAATTAGTTCAATATCTAGCGCACGATGTCGGATGTTTCGGGTGCTCGTGGTCTTCTGGCACATAATGAATCAAAGTGGATTCGACAAGCCATTGCCTTGAATAACTGGTAGGCCTTACACTGGAAACATCTCGGTGACAAAAGCAAGCCCTCCTTTAATCTAGGAGGCTCAATTGATTCTTTTGATGAAGGGAGGAAATGAAAAAGGGAGCAATTTGTAGGCTCTTTCAATAATGCAGACCTCTTTAGTAGAGAACATTATTATATCCTTTCAGTTCTGGTGCCTGTCTCCTTTTTTTTTTATTACCAAGGCAAGAATACAAAAAAACTGAAAAGACAACACCATGGTAACCTAATAAAGCTTGTGTTACATAATACATGGCTACGCTTGCCTGTATTGAGAGGCAAGCTCACATAGATGTTGTTTTATGCTTAGTTAAAGCCCCACTCTGGGCGAAATCTACATTCAGAAGTCTGCTATGTGGATATATATATATATCATGTAATAATGCCAAGCTCCACTTACCTTTCAGCAGCAATATTCTCATGCGATCTTCTAAAGGGTTTTTTCAGTTGGGCATACTCCGCTCCATTTAGCAGGGGATCCATAAACAAATCATCTGCTGATTTGAAGCAGAACACTTTGGTGACATCTGTGCCTGTCCACATTTTGACAGCAGACTATGGTGGACCCATGTTTGATCTATGGGTGGGCATATATAAACAGCCTTGCAGCCATTTACATCAGGTTACCTGAGATCCATCATGTTTAGGTCCGAAAAAAAAGAAAAGGTCATAGTCTTTTTTCTGTTTTTTTTCTTTCTTGACCTGGACTAACTCAGAGGTAGACGGATGTAAACAGATACCAAGTTTGTTTACATCCACCTACCCAAAGACCTGCGTGGAACTTGCGATCAGGTCCACTTGAAAAACTAACAGGTGGACCTGATTGGAAAGCCAGCAGTAGGGCAACTGGTCCCCTCAATACCTCTGTGCAGTCTGATTAGTTGGGGGTGGCATTCAACGCATTTCCCTGATCTATGGATCTGCTTTATCAGGAAATGTGGAGTGCATATAAAGTATATACACTGATCAGTCATAACTTCATGACCAACCACTTAATATTGAGTAGGTCCCACTTCTGCCACCAAAATGGCCAGTTTTTCTGCCAAAACAAGTTGCAAGGTGGGGCCTCCATGGATCAGACTTGGTTTTTCCAGCACATAAAACAGATTATTGGACTGAGATCTGGAGAGTCTGGAGGCCAAGTCAACACCTCAAACTCGTTGTTGTGTTCTTCAAACCATTCTTGAACCATTTTTGCACTGTGGTAGGACACATTATGCTGCTGAAAGGGGCCACTCTCCTAATATATCCCTTTGACTTTCAGATGCCATTGTTAGAAGATAATCAATATTATTCACTTATTCACCTGTCAGTGGTTAAAAGGTTATGGCTGACCGGTGTATGAATATGTATAAAGCCAGATGGGTCAACCAGTTGTGTTTTCACTCAAAGGGAAAAGATAGAAGTACAGAAATAGCAGGGGATTCACTGAGGTGCTGTTTCTAATTTGTTTGCTCAGAAAGATTTGATAGTAAAGGACTTCCACAGATCATCCTCATCTTTGTATTTTATCAGTTCAGAAGTTACAGAAGAACGAATTCCACCTTTGCATTAACACTTTCCACTTACCTGGGTCTTAAAAATGAGGGGCGGCATAGACTTCATGATCACATGACCACTGAGATTGACTGTCACAGTGGTCACATAATCAGGAGCCTGTCCTGTTCGATGCACCGAGTGATACTAACATTTAGGGAAATATACGCACAAAGAAACTTGCCCAGAATACGAGAAGTCTGTATTCCAGGTAGTTGTCTCTAGGCGCATGCTGCCCTAAATGTTAATAATAGCCTCAGCAGCTTTCAACCTCTCATAGAGTTTTACAAGCTGCCGGCAGCAGGGCTGGACAGTGCACCTGTGCCTTCTATCCGTGCAAAAATTGCCAGAATCTCATTTGCATGCCAAATGTGCATGAGGCCTAAAATAACCCATTTCAGGGCCTAAAACCTCCCCCCTCGTCAGGGCTTGCGTGCAGGCAGTGTGTTTGAATTTGTAGTCTGGCAAGTCAACTCCTAGTACTATTCATTGTACTCTAAAACAGCCATCCAGTACTAATTCAAACTCACTGCCAGCATGTAAGCCCTGATGAAGAGGGAGTTTTGACCCCTGAAACTAGTTGGTTTTCTGTTTTGCATGTCTTGATGACAAGTTACTAAACTTGTGTAAACTTTGTGGCACTCTCATCCTTCCAAAACCCAAATATTAGGACTGTCCAACCAAATTATTATACAAAAGCACTGCAGACATAAAATGTTTAAATATATTCTAGGCAGGTTGTCTATTTAAAATATAAAGGATTTTCTACTTTACCGTTTTAATAATAAAATAACTTGACCTCTTTCCAGTTTTCCAAACTATAGAAAAGAAATGATATAGAATCCTGTGTAACTGTTCTAGGAAAGCACGGAATGGCCATGCTAATCATTTCTTTGGCCCAGGGCTGGGAGAGGGAACACGCTCTCTGTCAGGATTCATTTGGAACAATAAACATTATGCCGCTCATTTTGCTCAAATCAGTAAATTGAGCTGCACTTTCCACAAAGACATGTTTTGTAATTATTTTTGATTTTCTTCCTATCTTTATGAAAGCTGGGAAATTAAAAAGACCTCACAAGAAAATCTGGAATAGTATTGATTGCGGAAAACATTAGTAAATGTAGTTTAAAAGGCAAAGCGTTTATGTAAACTGTTTAAATTCATTGCTACGATAACAAAAATAAGGGCTTGCTTAAAAACAAAAGTAAATTGTAGATTTTTTTTAGCTAATCTGCTCTATGTTTTAACCACTTCAGCCCCGGAAGGATTTGCCCCCTTCCTGACTAGGCCCTATTTTGTAATTCGGCACTGCGTTACTTTAATGGACAATTGCGCGGTCGTGCGACACTGTACCCAAACAACATTTACGTCCCTTTTTCCCCACAAATAGAGATTTCTTTTGGTGGTATTTGATCACCTGTGCGATTTTTATTTTTTGCACTATAAACAAAAAAATATCGACAATATTTTTCACATTCTGCTATAGGACATTCCCCAAAAAAATTTAAATATCAAAATGTTTTAACATTTTAGGCCAATTTGTTTTCTGCTACATATTTTTGGTAAAAAAAAATTGCAGTAAGCGTATTTTGATTGGTTTGCGCAAAAGTTATCGCCTCTACTAACTACGGGAATGATTTATGTCATTTTTATTTATTTTTTTTACTAGCGATCTGCGATTTTTAGTGGGACTGGGGGGTTAATCATGTGGGTGATCAAAGGGGTTAATATATGCCTATATGCTTACTAACTGTGTGTGTGTGTGTGTGTGGAGGGGGGGGATGGGTTCTGTGACAGGCACAGACAGATCGCAGTTTCAGCTTAGCTGAAACTGCGGATCTGTCCCGGCCTGTCTCACAAAAGATCCGCCTGCTTTGTTTACATAAGCAGGCGGGTCTTCTCTCTGTTTCTTGGACGATCGCGAGAGGAAGGCGGCAACCGCACACGCCGCAGAAACCACGTGCACTCCAGTCACGTAGTACTACGTGACTGGGTGCAGCCGAGTCGCCCTGCCACAGTAATATTACTGTGGGCGGTCGGCAAGCGGTTAAACATCAAACCAGCAAAATCTATGTTTGCTACGTCTACTGTAAATACCAGTGCTGACTGTTGTTTATAACATCCTCTGCCTGTACACCAGTCTGCTTAGGAGTACTTTTGAGCCCAATTAACATTTTGCCATTTCACCAGCCCTGGTGAAGGGGGTTTGTGTGGCCCTCAAAATGCGTTGGCTGTCCTATGCCCTGCCTGTTGTGACCAGTTGAAGGATACACAGACATGCCATTAAAGGGCATAAGGAAGAGGATTACTGCACACCTGTGGGATGTCATTTTTCAGAACCAGACCACTGTATGGGAGAAATAAATGTTTTAGTTCTTAAAGGAAACTTCAAAACTACTCAGGAAAGGAAAACTTTTGAACTAAAAAATGATAATTCTATTTGACACAAAAGATAAAGGACTAAATGTGTACCTCAGTTTTCTAAATCACTATCTAACATCTTTATGATCACTTGCAGAGAGCCTCGTGCTGTCATGGTGACTTCCTTGCGCATGCGTGGGAGTGATATCATTGCTGCCTGCCCATTAAAGTGGCCAGAGAGAGAAAACCCACAAGGAAGACCAGGTGAAGATGGACATGCCTGTGACTAGCAGGAGTGATGACATCTCAGTGTCGAAGGGCTTAGTTTGACAGGTAAGTCTGTCATATTGTACTTATATGTTGTGCATACTAGCACCTTATGGCTTAAACCACTTGGAGTCCCATTTACTAAAAAAAGTGGAGTTTAATAACACTTTAACAATGTTGCTGTCCAAGGAATGCACCATTGCTCTACCATAAATGTAGTGAGGGAATGAGTGTAGCCATCATAAAAAAGGAAGTTGGCCTTAAAGCGGAACTAAACCCATCCATTTAACAGTTTAAAAAACAGTTACATTCCCGGCACATGCCAGAAATGTAACACTCCCATTGGTTGTGCTCTCAACCAAACTGTCAAACCATCCAATGGCTGGTGTCATACCTGATCACATGTGCAGCATCATGGCATTTGAAGATTAAACAGAGGCCAAGATGGCAGCTTCCTTGGCTAAAAATGACGGGAGGGTTTACTTCCACTTTAAAGAATGAAAACTAATGTAGACACGCATCTAAGGTCACATAAGCTGCAATATATTAAACTTTAGTGTTTGGGATTAGGTAGAATTTCAACCAGAAAATAAGCTGTCCATGCAGTCTCCGGTGACCCAGGCCAAGGATTACCATGTGCTGTACACAGAGTCACACTTGCTGCTCCGGAATGTACTTATATTAAATGTCACAGAATCATCCATGTACAAATTCTGCCAATTTCACGCACACGTACCCTTCAAGCTAAGCAAAGTTTAAGCCAACACTGTCCAGGTAATCCTAGCACAAGCAGACATACAAAAGAGAAAAGTTCACGGCATTGACCCAGACAGCCAAGGTCCTTCCTTCATCCTGTTCGGCCTGTAGGGGTTACGAGCCATTCGGCTTCATATCTCTTTCATAGACTGGCCTGTCATTCACAGGAATCTACCATCAGTGAGACATTTTCAAAAGTGACACTCTGTACATGGGAACAGAAGATGCTAATCTTCCGAATGAATGCTCCCATCTTGTCATACATAAATAATACATCAGCATCCTGTTCCCACTGAGACGCGCACAGTTCGGTCTGGTCAGGGAAAGATATGGGACACCGGCGTCGGAGCAGCTGAGGTGTTTAACTGTTGCTACGATACGCTCAGTTGTGTTTTTCAATTTTAGTTTGTTTTGCGCTCAGACTCGCATACATAGATATGGAGATAGGTATCTATAAAGTGTTGTTTTTAAATCAGGCCTTTTGGCGAGAAATAACTTAGCCGGCTGTTCTGAATGTTGAACCAAATCCCAAGCGAATTCAGTTTTACCTCTAAAAGTGTCAGGCCTCATTCAGAAAAGCGGATGTGTGCAGATAGGCTGATCAATTAGGAGGTAGCTAAATGCCGTTTCTGGACACAGCAACACTTTGTGCTATGGCGGCCTACAGACTGGTTGATTAGTTGCAGCCTGTTTATGTGTGCCCCGAAAAACACCTGCCCTGGATACAAACAAACACAACTAAGGCAGTGATGGTGAACATTAGCACCCCAATTTTTTTTTTTACTACATTACCCATGATGCTCAACTACGCTGCAGAGTGCATGAGCATCATGGGAAATGTAGTTCCAAAACATCTGGAGTGTCAAGGTTCCCCATCACTGACCTAGGGCCACTGATAGCCTCTATTCGATTGTAACTGCAAACAGTGACAGCGCCAGCCATTAGTTTGTACAGGTGACTGCATCACTGCTGCGTGCATGCAGCTGTTCATCTGCTTACAAGAATCCACCAGCAGCCACCCATGTGAATGTGCCCTTACAGCTGAACTAAAGACTAAGAGCTAACAACATATACTATATTGTCAAAAGTATTAGAACACCTGATTTTACACGCACGTGAACTTTAATTGCATCCCAGTCTTAGTCCGTAGGGTTTAATATTGAGTTGGCCCACTTGCAGCTATAACAGCTTCAACTCTTCAGGGGAGGGTGTCCACAAGGTTTAGAAGTGTGTCTATGGGAATGTTTGACCATTCTTCCAGAAGCGTATTTGGGGGATGAGAAGGTCTGGCTTGCAGTCTCCGCTCTAATTAATCATAAAGGTGTTCTATCAGGTTGAGGTCTGGACTCTGTGCAGGCCAGTCAAGTTCCTTCACCCCAAACTCGCTAATCCATGTCTTTATTGATCTTGCATTGTGCACTGGTGCTCAGTTATGCTGGAACACGAAGGGGCCATCCCCAAACTGTTCCCAAAAAGTTGAGAGCATGGAATTGTCCAAAATGTTTTGGTTTGCTGAAGTCTTAAGAGTTCCCTTCACTGGAACTAAGGGGCTAAGCCTAACACCTGAAAACAACCCCACACCACAATACCCCCTCAACTAAATGATTTGAAACAGTGCACAAAGCAAGGTCCATAAAGACATGGATGAGCGAGCCTGGGGTGGAGGAACTTTATTGGCCTGCAAAGAGTCCTGACTTCAACCTGATAGAACATCTTTGGGATGAATTAGAGTGAAGACTGCGAGCCAGGCCTTCTCGTCCAACACCAGTGCCTGACCTTACACATTTACTTTTGGAAGAATGGTCAAACAATCCCATAGACACACTCATAAACCTTGTGGACAGCCTTCCCAGAAGAGTTTAAGCTGTTATAGCTGAAAAGAGTGGGCCAACTCAATATTGAACCATACGGACTAGGACTGAAATGCCATTAAAGTTCATGTGCGTGTAAAGGCAGGTGCCAATACTTTTGACAATAGAGTGTAGATCAAATATGAGGGAACTGTTTTACCTGCCATTTGTAACTCTGTTCAGCACCTCTGATATAATTGCCACTGTCAGACAGCATACCTAGATTGGTTACCACACTTGAGCCTTAAGTCTCATACACAGAGGACTTTTACTGCGGCTTTTAGGGGAGTCGGGCATTTTTTATCCTGCTTCCAAACACCCCTGCATGTTAGCTTATGTGTGAATGCATACATAGGCGTTTAGCAGTGTTTAATGGCAGGGTCTTCCAGAGGCAGGAAAAACCCACTGCCAGTGCGTCCAGGAGCAGCAGCCTTTTGGCAGAAAAAAACGCTTGCTGTTTGTAAACGTCTAAAGGCGTGCTAACGCTAGGTGTATTTAGCGCTTGAGCATTAATTCATTTTTTTTGACAAAATAAAGTATTATTATGGCCAATGAAATAAATTATTGCCCAAGGGCTTGATGCCTGTAAACACACCTAAAAACTTGTAAAAGCATTAGATACTTTTATAAGCATCAGGCAGTATTTTCTGCCAAAACACTGCTTCCAGGAGCAAAAAGGCTTCTAGAAGAGTTTTCAAAACCTCCAGTGTGCCTGAGGCCTTATACTGAACTGCTGAGTAGCTTGGATGACCTAAAAAGATACTGGGTTTCAAACCAAACTACTGCTTTCTACTGTCTCAATCTCTCTCTTACACACATGCAGGAAATTGCAAAGCACGTCATGTGACCAAAAGCCGCAGTTCCAAACAATGATACATACGGGGAGTGTGAAGATTCAGAGAAGACATAGATTACATAAAATGGTAAATTAAAGATCCTGATGATGTTAGAAATCACATTCCTCTTAATGATCCCGAGTCTTTTCTCTAACGCCAAAAGGAGCCAATTGCTCTTCTTTCTACTGGCTATCAGAATTCCTAAGGCCTTCCTTGGCATTGGAGGTCAAACCTCATTCCCTTTAGTAAATAATGGATCACCAAAATTACCTACATCACATAGAAGAACTGATAGCCCTGCTGAAGATTTGAACAATATATTTCCACTTAAAATATCACTTCCATGAGCCTTGCTTAATTGAAGAACTTCTTTCTATATTGCCATTCAGTAATCTACTGACCAGGATTGGACACTGCACCCCACCCCCTACATCCCCCAGTGTACACTCATTTCCCCTTACAGCTCTTTGGCCACTACACCACTTTTCTGTCCCTTGGTCCCTACTCTATCTCTTCTTCTGGAGGGACCTAAGTGCCCACATTACCCTAAACTTACGTCTCTTACCTCAACTCCAGCCAATAGTAGCGTTGCAGCTTCATATGTAGCTTTTTATTTGTGACAAATAAAGAGTAGCTTTGATCTCTAATATGGGTGCCGCTTGAAGATACTATGTTGAAGGACAGTGATCAGGGGCTAGCTGAGACCACCATGTATCTGCATCGAAGGTGGAATTTTAGTTGGGTTGAGCAGCGGTGAATGTTTAGTTTTATACACTGGAAATTAAATAGACTTTGGATTTTGAGGACTACATAATTCTTTTTTGTGAACTTCATTTCCAGTAGGGAAAGAAAGTCCTAAAAGTCACATATCAGAGCAAAACCCTGTGAGGAGGTGTATGACAGCCTCCACCCAGGCTCCAACTAGGCCATGCCAGGAGCTTAATCATGGGGATCATGGGGTTTTTCTGTGCTGTACGATATTTAGGACTTCCTTTCCCTACTGGATGTTTTGAGCTGGGATGAACTCTGTCCTTGTTGGCTTTCCTAGCGGTTTGTTATGCAAGAGGACATGGTGGAGCCTTGAGCGGCACCTGTAATTTTTGTTGTGGGTCATAGTGTGGACTTAACGACCATATCTCACTGTAAACTTGAATTTTCCGTAATATGTTTCTGTCTTGAAATTGCTAAAAAACCTTATTATTTAAGAAAAAAATGGTAGATTTATTTGACTTTTAGCTGACATTTAATTTTTTTTCTGTATATTGCTAGGATACTCGCTAAGTAAAGCAGTGCCTCTTAACCAATTATACTACAGTATTATCTCATAGGCACCAGCAAAAAGTTAGTATTGATAGTCCAGATTAATTGTTATAGTCTTAGTACAGCTTGTGCCTTAGAATGGAGGTGGACAGTTTGAAGGCTGCAGATCCATTAACAAATAGGTCTCTGGTGTCATTAATAAATCTATATGTTACAAATGAATGGTTTTAGCTGAATTGTACTGTTACCACGTAACATGGGGTGTAGTTCTCTTCCACCTTGCTGTAAGAAATAATCTCAGTGCACCTGCTAGACAATTTGCATGTGAAGATCCATTAATTTGCTGCTCGAATCCCGGTAGGCTTTACTTCGTATCCTACAACTGTCGGTTTCATGTGACTCACATGTACTGTTATGTTGCACAGATTTAAAGGTAATGCTTGACTAATCTACATGTAAACCCCTATGGATTTATCTGTAGATTTCTATGGATTTATGGAGGAATCCTTGTGGTTTACACATGGGTTATATGTAACCTCTGTGATATGAGTCAGTATTTACAAGTTTCTCTGCTCTATTTGTAGAATCCCACAGGCTTTAGAATCTACCGGGTTTTGGGTTACAGGCTCCATATCTATCTTTCTTTAAAAGTAATATACAGTGCATATATATATATATATTTCTTTTTTTTTTTTTATTGTATTTCTCAGCTCTGTTAGTGGCTATAACCTTAGAACCTTGGAAAACTTAAACTGTATATGCACATGATTGAGTATCTTAAGTAAACATAGCTTCACGTCATTCATTAAGACATTTCCATTTGCAGGGCTAGGTACACTTTCCAAAGTGAACATGCATTTTGCTAAATGAATAGTTTTCTATTCTTTTAGCCAATCAACCCCATTATCTTCTACATAAAGATTTTATAATCTAAAAAGTTTTCTCTTTTGCCAGTCTCAAAAAAAACTTTTGACGTGTTAATATGTCAGGATTGATTTCAGTCCTGTTCTGCATCTAATACCCATGCGCCCAACAAGTCCTTGTTTGATATCTTGAGTTCCTGACCCCACTCTAAAAAATCTTTCTTATTTCAGGAGGATGTCAGTTCTTTCTGCATAGAAAATCTGACACATTCTTCTCAAGTGTCTAACAAGGGTTGATGACCGACACTTGCCTGTCTACCTTCCTCTAAGAACAGTTTAGCATTTATACAAAAGAAGAAATCGAACATCGAGAACATTTATAAAAAAAAAAAAAAAAAGTAAACTATTACATCCAGATTGACAGAAGCTAAGTGACTGCAGCGTATTGTGCTTTAGGTCTATGTTCTAATCCCCGCTTCCTTCTCAGCGCTCTTCTGTATACAAAAGTGAGTCCGCAAGACATCAACATTCTGCTGTCAGCTCCTAACAATGCTGTTTTTTTTAAGCACATTCTAATAAGCCCGCCTTCCCCTTTTCTCCCTGATATGCTTTTATAAAGCAGCTTATGTTACACAAGCTGCCTATAATTCTCTGTTCTGAATTCCCCTCCATCTGGAAGCTCCTGCCAGTGCTGCCGAGCTGTCATTTCAGCCTACTTTATCCGTAACCTTTCATGAACCATCGCTGCCGCTGCATGTCACACTTCTTCCTCGTTTTTTTGTTTTTTTTCTTTTTCCCTTTGCCATTTCCTAACTCCTATCCGATGAACCTTTCAATACGCCATTGTCATCTCCCATCCTTCTTTCTTTCCCTTGTTTAATTATCTTACTTAACCTTTGATGGTGGCGAAGAGAAGCACAATGGAAAAAGCGCTAACTTCTCAAACCTTATGAAACGTAGGGTTAGGCTTTGCCGCTTGAAAAGTTGTAATAATGAGAAGGGAAATCTTCATATTGGAAAACCTGCCAGCTGAAGGGTTTTATAAAGCATAAATAAAAGTGCTTTAGTCAAGTGTAATGTTTGTTGGATAGAATGGGATAGAGTAAAGGCCCGTACACACGTACCGATCGTCGGCATACAAACGTCGGTGGACGAAGGATCTGCCGATTGTACGCGTGTTAGTATGGTGCCTCCGACAGATGTCTGCGCACAATCCGCGGACAAAAGTCTTTCGTGCAAACATGAAAATATTTGTATGCCGACACCAGAACGGACGATTGTTCGCCTGTCAGTACACAATTCGGCCGACAGACCGCAGATTTGCAAGACTGGGCATGCTCAGAAAATAGAAAACACAGGGAAAGTTAACCATTACATGACATCACTTCTGCAGTCGGCGGACAAAATTCTTGTGCTGTCCTTGTGCTGTCTTTGCACTTTTCAGCAGACACCGACATCCCGGGGAGAAAAGAGGAACATTTGTAAGCCGACCATCGGTACGTGTGTACGGGGCTTTAGACAAAATAATCCAATTCACTACGGTCTCATGAAACAACGTAAACTGTCACAACTGTGACTATGGCTGAAAATGTTTTCTGGAGAAAAGGGAGTGGATTACCTGAGCGTGGTTGTTTCATAATGGTAGTGCTCTTCTCTTCTTGCAGCACTAGGGTCCATAGTTTAATTCAGTCCAAGGGCACTTTTGTCTGATTTTCCATAGGTTCATTACTAATGTAGAAGGCAAGTCAAAACCTAACTGAGCTGAAATCTACCCCCACCCCCATTCTAAGCCTAATTTATCCACTCTGTAAAAGGAAAGATGTCTATACTTACCTATTCTGAAGTCACTCTGGTTTGGTCACATGATCTCTCCAGCGGTCGGCTGCAGTGTAGATGAGAAATCGTCAACAGAGGCTGCAGAGCCTGAGCGATGAAGTCACTCATAGGCTTACTGTGGAGCATCCAATGTCAGCTGTCCCTCTTCTACACTGAAGCTGTGACTTCAGGATAAGTAAGTATAGGCATCTTTCCTTTTACAGAGTAGATAGAATAAGTTTGGAATGGGGGTGGGAGTAGATTGAAGCTTAGTTAGGTTTCGACTTGCCTTCCACTTTAAAGCTCATCTAAACCTAAAACCGAAAAAAAGTATATATTGCAACCACCAGCCCTTAGATGTGTAGGCTGCATTAGTTTCCTCTTTCAGATATCCTCTTCCTCCCCCTTTATATTACCTGGTGATCTTGACAATAATACACTTTCTGTCCAAGGGTGACCTCACTCATTAACTGTACTACTGTATATCTATGGTGGAGCAGTGTTGTCACCCTAGACTACACATCTGATTTGGACTACAGACACCATCCCTCTCCCCATCTCCATTGCATAGACAGGAGGTAAGCTGCTATACATAAATCTTGTTAATTGGTTTACAAATATTTTAACTCCTAAAAGGGTACAATAAATCTCAATCAAAATCTTTTCTTCTCCTTCTCAGTTTCTACTTGCATGGGGGGTTGGTTATAATTGCCAGGTCTTTCTTGTTGTCCGTGTACCCACTCAAAAGATTACCCCTAACTTTCTAGCATGTCCTAATAGGGACAGAAAAATTAAGTCGACAGTGGTTCTAACCCTCCTCCATTCTACTAAAAATTAGTTTTTAATTTCTGTTTGCATCTTTACTGAAAAGATGTAACATTATTTCCTGGCCCAGTGCTATGATGGGAAGGTAGGGACAGTCTGCCAGGAAGGACGCATAAAGCAATAAAAACATCATACAGTCCTAAATAGAAAACTCCACTTGAATTTTCTTCTGGTCAAATAGACGGTGCTTAAAAGAGTCATTCTAGGTCAGCCATTCTCAACCAAAGTTCTATGGAACTTTGTGGGTTCCTCCAGAGGTTGCTAAGGGTTTCTTGGGCTGTGACTGATTTACCTCCCATTTGATGGCGTCTGCATTTTTGATGGGCGAACACCACTTGGCAGAGGCCAGCTGCATGACACAATTTATCTTTTTAATTGTCTGTAAGAGTGGCATTCTGTCCACTGGTGTAAGCGGCCAATCCTCTCACTGGCCATCCATGTAAAGGACATTTTTCCTACTGACCCCCAATTAAATGGTTTTAGCAGAAGTTCCCTAGGATCTAAACATTATTTTAAGAGGTTCCTCTGTGGTAAAATAAGTCAAGAAAGGCTGGTCTATGGTATGACTGTAGAGACATGTAAAGAGTATGTTAACCAAACCTTTTTATTTTAGTAGATAGTGGAAGGATTGGACTCTATTAGAGAGATTTGCCCTTACCTACTATCACAGTGACACAGTTTCACCAGACAGGTAGTAAGGGAAAAACCTTCAACAGCAACAGAGTTAGATATATACAGGGGTTGGACAAAAATATGGAAAGACTACATGATTTGTGGTGTGAAAGTGACAACATGTTTTGGATTGAAAGCGGAAGTGATGTAACATGGGACGGTAGGTGGCATAAACTCCAAAACATACAAAGAACACTAGACACACCAAACTGGAATAATAAAGGCCGTGGCCTTGTTTATTGGTTTTTACAAATATAAACAGATAACAATTCACCATAACTATCCTAACCACTTGACCTCCGGAAGATTTACCCCCCTTCATGACCAGGCCACTTTTTGCAATACGACACTGCGTTACGTTAACTGCATGCAACGCTGTACCCAAATAAAATGAATGTAATTTTTTTCCCATAAATAGAGCTTTCTTTTGGTAGTATTTGATCACCATTGTATTATTTTGCGCTATAAATAAAAAAATACCAACAAAAAAAAAAAATAATATATATATATATATATATATATATATATATATATATATATATATATTTTTTTTTTTAACTTTTGGCTATAAAACATCCAAAAAAAAAAACCTACAAAACTCACTTTGATCATAAACTTAGGCCATTATGTATTCTGCTCCATGTTGTTGGTGACAAAAATCCCAATAAGCATATATTGATTGGTTTACATAAACATTATAGCTTCTACAAACTATGGGATATTTATTTATTTATTTTTATACTACTAATGGCAGCGATCAGTGACTTATAGCTCGATTGCAATAATGCGGCGGACAGTTGGACACTAACTGACACTTTAGGGGAACCAGTGACACTAATACAGTGATCAGTTCTAAAAATATGCACTGTCACTGTACTAATGACACTGGCTGGGAAAGGGTTAAACATCTAGGGTGATCAAAGGGTTAACTGGGTGCCTAGCCAGTTTGTGTTTACTGTGTGTGCTGCTTTTACTAGGGGAAGGGATAGGTTTTTGTCCCTGCTTTGCAGAAACACAAAATCTAACCCCATCCCCCTGTCAGAACGGATTTTGTTTAAATAGGCAGAGCTCGGTTCTGAGTCTCTTCCCAATGATCGTAGGTGCCAGTGGAAATCGAGAGCCTGGCACACACAGATCGGCTTAATTTAGGCCATCTTGGATACCAAAGGCGGTCCAACACCATATTAAGTAATTATTTCGTTCTTTTACCTGGTGTTTCTGTATTTTTGCCCAACCCCTATATATACATATATTTTTCAGTAGAGTAGGGGAAGCCTCCCCTCATTTTTTTTCTGCTACATTTTTCCTGTTGCAGATACTGTATACCTTTTACCAACAGAGCATTGTATAGCAGCAGTAAAACCTGAACATGGGTTGTAATCATTCCACAAAAAAAAAAAATTAGCGCACAATTTCCTGAGAAATTTTAACCGGCTGTATCTGAAGTTGCCAATGAGTGCTTCAAGGTCAACAACAAGGTAATTGAGTAGAGCCCAAAACTGGTACAGACAGAAGCTAGTAACTCAGCCTCCAAAAATATTCATTTTTTTGTAGACCTATCCTTTAATAAAACTGCTGCTGGTTAGACTCTTGACAGTGTCAAAGGGGCTTGTTATCCAAGATGTAATGGAAGGATAATGAAACAACAGATTTGTAATGGAAACTGGCAATCACTATCCTGCTTAGTAACAGAAGGTGCAAGAGAAGTGTGAAGATCCCCATGTCTTTTTCAGAATTATGTACAAAAGCTGCACAATTACTTGTATATTCTAGATAGACAGATGGAACATAAGGAGTTATTGTAAAATCTGCCTAAAAGAAGTCTATATTCACAGATTTGAATGCCTGCTCCCACTTCACATATCTCTAACCCTAGATCCCCCATCAGTAATGGGTAGGGTTGGATTTCTACATAGATTTTATAGGCTACTTTCTAAGCAGCAGGGACACTAGTGTGACAATGAGGTATATGTCAGAAGCGTGTAAATGCTCCTGTTCTTTTACAGCTTCTGGTCTCATTCCAGCATCCTAGTTTTGGTTGTGATACATTCTCTCTGTCTGCCCACCTGCAAGGTAATTGATGTGGTCAGTCACTGGGTGGAGACAACAACATTTAGGCTAGCCAAGCCTGCAGTCTCATGCTTGTGATAGCATGTGTAAATACCTGATCAAGCTGCCTGTCTGCTCTGCTCTGCTAGATTGGATTTCCCTGACCTCGGATCAGATATCACACTATTCTTTGAACCCTGCCTGCCTTTTACCTGGACTGTCATTGAACCGCTCTGCCTGTCTGCCAACCACAAGTACCTGTTTGCTTTGCTCAGTTCACGCATGCCCTGGCGTGGTAGCCAGGCACTATATCAGTGTGCTTGCCTTATGGGAAAGGGGGTTGCTATAGGTGAAGAACACAGTAGCCAGCTATAGTATCTGAGCACCTGCATTAGGGATAAGTGTGACATTGTCCATGCACTGTTTGCTGACAGTAATGCATTGTAAGAGGTTAAAGATTGCTGCCCTGCCAGTCAGTGACATTCAGCTAGTTCTTCCTTGCATCCTATATACATATTTATGTTGGTAGAAGAGGTGTACCGGGGGAAATCCAACAAACTCGCTTTCATCCCTTTTTCCCCAGCCCTGGTGTGCCTTGTGTAATTATGACATAGTTTGGTTGAGGTGATACAAAGACTGGCTAGTTAACATTTTGGATGAACAGTAAAGCCCCGTACACACGTACTGATCGTCGGTCGAACGATCAGCCGTCTTTTGTCCAGGGCTGTCGTGTCTGTTGAAAACTGCAAAAGACTGCACACGAATTTTGTCGGCCAACAACAGCCGACTGCAGAAGTGAAGTCATGTGATGGTTAAAGTTCCTTGTCTTTTTTCTTTTCTGAGCATGCCCAGTCTTGCTAATCTGCTGTCTGTCGGCCGAAATCTGTACTGACTGGCGAACAATCGGCCGTTCTGGTTTTGGCCAACAAAAATTTTAATGCCTGCACGACAGATTCTGTTCGGCCGAAAATGCGCTGTCGGCTGTCGGAAGCATCATACTAACAAGCCTACAATCGGCCGATCGGTCGTCGGCCGAATATTTACGGCCGACAATCGGTACGTGTGTACGGGGCTTTACTGAGGAAGCGCTCCTCTAGTTGATTTGCAATGCCTTTATTGGGCTGGCTGTATATATTAGATGTCTCATACTTGGGTGGAAACCTCATGCCTATGGGGGCTGTAGTAGACACTAGTGGGCCAACTGATGTTGATGGGATTCACCAAAAATGTCTAATCACTACCATCTCCCCCAGATAAGCTAACAATAGAATCTGTCTGACTGTGTGCTCTTTTGACTGATCCAAAGTATAAACTTGTAGGCCCAGGTGACCAGAACATGCTCATTAATACCATGAACTGAGAAACACTTATCAAAGGTTAGATAGAAGCCCGACCGTACTCTGTTCTCAGATGGCTGTTCTCTGTAGCCAAGCTATGGACATGCAAGTAATTACATATTCTTAGCAAACAAAAAAAAGAGCTTTAAGACTTCATGTACACAGGTTTATGAAAATAAGCAGCATTTTTCTGCCAAAATTTGGCAGAAAAACACCTCTAATGTTACAATATGTATTCACGATTTATGCATGTACTTACATGTATTTATGCACAAATGGCATTTGAATGAATGCATTCTACTGGCCAGAATATGAATTTATCCTGGCTGTTGGAATCATTTTATGCACATGTACATGTGTTTATGTGTATTAGACGTGTTTATGTGTATTTTATTTTTTTAAAGCTTCTCTAGCAACACACCATTGGTGCATTTATTTCTGCTGTAAATGCACCTCTTCAAATATGGGTGTAAAACTTGTGTGCATGACTATGCAGGCTAACATAGAGGTGCTTTTATACGCTTAAAAACCCTGAATGGCTGTATGAGCTGTGTTTTTTAGGCTCCATGTGAATGGGCTTTAAAGTGGAAGTAAACCCCTTTTTTTACCTTTATCTACAGTTAAGCTTAAAGCAAGGCTTACAGTACCTGTAGGTACATTGAATATCTCCTAAACTTGCACTGTTTAGGAGATATTCACAATGCATGCAGCCGCTGATGTCATTGGTGCATGCGCTCTGAAGGGACTTCAGAGCTCCGTGCTGTGATACGTGACTCCTGCGCATGTGACGTCATAGCAGCGCGTCCAATCAGACGGCCAGAGGATGCGAACCCAGAAGGAAGACCGGGTGAAGATGAAAGCCCTGTGTGTAGTGAAAGCGCACCACTGGAAGGCTTCGTTCTAAGGTAATTATTTCATAATGTGCTAGTATGTGATGCATACTAGCACATTATGCAATTGTCTTGCAGGGTTTAAAAAAAAAAAAAAAAAACGCATTAAACCTTCACTGAGCTATGTAGTGCCAGGCTCCATGGAGCAATTAATCCCTGAAAGTTTTAATCTTTCAGCAGCTCAGTTCTCCTTCTACCCATTCCCAGAAGCACCTGTTGTGTGTTTGCATATAGAGATTACAAAACTGGAAGAATGCTAAGTCACAGCTGGTAGAGGGAGCAGAAAGCTGAACCATTGGGAATGGGGAGTAGGGTGAGTTGGGGAACTAAATGGCCACTCTGGAGGAGGGTGCAGGGTGAGCTTGGCTGTTGAAAGTATTAGGCTGGGTTTACACTTATGCGGCCACGGGTTCGTGCTTGGGGTCCGGTGCGTTACTGTTTACCGGTTCAGGTCTGAATCAGGTCACAATTCCTGCCTAAATTCGTACCTGAATCGGACCAAAGATGCATAGATACCTTTTTTAATGCGGACTGCGGCTGTCCCGGCTCCCTTGAGAGCCAGTCACACTCCCCTGTAATGCGAATTGTATATAGAAAATGCTTACACACAAACGCGATAACCCAAGCAAGTAATCCCAAGCGCTCAGTGAGGATTATTACAAAAAAAAAAAAAATAAATGTATAATATACAATGCTGCTACTTAAATACATAACCTATCAATCGGAATAAATGTGAATACCATAAAAGCATAAAATTTTCCAGTAGTGCAAAGATGGTGATAACCCCTCACCATCTATCAATCTACAATCATGACTGCTAATGCACAATACAGTCTGAGTGCAGTCAGTGCAAAATCCACCAAAACAGCAGGAGTAGTTCCAATAGTGCACAGTTGTTACACACTCCTGGGATGATTAATATATGTGCAGATGAAATACTGGATCACCATGAACCGCCACCACCGTGCTCAAAGGGGGGAGAAGCAATGCAAACTCACCGACTCCAGTGGCTCAGTCACTCTCGTGACTGAACAAACTAGCCAAATGTAAATAACATCCACTTAGAGATCCAGGATAGACACAGTGTTAGGTGATCAGCCGAACTCAGCAGCATGTGGGAGAAAAAACAAACTCCACTAGTGTAATAACGCTTACACCACTTTATTCAATATGTAAAAACCAGATATTGCACTCACATGTTAAAAGCATAAACATCCGCATATATCGTCATAGGGGAGGTGTTCACCCTTCGGGACTCGTGTCCAGGCTCCACGCCGTGGACCGCACGCCTTCTGGGTGATCAAGCTCCTCGTACAGCAAAGTGAGGTGACGCCGCCTGGTCATGCCCCGACGCGTTTTGTACTTCCGACTTCTTCACCAGGGGTGTGACCATGATGGCACGGCAGCCATATAAGTACCTCCGACTCCCCACCCACTAGGGCGGAGTCATGGTGTAAGTAACTTGTATGCCGGGAAACCTGCCGCAGTGTTCAGAAAATGTATTATTGTGTGGGCCCTGTTGTTTTTAATGCTAATACTATTTGCTGATTTATGTTTCTTGAGCCATTGTAAAAGAGCCGTGTACCTGTAGTAGTGTTTTAAAATCTATTGTATGATTCCTTTATTGCCTTCATTCTTTTGTACCACTGACTCACCGCCACTAATTATCCTATTCTTTGTAGTTACCTGATTAAGGGCTCTTAATGCTCACACAGTTTGCATCACAATTTTTTTATATAATTAGCCATTCAAAGCTAAGACTTTGACAATCATTTTTGCTTTTTATCTAGATCCTTGACAAGGTATTTTTCTTTACTTTGTTATTATAGTAAAACCCAACAATAACTAATCTGCCTGCAATTTAAAAGATTCTTCTACATAACCCTTCTAAGTTTTCTAAAGGTAAAATATTGCTAAATATATTAATTATATCATGACTGTAACAAAAGGACCATATTTATACTAAGCAGTAATTGTTTTCATTTTTCAATTACAGAATTAAAAGAAGGACTCCAAGAAGATGAAGATTCCATTGTTGTAACATCACTGAAAAATGTCCTTTCTCTATGCCATCCATTATCATCTAGGGTTCCGTGGAACCCTAACATTTCTTCAGAGGTTGCTAGGGGTTCCTTGAGCTGAATGACCTCCCATCTGATGGTGCCTACATAATTCCAGGTCCAATGCCACGTGACAGAGCCAACTGTATGACACCAATGATCTTTTTAGCTGCCTCCCTTACATACAGGGCAGGATCAGATGGAGTCTGCCTGCTCAGAGGGAATCTGTCCGCTGATCCCCACTGAGCAGGTGGATGGCTGGTCTGTGTCCACTCCACTTATGCAGAGCAGACACAGACACAGCCCGCTCTCGTCTATGGGCGTTTGGATCTAAATGGACCACCAGTCCGTTTACACTAGACTGCCATCTGATCCAAGCCACTAGATGGGTGGGGAATGGATCCCTATCCATGTGTTTTTAGTAGATAGGATTGAATTGGATGTGGGTTAACATACATGCCTGCCACTCCTTAGAGGAGACTGTAGGGTCTGATCGGGTCTGCCAGAAAAACTGACAGATGGACTTGATTGGTCTGCTAGTGTGAAAGGGGTCTAAGGGTGGCATTCTGACCACCACTGTAAGAGAGGCATCCTTCCCACTGGTCATACAATGTTATTGGCATTCTTCCCACTGAGCCCAATTCATTAATTTTATTAGGGGTTTCCCAAGATTTGTTGCGTGTAGGGCAGCCTATTGAAATGAATGGGCTGTCTTATGTGTCTAGCTCAAAAAATGCACAAAATAAATTGTGTGAAAACGTGTGTTCATGAGATGCTAGGTGTGAATAGAGCCCAAAGATGAACCCCAAGCCAATATGAAAGACAAAAAAATGAATCCAGCTTGGTATTTATTATTACATCATAGGATGCAAGCAGTAGCTGAATTTGACTTAATATTAGCTTCCATGCAATGCAGCAGACTGAGGCTTAAAGATGGAAAAGAACCACAAGGAGCCAATCAATTGTGATGCATGCAAAGGTACTGGAACCTACTGATAGGAGGAGAGAGCAGAATGACAGAGCGATGAGCTGACTGAACTTTCTGTCAGTGTGACAAAATGCAAGCTGCTCCTGCTGTGCTGTCTCTTTAGCTAACCCATTGTGGTCTGGGAATCCTTTGTTGTTTATTAAATATGATTTGCCAAACAAGATTTTATGAATCTATATATAAAAAAATGTATAAACCTAAAAAAATAAAATAAAATTGAAATAACCCCCAAATAATTATGGTTTCTCTTTACAGAAAGGTACAGTATTCAAAAATAAATTTATTTAGAAAGACAAATGGCGTACAGAGAGACGTAACGACCACATTCAGGCCTCATGCACACTAGACGTTTTTACCACTTCTAGGAGCGCCTGACATTTTTTTTCCTGCCTCTAAACGCCCCTTCATGTGTCCATGCACATGTATCACTGTCCCCATAGGGCTTGCTGTGTGTTGACCTCTTAGGCCTCCCTCTGATTACCTACAGACAGTTGCTGGGGGTTTTTGACTTTTCCCTCCTTACTCCAGTTTTGCTCGTTACTCAATAAAAAGTCCAGGGTATTTCGTTTTTTATTTATTGTGGAACTTGGATGGGATAAGGTAACAGTGGGATACTCCAACTGAACTATTAACAATAGATAAGGACAACTCTCACTTGGCCTCACCAGATTACTTGTGGATTTGTTAACATCATCGGCTGCATGCAGTGTAAATATCTCCTAAACTGTGCATGTCTAGGAGATATTTACAGTACCTATAGGTAAGCCTTATTATAGGTACAAACAGGTACAAACAGTATAGGGGGATACAACCACTTTAAATAAACGTCCTGTTAGCATTAGGCCTTACAATCAACAGTCCAGCTGAAGATAAATTATAATTTGGTGCTGTGGTTTATTTGCTTTATAAAGGATTATTATACATGTACTAAAGTGGTAGAGTTTCTGAAGCACATGGACATATATATGGATTAGAGAATGCCTTTAAAGTGGAACTTTAGTCAGAAAATTAAGTCACTTCAGGCTGGCCCCTTTTGCAGGTATACCTATGTAAAACATTACAAATAAGTGCCTATAGTGTTTAAAATCCAGTAATAAACTGTCTCACCCTGCTTTGCACATGCTCAGTTGCTCTCCATTTTAGGGATTTTTAGGCACTGCTGATTTTGTAGAGGCTGATCGATCTGCTGATAGCCTTGAAGCAGAATAAAGTCCTCCTATCTGTTACAGGCAAGGAAGCTGCTTCTGTTTGATCTGCAACTACCATGGTGCTGAACATGTGATCAGTTATGACACCAGCCATTTGATGGTTTGATAGTTTGGTTGTGACAATTAGCAATCCTGGAATTCTAGGAATGTAACTGTTTTTTTGAAACCGTTAAATTGATATGTTTAGTTCTGCTTTATGATTTACTGCTGTTCAGAGGCTCTGGGCTTTAGTAAAATGGCAGCCTCCAGGAAGAAGAAACAAGAGCAATGCTGGAGACAATTTACAGCATACACTCATTTTAGTAGCATCATTTATAATGTGGAATGTATGTTCCTTGCTAAAGAACATTATTTTTTATCAAGTTGTTATCGGATAAGTTCCACTTTAAGTATAACAAACGCACCCTGTAAAGAAATATATATATATTTTCCCTGGATCAGATCTAGTAGAGGAAGGCATCACACAAAGGTCCCTGTGTTTTTTGTATTAATCAAGACCAGATAAATGGGTGATGTGGGGGTTGATAAATACTCTGTTTAGTTATGATATATATATATATATATATATATATATATATATATATATATATATATATATTAGCCAGTTTAGATATAAATAGAGGCTTGTTGGCATGGTGGCAGTGTATTTTTAACAAATATTTTAATGTCATAATGCATTTTTTGTTGATTCCGTTGTAATCTGGGACTAAAGCCAAAGTCTAGCATTTCAAACGCCATCATTTAATTAATACTGAGTCACGCAGCTCCATATAGTTTAATTTCTTCATAAGTTCATGAGCACCTGGGACTTGTATTAAAGTGTTTTTTTTTTTTCCCCCGTTTAAGCTACACTTGATATACGTTAATTTCCCCTGTGCAAGGTGCTGCCTGCTATGTATTATAATAATCATCACTCATGTTCTGTGCACAGAGGAAAAAAAGTCTCCTTTTCAGGGTTATTTCATAATGGAATGTACTGCACTATACTGCCGTGGTATGACAAGGACCCAGATCCTTGCTTCGGCTGTTAATAATTACTGACTGCTCAGTCATATGAAGAGAGTACCTCAGGGACCTTAAACGAAAGTTTAAATATTGAAGTCATTTTTTCACCTGTTTCAGAGACACTTTGAAATTACCAACTAAAAACAGAGCAGTCCGGATCTACAAGTCTATGAGGGTTCTAGAAGGTCCCATTCCAGACACAATATTTTTTTTTTTTCCTGTTTTTCATTAGCATGGGTAAGAGTTAAAAAAAAAAATCTATCCTGGTTTTTATGTCCCCATTGGGGAAATTTTACCTCACTTCCTGAGTTCTCTGCAGTGGGGACAGAGACAAAGAAAACCTGTCAGAGTTTCTCATCTTTATTTTAGAAAAATGTTTTACTACTCTCTATACCAGGGGTCCTCAAACTACGGCCCTCCAGTTGTTCAGGAACTACAATTCCCATCATTCCTAGTCACGTATGTGAATGTCGGAGTTTTACAATGCCTCATGGGATGTGTAGTTCCGTAACAGTTGGAAGGCCGTAGTTTGAGGATCCCTGCTCTATACCATTAGAGATAATTGGGCCACTTACTGTCTCATCGACTACACAGGAAGTGAGGAAAAATCTCTCAAATACAGAAACACAGATAGAATAATACCTGATAAGGGTTCTAACCCTTCCCCACTCTGTTAAAAAAAAAAAAAATGGAAAAAAATAATAGAAAACAAAATAGAAACAGTTTGGATGGAATTGTGCTTTAATGGGGAACAGGTAAATTCTGAGCTGAAACCCAAATCTAGGCAAAGGGAGGCGAAATACTGTAGATCTACTAACTATGTCTGGGTTATAAGGCTGTCTAGCACAGAGATTAACAATGCTTCTTGAGCCTTAAATTCTGCAGACACCCAGTAATGACTAACACTAGTTATAGCAGGTATAAGACCAAGTGGGCTTGGATCCCCAAAGAATGATGGATCACCTTATAGAATGTTGGTGGGCTCTGTAGGTAAATCCGGCCATAGACAGTCCGAATCTCAGCTGGTTTACCAGGGACTGGCCGAGATTTGAACTATGTATGGGCAGGCAGAATGTACCCAAGGTGATCCTTTGATCAACTTGGGTACAACCAGCCTGTCAGATTTTACATGCAATTATTGACAGCAGCTATTGCGGATGCTAGCAGTAATCACTGTGTTCTCCCAGAGAAGGGGTGGGGGGGTTGTCTGTCTCAGGTCTTTACATTCAGCCTGCCCATACAGAACACAATGGCTCCACAGGAGGGATTCCTCCATCAACAAGCAATCTTCTTTCCTGCAATGGTTGCAGGAAGGAAAGCCACTCCATCTATGGCTTTAAAGTGCATTGACTCTGGTAAGGCCACTTTTCAACAGAAAAAAGGCAATTAAATGGCATTTTAGTTGGAGTATAATGTAAAAATTGGATAGGCCAATATTAGTGGTAAAGTCCACATATATCTTTTGATTACAAAGTCTAATAACTTTCCAGTGCATTTCAGGGTTCTAAAATGTTTGAAACCTCAAGAACCAGAGAACCATGTTGGCTTTTGAATGGACTTTAAAGCCCCGTTCACACTTATGCGTGTGCGGGAAGGCTGCGAATCCGCAGCCTGTTCCCGCATCGCACACGCACCCCCGGCAGTTCACACTGCCATATGCGATACGCTGGGGGTGTCAATGTAATCTTAACGACACCCCCAGTTTGATCGCATATCGCAGTGCGATCGTGCAGTTCGCACAGGATCGGATCGCACAAGTGTGAACCGCTGTGCGATCCGATCCTGATGTGGCTGAAAAAAAGGGTCCCTGTGCGTGTTTGGTGCGGCTGCGGTGCGAATTTAGCCATACAAACTGTATGGCTAAACTCGCACCGCACAGCTGATCACATGTAATGTCGGAGCAGTGCGCTCCGACATTACATGCGAACCCCGCACACGCACAAGTGTGAACCGGGGCTAAAGTGTAGGTAAAAAAGTGTTTTTTTATTTTTGGCTTAAATATGGGATATTCAATATTATTCATTTATTTTGCTGTCTGTGTCCAATTGAGGAGATTTTCCTCAACTTTCTGTGCCAGATACACCGCAGGAAGTAAGAGGATATCTCTCCAAAAGAGAGCAGGTATTCCCTCTTAGACTGTTGCCACCAGAAGCAGTGTCTCCATTGGGAGATTTTCCCTCACCTTTAGTATACATTTTGGATTTCTCATTACTTTCTGTAGCAGAGACAAAGGTCATTAAGAAAAAAAATGGAGACAGTAAATCTCCTCAGCATGGAAACAGGACACAATTAAAACATAAGAAGACAGCCAGTTTGCCAATTAAAAACCCAGATGGAAAAATTGACTGACATCCCATATCAGTAGAACAAATACATTGATAGTTCTGGGGCATGGCACCCCCCCCCCCCCCCTTTAGCAAGGTGACAAACACAGGAGTCTGGCTGTCTTCTTCTATTGGATTTATACAGTAGCACTTGCACTTCAGCCCTTCTTATAGGTTGTGTGATGGGGTTCGATGTATTGTCAGCAAAAAATAAAATAAAATGCCAATCCTAAGCCAATCAAATTCTTTTCGTAACTAAAAGTTTAGGTTTTACATACTCTGTGTGTGACATACCATGTAAAGCTCTAAACAACGTTTTTTAAACATCATCCACTTCCATACCCTTTAAAAGTAATAATAATAACAATATTAAAGTTGATTTAACTGACTCAATATATTCTGATGATACTTTTGCCAATTTAAGTATGCTCGCCAGTTTTAGGGGTCAGTGCACAAAAACTGATGGTCCAGTTATAAGCACACCTTGGTGGGCATCTTCTTCCATTGGCTTCACATATCAATCTACTCTTGTCAAAATCTCTGTATTATAAACTAAGGGAAAGAGCCAAGGGTAGAAGTGACTAGTGGGCACTTATTGGAACTCAGGTCCTTAAATGATCTTTCTGCCCAAGGTTCAGAAATGTAGCATACGCCTGTGAATGGAATGTCAGTTTTGGCTATTTTGATCCATTGAAATCTAACCCCATTCAAACCCCAACAACTTACAAAGCCATCCACAACTCTGCCCCCAGCTACATCATTAACATTGTCTCAAAATATCAAGCAAACCATCCTCTTTGCTCCTCCTAAGACCTCCTGCTCTCTAGCTCCCTTATCACCTCCTCCCATGCTCACCTCCAGGATACCCCAATCTGTCCAACTATCTCCTACTCTATCTACCTATAGGAGATCCCTGAAAACCCATCTCTTTAGAGAAGCCTATCCCACCTCCATCCAATAACTAATTGATTATTTTCTCCATCAGCTCATCCCCAACGGGTATTACCTTTTGTATTGCTTAACCCTACCTTTAGGATTGGAAGCTCTAACGATCAGGGCCCTCTGATTCTTCTTGTATTGAATTGTATTGTACCTGTACCATCTGCCTTCATTTTGTAAAGTGCTGGGCAAGTTGTTGGCACTATATAAATCTTGTATATTAATAATAATAATAATTTATTTTTATAGTTACAGACACATTGGGAAAGGGTATACACTACTGTACATCCCTGCCTTTTTCCTATTACTTTCTGGTCTCCCATTATTGTGGTCTCCCTAATTTCATGTCCAAGTGGCAACTGGGCCAGGAGCTAAAGGAAAATCTTCCCAAAGGAGACACAGACAATGTAAAGCTGGAGCTTCTTAGGGCTTTTTCACACGGTCCGCCTACATAGGCGAATCCGTGCTGCTCAGCGGGGGTCGATCCGCGATCCCCGCTGAGCCGGCGGATGACAGCTCCGTCTCCGCTTGCAGTGCAGAGAGGGAGGTGTCACAAACCCCGCTGCTCTCTATGGGGAATCGGATGAGAGCGGACCGCCTGTCCGCTCTCATCCGATCCGATCCCCAGGACGGATGGAAAACAGGGTTTCCATCCATCCGGATTTCACAGACAGGATCGGATGCGGATGGCAGCGGGTGTCAGCGGAGGTGTCACCGCTGACATCCGCTGCTCCATAGGGCTGAATGAGGCATCCAATCAGATCTGCCTAAAAAACTGACAGGCGGATCTGATCGGACCGCCCGTGTGAAAGAGCCCTTACTCTTCTCAACTCTATTCAAAAATAAAAAAGTGTTGTCTGGAGTTTTATTTCTAGGCCCCTGTACATTTATATCTAGGGAAAATACATTTTCACTAATTGTTAACAATAAAATCTCCTGTAACTGACTTTAAAGTGAACAGGTTTGCAAAGTGTGAATTTTCCCAGCATTCTTGTGTTTTCTTTGTGGTCTGATACTTCTACATCAGATGTCAGCTGTAATCATATCTCATTGTTTCACCTGAGAAAGGAAGGATTAGAAGAAGGATTTCTCTGGAGGATGTCCCTGGTCTGCTTCATTACCCTCATTCTTCATCTCTTTACTCTGCACTCCCGAGTATATGACCTCCATTACAGTATCCCTCCGCCAATTAACATGTTCCTGACCAGGGAGGCTCTAACTACTCATGTCATAGGAAAATGTAGCTAAAAACTACCCGATCCAGTAAAATGTGATTTTTATTTTATCACATAATATCTGCATTTTGCTACTTATGATGCTCTTGGTAGTTAAATCAATATAAGAGAAATAAAACAAAATTTCAAAAGGCAATATTTAGGCATGTGCAATGTATTGTGTATTACCAGGGGAAGGATGTGCATCTAATTTACTACTAGATAACTATCAGGGCTGAATGAACTATTAAGCACAAAGGTCTACATCTATAGGAAGCAGACAGGATTTTGCCCTGCAAAGTTTACAACCACTACATTTTTTTTGCAACGCTGGTAAAAATATAGATACCCCTTATAAGCCTACCTATACACATTTGCAATTGTCAAAGCCCCGTTAGGATAAATCAAGGCTCATTTAAATCAATATATGTGTGTAAAGGTGCGACATAATTTTGTAGCATTAGGTTTTTTGTGCATTTTGACATGTGTTAAACATATTCCCAATTTCCCAATGCATTTTTGAAATGTAGAATTTGGAGTGGATAGGGTTAGCAGGGATTGGCCAAACCATTTATATACATTTTTTAGCAATAGCATTGCTATTGACTTAGACGCCCCCCTCTCCCCCAATGCAGAAATAAAGACATATTCAACTTTTTTACTTTTTTACTATAGGGTAGTTGGGCAACTTCAATGTCACTTTACTCCAATATGCAAGTGATCCCGTCTTTGCTGCCAGCTTACAGAAACCACAGTGCCTCAAATATTGGGGAGCGTTTGACCATCTCCCATTGGCAGTGCGTGGGTTTAGCAGCCAATTGCTGGGTCCTAGCACTGTCACTTTACAGAGGAGGCAACATCACTGCTCCTCCTAGTCTCTGACATAGGCAGCACATTGGATTCCAGTTTCACAGAGGCAGTTAAAGTGGAACTTCACTCTCCCAATCAACACTGATTCATTTTAATCCTCATGCTGCTAGCATTAGTAAATACATAGGAAAGCGTATCATATTTACTTGTTATACCTTTTTTTTTTACATTTCTACAATTATATCCTGGTTTCTTGCCTAGGCAAATTATGTCATACATCCCAAAAGTCTTCAGGAGGGGAGGAGGAGGGGTTTTCACAGCTCAGCACACCCTCCTGCATGCATGCTTCAGCTAAGGGCAGATGGATTTTAGAAAGTAAATTCTACATGAATAATTTCCCCTTACTTAAGATGGCCAGAAATGCTAAGGGGTTGTTTTTCGAAGTGATTTCTCAACAAAATAAAGCAAAAAGCCATGGATGGATGGGGGCGTTTGCTTTGAATATTAAAAATTAATTAGGTAGCATTTTTGTTTTTTGTTGCTCCAATGCAGTAAAGACCCACTTAAATAAAGTCAGTTCGAGGGTTCACTCTTACAGGGGGCTAAGCTCTCTGCTTTGGCTGCATACAAACTGGATAAATAGCTGCATTAAGTTAATGTACAGCAAAAACCCAGGGCTCTGGATGTAAACTGTCCATATCCTGGGCTGACCAGAGGCCCTTATCCCACATAAGTGGTTGTATTAGTGGTTACTTGCAGACAGCGCCAGGCTGCAAATCTGGTTGCGGCTGTTTGCACACAACTTGCATAGGGCTGGTTTCTCCATTGGCAAGAATCACATATTCTTACCTGCGGCCACCCCTGTGGTTGAGCCCTAACTTGGGCAAGAGGGGAAACCTTTAGAAGCACACTCCTACCTTCTGCTGAGTGGGCACAATGGGGCTGATTTACTAAAGGCAAATAGGCTTTTCATTTTGTAAGGAAAGTTGTACTTTGCAAGGGAGTTTTTCCCAGTACTTAGTGTATGTGGTAAAATGCACCTTTGCAAAACATACTTAATCACGTGCAAGGATTTTTTTTTTTTTTTTTTATATTTTTGCTTGCACATGATTGGATGATGGCATTTAGCAGAGCTTTTTCTTGATCCCTAAGCTCTAGGGAAAATTCATATGCAAAGTTTAATTTTCCTTTCAAAATGTGCAGTCTAGTTGCCTTTAGTAAATCAATACTAATGTCTCTTTAAGCCCAGCTAAAGCTAATTATGCACATATTGGCTGTTTTGGCCTAATAAACTAGAAGAATGGAAAGTTACAATCACATTGTAATATTATCTTACACACTGTTGCTTACATTCAATTGATTTTCTTTAAAAATATCCATTCGAACTAATGCTTATCAGTCTAGTTTTTCTCCAACCTACAGCAGTGAACAGAGCATTAGGTAAGTGAGGGGCAAATTGGGGGTGTTAATTAGGTGAACTTTTTACTTCTTGCTACATAGTGGGAAGCACGGGTTCTTACAATGTCGATAATAATAATAATTACTATTATCATTAGTAATATTATTATAAGAAATATCATGCTTTCCCATTAGAAAGGTTCGGGCTACCTTGCTGGACATGTGACCAGGCTGGCTGGCAGGTTTTGCAGACAGTAGAAGCCCATTATGCTATGTATTGTTACAGCACTACATTCTGCAATTCTATGCACCATATTCCTCATTACTCAACACAGTTCCAGCTCTGGACACGTAATGCTAAGTAATTAATAAGGAAAGGTCATGCTAATTTAACATTCAATTAAAAAGCCCTTAGTGGATCTATTTTGGGTAACCAATACATTTCTATCAAATTAAATATGCAACACATTTATTTTTCTACTTTTACTCCCCTCTCTACACAATCTTTTTTTCTGGCAGCTGAAGAGACTGTCTTTAATTAGATTTCTCTTATTTAATTGTATGGCTTGGGCTAAATCAGATCAAGCCCATAATAAGAACAGCAGTTGTTAACTTAATGCAACAGACAAAATAAAATATTTTCATCCAGATTTGCTGTTGTGACTGCAGGCGGGGTAAGTTGGCAAAGCTGCTATTTTTTAAATGACCCTAATATGAAAGATATGCTAAAAGGCAAAAAAAGTATAAAAATCCTAACAATTAACCACTTAAGCCCCGGAAGATTTTACCCCCTTCCTGACCAGGGGGTATTTTGCGATTCGGCACTGCGTGAATTTAACGGATAATTGCGCGGTCGTGCGACGCTGTACCTAAACGAATTTGGCGTCCTTTTTTTCCCACAAACAGAGCTTTCTTTTGGCGGTATTTGATCACCTGTGCGATTTTTTGATCACGCGCTATAAACAAAAAAAGAGCGTAAATTTTGCAAAAATAGCAATATTTTTCCCTTTTTTTTATATGAAATTCCCCCAAAAATAAATGTAAAAATCAAAATTTTTTAATATTTTCGGCCAATTTGTTTTATGCTACCTATGTTTGGTAAAAAAAATCGCAAAAAGCGTATTTTGATTGGTTTGCGCAAAAGTTATTGCGTTTACTAACAAAGGGAAAGATTTTTGTCATTTTTGTTGTTTTTTTTTTTAACGCGTAATGGCGGCGATCTGCGATTTTTTTTGCAGTACTGCGACAATGCGGCGGACAGATCGGACCCTTGACTGACATTTTTGACACTTTTAAGGGTTAACAGTGACATTTCTACAGTAATCAGTGCTATATATATGCACTGTTACTGTAAAAATACACTGGTAGTGAAGGGGTTAACTTTATTTGAGAGGGAGGGGCTGTGTGTGTCCCTAGGGGCGTGCTTCTAACTGTGATTGGCTGGGGCTTCAACTGTATGCAGAGTGATCAATGGATCTACATAGTAGATCCATGTGATCATCTCTCATACAGAGAGGAGAATGACAGGCAGCTTGTTTACACAAGCTGCCTGACTTTCTCCCTCTCCCCCGCCGATCGCAGAGTGGCCGGCGGCGATCGGGTCCGCCGGTCACACGCGCGGGGGGGTCCGTGACCACGCGGGAGCGGGAGCGCGCCTCCGGCGGCGCGCGCTCGCTCCCTAAACCCTCACAGGCGAGCGACGTAGACCTACGTCACTTTGCCTGTGAGGGGCTGACCGCCCACGTAGATAGTCGTGCGGCGGTCGGCAAGTGGTTAAAAATATTTTGTTTATTCTGTTCAATAAGTAGAAAAAAACAAGCAAAAAAAAAAATAAAATGTTGATCCTGCTTGAAATCTTATTATCTGATCATTTCCTTTGCTCTCTGCATGTGCTGCACTCTTATTAGTTGCGGCCCATTCACACCATTCCAGTAAGGTGTATTGCAGAAAATTTTAAATTTCCTGGCTGAGCCTGAAGTGCAGAGGGAAGCCTCCCCTAAGCCCCGATTTGAGTGCCACAGACGAACTGTGGGAGCCTCACAGGATTCAGTGGTGTATAAACACAGACAGGTCACCTTGGCAAAAGACCCAGGCTAACCTGAGGTACTGAATCTAAGTGCTAACCGGTGTTAACCAGAGCTCCTGATGGTGAAGATGGATTTCGCTGCGTGTTAGCACCAGGTCGCGGTCCTCAGGGTCGCCCCACCAGGGGGTGAGCAAGTCCAGATCCAGTAGCGGATAAACAGATAGGGATAAGGCAGAAGCGTAGTCACAGGAACAAGCTGAGGTGGGGGCAGGCAGCAATCAAGCGAGAAAGGAGACAGTCTGGGTAGTCAATCAGGATACAACAGGTTCAGGAATACAGGAGCAGCTGCAGACAAAACAGCAAACGACAAGTGCGCCTGCTGCCCTTATATAGGCCACTAGGCGCCAAACATAATGGTTATTGCGTGCGCATCTGTGCGTGGTCGCGTATGCGCGCCTTTGTGCATACACAATTGCGCATCTGTGCCTTCATGCATATGCATGCGCACTAGCAAACGTTTGTTCGCGACTAAACGGGCACAAGCGAGTCTGCGCCTGCACACTCCAGTGCGCCTCCGAGATGTTACGGAATTAAGCCTGGTGTGTTCCTGACAGGTAATCATTTTTTTTTAACAGTGGATAATATGTAAAATCATCAAATCCTCTGAAGACAATAGTGTTGCCAGGTATATAACCATTACAATTTTTGCAATAAGGTGTCCAGTGACTACTGCACTCAAAGTCTTGCTTTTTAAGGGACATTTTTAAGGAAAATTGTTTTCCAGAAAAAGTTGAGGACTGGTTCTCCCCTTTACAGGACAATCAAGACCCTTTCATAATATGCCCTGTAACACACGTTACAGGGCACATTACTGCAAAGCCTTGGTGCAATCCCATTCTGGCCAACCGTGTTAGAGAGTGGCAACGCATTACTGTGCATCACTATATTTTGGCAGCACAACACAACTAGTGAGGTGCAACACAGTCCAACAAAAGATGCCTTGGGATGCCTTTTAGAATAAATGGCACTTAACATGTGTTGTAATAAAGTGCACAGTATGTGAATGGGCCCTAATTCTCCAGTAAGGAGCTGAGTAAGGTGAAGTACCCGCTCTCAACTTACAAAACCATGACAAGTATGTGGCCAGTTCTCCTGTAAAAAAATGTCACAAGCAGAGGTGGGCACAGACACAGTATGGCTCACAGTTACAGAAACAAATTATTCTGTCTGAGTTTAGATCACATAGTTTATATATTACTAACCCCCTACACAAAATTGGTTATAATCAAAGATCCAAACAGCTCTCTTATTAAAAGAAAAAAATCCAATTTTTGGGAGTTATTATATAACATTATGGCAAGGGACAATGTCAGAAAAAAAAGCACTGTTGCTAGAATAAACTGGAGATTAGAGCTGAAAATGCGCTGGTTAATTAGCAACCAGCACGTCGGCGATCTCCCAGGAGAAGTAAGATCAGCCTTCCAATTGGAGTGGTATTCATTGGCTGGATTATGCAGAGTATCAAACGCTGCTTTAGATCGAACAGAGCATGACTCGAGATCAAACAGATCATGTCAGATTAGTTTTATTATCCTTTACGATAAGGCGGCAACTTTGCACGACCTGCAAGATGATAAAGCCCTACTTAGAAGGAATCTGCAATTCTCACTTCAGCTTTTATAGCAAGGACTCCATTTTCCATTTTCCTTGACAATATCCATTACATTATGTTCTGTGATTTTGATATCAAACCAGATACAGCCTGTCACGTGACAGTCAAAGTGACTCTGTTTACGAGGAGAACAAGAAGGGTAAAAGTGCATCTATGGACTTTCAGATGTTTACATAATAAGCTTTAAAACTAGCCTCAATGACCTCTGTAACTGCAAGCAGTGCGGAGCAGTTCTTTCTCAGTGTTAACAACAGAAGAATTGAAGACATTCAAGCCATTCTCCCAATAGTTTAGCCCCCCTATTTCTTGTACCAGCAGTGACTCAGTAGCTCAGTTACCACCACTTACCCTTCCACCAGTGTTCAGTCATAGAAATAGATGTGCAGTTAAAGAGATGCTATACTATCTACCTCTATTTTTAGTAGCTGTGCAGTATGATTGTGCAGTCAAATAGGCACTAGAGTTATGGTCCGTATACACTATAGGAAAATTGGGCAAACATTTTAGTCCGAGGAACGATCATACGATTTTATGATAGTGTATACACAACTTTCGACAGCCGATTCTGACCTTTCGAAAGAAAATTTCCGAAGGGACAAATGCCAAAATTTTTCTCGTATGGGAATAGAACTAATGATATTCCTTTAATGTGTACTGTTTTCGTACGATTTTCATACAAGAAATGTCAGATACAAAAGAATGCACATGATCAGAAACAATAATAAGAAAAAAGCCTTTGTCATATGAGAATTTTCGTACATTATTTCCATCCTCGGTTTCGACTTGAGGAAAACCGGCCAATCAGTCGCACGGTTTTCTCATAGTGTGTATGGGGCTTTAGACCTAGTGCACTTAGTGATCAACATTAAGGATAGAACTGGTCTGGCAGCTGAATCCCCTCTCTGCTCCTCTTCAATACAATACAATAGTCATTGTGAGAACAATAGAAACTTGTTAAAAAGAGTATGGCTGTTACTCAGCTATGCCAGCAGTAAGAAGCAGCATTTTCACTGAGAAAAAAAAAAACAGTTTAAGCAAAATCAGGTGTGAGTTGGGCTTTAATATTTTGGTGTTTTAAACAATTCTCAATAAACATTTACTCAGTGTCAACTGGGTAGTATTGTATAATACAAATAAACCGAACAGGCAGAGGCACAAGGATATTTAAAGTGTAGATAAAATATCAGTGGAATTAAATCATGAAACTGGATGCAATCTGGAGACATCTGAAGCCAGCTTGTGACTCAACAAAATTTACAAAACTTGCACACATGTAAGCAGAGATGGACATTTAGGCTATATAGCAAACCTACAAAAGTCAGTACTCGTGGTACTGTTTCTAGGGGACCCAGCAGTTTGAAGCTGAAGATTTTTAAATTGCTGCCTTATGTAAATGAGGTGCACAGCCAACCTCAGGGCTTCAGCTGTTCATTCAGGCATGGCCATTCTGTACCAGTCCACCCCAGTTTGTTTTGTTAGTAATCTGGGAACTTTACCAGTTTCTGATGCAGGAGAGAAAATCCCAAGCACGTCCATTGTAGGCTCAAAGCTGGCTCTCTCTCACATACAGAAACCTGATTATCAAAGTGTCACATCTAAAAAGAATCTCTAAACCACCAAGAAGATTCAAACTTGCTTTGAAAGGTTGAATCTGGTTGATGAAGCATCAAGAAGACATAAAGAAATGTGCACATCACATATTTTAAGACCTCGGCCCTCCCATCCCACATGGTGAGATTAATTTGGAATCCAGCTTCACTGGAATATTTGGATCTCAGAATAAATTATCTCTCTAGTCAAAACTTTGTTTTTGTTATGGATAAAGCAGGAAAGGGGTAAACCTGCTGGGTCTTTATTGCTGTCCAGGTTCCCACTTGAGAGATTCACCCTCTATATTTGTCCTGGTTACCATTGCCATCAGGACAAACATTTTTGACAATTTAACAATTATCTGAATGTCATTACAACTGAAGGTGAGGGGAAATTGTCTCCTTGTTTTTGAGAGATTTTATCTCCCTTCTTTTGGTGGCTGTAACAGGAAGCAAAGACATCAAATTCAGGGTACAGGTAAAGGTGGTAGACCAGCAACATCTCAGGCAGAAGAATCCCTTTATCAAGCCAAATGCCAAGCTAAAAGGTGAAACCTGGCAAGAGAAAGGCGATCTTCTCCTCAAAACTTTGCTTGTCTACCACCTCCATCTGTACCCTGATTCCAATGTCTTTGCTTATGGTCTGTCTTTTTGAATTACTGTCTGCCATTGTATTTGTTTTGCATGCTCCTCACAAATCTCTTTCATGTCACTACTATATTGCATTAGCCAGCAGCCTAATTGGGCCAATGTGGCATGAAAATCAATTACATATTACAAACTGCCCAATGTGACATAGACAACCCCCCCCCCCCAAAAAAAAAAAATGACAGGGTAAATCATACCTAACTCTATCCAAACAAAAAGATTCAAAACCATCCAGCACTCAAAACCAACGCACTTCACATGATGGTGTAACTAGTAATGTTTTCGTTGATGCAGCTCTCCGCAGACTGGGCAATCTTCCATGCACTGTAAAAGACACACACACGAGGGTGCAAATGCCTAGGGCATTGCCACTATAAGCATTTATGGAAAAAAAAACAATATTATACTCACAAAGATAGGTAAAAACAGGCTTTTCACACACACAACTCCAGCAAGTGGGAAGGGTGCCAACAACCAATGACACACGGTTGAGATGCTTACGCGTTTCCTCAGAGCTAACCCAAGCACATAGAGAACCACAAATTAAATGTTCACTCCTCAAAGTCACCCCCCCCCAGGAATGAGCAAGTGAATGGGGCTCAACAATCTCACCTCCCAAATGGACCTAGAAGATGTTGAGCCTCAAAATATACATGTCCCAAAAGACACAAAAATACACAAGGATACAGGGGACACTAGAAAGATTCCACCATAAAACCTCAAGCATGTGGGCAATACATATTAATGCCCCGAAACTCCGGCAACAGTAATTCATGCTCAATGGAGGGGGGGGGGACATTTAAGTTGTGGTTCTCTATGTGGTTGGGTTAGCTCAGAAGAAAAAGGCTTGCTTCCCAAAACGTGTAAGTATCTAAGTCGTGTGGCATTCTTTGTTGGCACCCTTACCACTTGCTTGAGTTGTGTGTCTGAAAAGCCTGTTTTTACCTATCTTTGTGAGTATAATATTGTTTCACTTTTGGTTATGGTGGTAATGCACTAGGAGTCTGCACCCTCTTGTGTGTGTTTTCTAGCTCTATCCATAATAAAACAAAAAGTTTTATCTAGAGATAAACTTTAAGTTATATTGGGTGAATTTCAAATTTTGGTACATTACTGATTTTTTACTAAATGGCATGAACAGGTGATTGTTTTTAATTGAAAGAACCTAATTAAAACCTTAAGTATTATTATTTTTAATATTATGCTTGTTGCTGTTGTTGATCTGGTTAACTTTGATTATTTTCTGTCTTACAATCAAATCAGTCCATTGCCAACACCACTAAACTTATTAAGGATTGTCCATGTCGGATGCTTACACTTCTTGCTCCTTCCTGTACATTTATTTCTTTACCATTTACATTGCAGGTTGAAATTTCATCCCGGACAACTTTTAATATATCCAGGATTACCCACGGCAGCCAAACAGCGAGAAGATTCGCCCACGTGTTTGCTTATAGCGGATATTAGCTACAAAAGCCAGGGATTACATTTGCCTGTAAAGGAGAGGAGAAAAAAAACCCCATATGTCTAGCACTTTGTAGTCCATTAAAAATGATTGAATAATTCTCTGTACAGATCACTCTGCAGAGTTCAAACTCTACGTTCTTCCCGGGAAAAAAAAACATTTCACCTCTAAGTTTAGTGAACTGGGATCATGTAGCGGCTATCACAAATCAGGCTGACAGATTAATGCAGGCTGTATAGTTTATTTATCCTTTAGAGAGGACAGGGAGAGAAAGGGGGTGCTGGGATTGAAATGGCGTCCCCGTGGCAAAGGAATGTGACAGTGAGCAGTTGATAGTTTTCTGAACAGCTCCATAAACATTAGGCGCTGATGCGTGAAGGCTGGCACTGCATACAAAACAAGCACAAGCCCTCTTCAATGGGCTGCACTTCAGACCCTGCCAGCAGCAAAGGGCTCAGCGGGGTTAAAAAAGGCCCGATTTTCCAGTTAATTGACTTCAGTTAGCAAAATGATAAGTGGCCTTTATACAAGAAAGTCTAGCAGATGAATTATAAGTGGAGGACAACAGCAGCGCCGGCACTTACAGATGAAAACACTTCACGGCGTAATTGCTTGAAAGGACATTAAAATGGGAACTCTAGGCGGCACTCAAAAAAACACTGTTATCAATATGTAAAAAGTGAAGCTATTTGCCTGTCTCAACTTTTACTTTTTGGAGGCACCATTTGGAAGAGAACATGAAGTACCATAACTATTAGGGCCTAGAGCAATGGTTGAAGCTGGCCATGCAGGGCCCAAATTTTGGCCAATTTCTCATCTGATTCCTGGCCCTTACTGAGTTGGGTGAAAAATGATCTGCCAAACAGTGATTGTAAAAATCCAATCAGTTGTAGTCACTCTGGTTGGATATTCAGGCAGTCACGGGTCCTGCGGCTTCCTTAATACAACTCCCGGCAGTGGAGATTCCTCTATTCATGCTATTTAGCATCTTTGGAGGTCTCCACTGATTTTCTCTCATTGAATCCATGGTTGGAACGAGAAAAAGCGAAACATGTATGGCTAGCCTTACTTTCTCTGCCTTATAAGAGCCTACTTCTTACCAAAGGCTTCTGCCTCTTGCCCCGTGTTGCCAACCTCCCGCAGCATTTTTTACTGACAAAACATGGAAATTTAACGACACAGCACATTTTTTTACTGATAACCTGAAAAATGGCAGAACTCCCAAGACAACCAATAATTAAACAGTATAAACACAATATAGAAACACTGGCGATACTCATAACAAGGAATTTGCCTGGTGTTTGCTTGAAAAGTTAACACAGCATGACAAATTATCAGCCCCTGATATTTACAGACAGTTGTAAAAAAAACACAGATTTTTATAAATTGTCTGTAAATTTACTGATGGTTGGCAACTCTGTTCCTGCCTCTCTATGTACTGTATAGGCTAAAGTGGCTAGTATAGAGAAAATTTGCCTTAAAAAGATGTCAACTCAAACCCAAAAATCTCATAGAAGCTTTACCATGTTAAAGTGATTTAAAAATGTTTCAAAAAATGTTACGTTTCACTTAAATAATACCTGGTGAAATAGCTTACATTAAAATAATACCCATGATCCTTCCATTTTTAAGCACTTCCTGTTTTAGGTGACAATGCTCTGTCTCCCAGTTAATCTCTTGCATTGTACAAGCATGTTCCACTTTTCTCACTATTAGGAAACCCATTCTGAGAAATAACATGTATTAGTAGCTGGAGTGCATGCATGTAGACAGGAAGCGGATGCAAGGGGGCTACATGACATCAGTTACATGTACTTTAGGGCTCCAATCACACCAATATGTTTTTTCATGCTTTTAGCAGAAATGCAGGAAAAATGTTTAACATAGGTTCCTATGGAACACGTTCACATCAATGCATTTTTGTGTCTCTGCGTTTTTGGAAAGGGTCAAGGACTTTTTTTAAACCCAAAACGGTGCTTTCCTTGCTTTTTTGGTTCAATAGACTTCAATGGAGAAGCTGCAGGAAAGCATTTACTGTGATTTTGCCTCAATCTGAGTTTTTAAATCTGCCCAACAACAAATTTCCCCCCCCAAAAAAAGCGTAAACACAAATCACAGTAAAATCATGCAAATCGCTGTAAAATTGCGGCCAAATCGCTGTAAAATTGTGGTTAAAAACCGTACAAAGCACAGCAAAAAGCACTACAGAAATGTTCAAAAGCAACATGCATTGGTGTGAATCAAGCCTAAGGGGGAACTATAGTCATAGTCACTTTTTCTATGCAATGGTAAAAGCGATCAGCTTGAAGAGTAACTCAATTTTCATGAAAAAGATAAAATAAATATATATGTAATATATAACTAAAGGTGTTTGACTAGCATTAGACTTTGCAGCTTTTGGCAGCACAGTGGCTAAGTGATTAGCACTTCTGCCTAGCAGCACTAGGGTTGTTGGTTCGAATCCCAACCATAGCCCTACCTGCCTGGAGCTTGCATGTAATCCCTTTGCCTGCCTGGGTTTCCTCCCACCCTCCAAAGACACGCTGGTAGGTTAAATGGCTTCTGTCTAAATTGGCCCTAGGAGGATTGTGAGTTAGGGACATTAGATTGTAAGCTCCTTAAGGCCCCGTTCACATAGCAGCGACGCTACTTCCCGGAGCGACCTCCGAGGTCGCGGTGCGAGCAGCGCGCCGCGACCTCGGAGCGGCCGGAACGGACTTCATAACATTGAAGTCTATGACGGTCGCTCCGGGTCGCCCCAAAGAAGCTCCGGACCCTTTTTCTAAGTCGGAGCGACTTGTGTCGCTCCTATTAGAACGGGTCCGCAGCTTCCCTATGGAAGGCGACCTGTGAGGCGACCAGGTCGCCTCACAGGTCGCCCCAGTGTGAACGGGGACTAATGGGAGTGATGTCAATGTTTGTGTAAATTGACAGTGCTAAATAATTACCTGTAATAAATTATTTACTTTTAGTGTCAACAGTGATTTTGCAGACAGAAGGTGAGGGCAGAGAATAACCTCATCAGTGTATTGCTTCTCCCTAATTTTTCAGTCCTTGGTTTGCCGATACTTCCATGTCTTGCTATAGTTCTGTAAATGCTCAGGATTAGTAATCCTTCAGCAGTTAAAACAACAACCATACACTCTATATATTTAACTGTTTGCTTGCAACCCAGCATTAGGAATGTTTGCATTTTGGAGAGTGTGGAAGGTTTAGAACCACTGGTAGATTTTTTTTTCCTGTTGTCTCTTTGCTAATGATGTGGAGCTCCAACAACGCTCCTGGAACTCAAGGACTATCTGATCTATGCCTAGTCTTTAGATCAGGGGTCTCCAAACTAGGCCCACGGGCAATATCCGGTCCGCTACAAGATTATATCCAGCCCACAGCCAAGGTCACTGAGATATTCTCAGACTCAAACTGAGCAATCAGAAAGCTGGCCTCCACTTATGATGGGGGCTCTGATGGGAACCCTAAAGTATGGGGAACATCTGATATATAAGGGAGCTCTGAAGTGATGGTGGAACATCTGATGTGAAAGGGAGATTCAGATGTGATGGAAGGCTTTTGATGAGAAAATGGGAGACTTATGATATTATGGGAGGCTTCCAAAATTAAACTATTTCTTGTAGTGTACTTATTAATTCACTCAAATTTTATTAATTTATACAGAATTTTTTTTTTGGCTCGAAAAGTTTTGTAAAATAGACAATGTGGCCCTTGTACTGAAACGTTAAGAGACCCCTACTTTAGATCGTGTAAGAGATCGTGGAGCAGTGATTTTTTTAATTCACATTAGATTTGTAAAGCAGATCTGTGCCCTACTAATACAATAATAATTTAGAGTAACACTAAACAAAATCCTTATTCTCCAAATACAATCTATACACATCTACTACCTAATGTTCTGTAATCGATTTTTCATGAAATTGTTTCTTACTGTGTTTTTCTGCCTCTTTTTACTGTCCTCAGTGAGCCTGGAATCTCTTCTTTACCTCCTCACTTTGTTTTTTTAACCACTTTAGCCCCGCTCACATGGAGGCTACTGCGGCAAAGTGCCGCGATCCCGTCCTACGTCGCTGGACTCCGCCCCTTGTGGGCGGCGCTCACGCGCCGCCGGAGGCTCGCTCCCGCTGTGTTCATTCACAGCGGGAGTCGGGCCAGGGGAGGAGCAGATGCGATTGCCGCTGCTCTGCCCCGATCGTCGGGGATCGAGTCTGGAGAGATCTCCATAGTGACAGGGACTGACAGATCGGAGTGTTCAGCATAGCTGGACATCCGATCTGTCCTTCTGTCACACAGTCACCTCCCCCCCCCACACGTCAGTAAGCACCAGGCATACATTAACCCCCTCCCTCTCCAATAAAATTAACCCCTTCCCTGCCAGGGTCATTTTTACAGTAACAGTGCATATATATAGCACTGATTACTGTAGAAATGTCACTGGTACCCCCAAAAGTGTCAAAAATGTCAGTCAAGGGTCCGATCTGTCCGCCGCAGTGTCGCAGTCCCGCAAAAAAAATCGCAGATAACCGCCATTACGCGTTAAAAAAAAACACCAAAAATGACAGAAATCTTTCCCTTAGTTAGTAAACGCAATAACTTTTGCGCAAACCAATCAAAATACGCTTATTGCGATTTTTTTTTACTAAACATAGGTAGCATAAAACAAATTGGCCAAAAATTTTAAAAAAATTAGATTTTTACATTTTTTTGGGGGGGAATTTCATATAAAAAAAATGAGAAAAATACTGTTATTTTTTCAAAATAAACGCTCTTTTTTTGTTTATAGCGCAAAAAGCAAAAATCGCACAGGTGATCAAATACCACCAAAAGAAAGCTCGGTTTGTGGGAAAAAAGGACGTAAATTTCGTTTGGGTACAGCATCGCACGACCGCGCAATTGTCAGTTAAAGTCGCACAGCGCCGAATCGCAAAAAGTGGCCTGGACGGAAGACAGGAAAATCCTCCGGTGGTAAAGTGGTTAAACAAGCAATGCATGTCAGTTGTGGTAATGTACACTGCGCTGTACATGCTACACATCCCGTAATCCAAAGTCCATCTCAGGAGCAAGCAGGAGAGGGTGGCATCATTCCTACATACAGTGAGTCCATGGAGAACCATGTGCCACCCTCTAACACAGTGGTTCTAAACTCTGTCCTCAGGACCCACTAACAGGCCAGATTTTAAGAATTTCAGTTATCTTGCAAACCATGCCTGTTATTGGGTCCTGAAGACAGGAGTTTAGAACCACTGCTCTAACAGAAAGTCAGATCACAGCAGCAAAAAAAAAAGAAATTTGGAAATTCGGAAAAAGCAACGAGTAATAGAAAGGTACTTTTGGTTCTTTAAGTTGATGTACCTAACTTTTTGTATCTGTGTTAATGCTACCTCTTGATACTGTATTTCATTTTTGGAATGTAGTTACCTTTGATGCATGGATATGGCTATGTTTATGCCTGTTTATTTTTTCAATAAAACATTTAAAGTTAAAAAAAGAAAGATACTTTTGTGAGTTGAAAATATATACTTTTTTTCTTTTTTAAACCAGTTTTTAGAGTTTAGAGTCATATTAACTGACAGGTCCACTACCTATCAAAAAGCATATTGTTTAAAATGCTACTGCTTGATATTGTGTGTGTTTATGGGAAATCTAAAGCTTTAAAAAAGAAAAAAGAAAAAAAACTGTAATTTAGTAAAACATTCACATAACACATTCTTAAACAGACTTACAATGTATAAAACAGACATAATGGTTCACAAAACACATAGTTGGTTCCCCAGACTCAGCTATTATAGATTTTATAATGATAAGTGTGTGCAGGGAATGTAAATATCACTGTGTAGGTTGAAGCATTTTGCTATAATGTATACTTACACATAAGTACGCGACCCCCTGTATGCACCTTAGAGGGAATACAGACGTGCAGAATACTAAATGAATAGATAGGGCTAAAGCAGTTGGTGTTTAGTCAATAAGGGATACATTTACACAGGTTTATTTTTTATCACGCTGTTGACAGCGGTGGGTTAAGCCTAATTTGTCATATATTTTAAATGAGGAGTACAGGTTATCATTTCTAAGAATGCTGTTTTTTTTTTTTTTGCTGTAACAATAGATGGACTGCAGTGTAAAGTAATTGATATCTGGAGGCACACTGTATCAAACAGTTGCCATTTTTTTCTTTTTGAACATGTTGTTTTCACCTTTTTATTCCTTCTTTTGCATGTCAGTGATGCTGATCACTCCCTCTATGCAGGGAATTCCTATCTATATATCCACTCCAGCTTTGGCTGCATTGGTAGGTTCATCTGTTGCATTGATCACTGGTCAGCGCTGGCTTCCTATTAATGACAATGGCGGGTCATGCCTGTGCTATGTTTTGTTTCTACTGGAAGCACATGGGACAGGGTGACAATCCAGGAAACAGGGAGTCACCCTATAGCAGAAAGTAGCTGAACCTATATGGCAGGATCATCAGGTATTATTTTACTGAAAATGCAAGTTTCCAAATAATTAAAATGTATTTTTAAATTACTTGAACATGTTAAAGAATTATTATGAAATGTGATGCATTATTATTCATTATTATTTATGAAACTGTGATGATTGAGTTGAAATAAAATATATTTTTTATTTTCCCATGTACAAGTTTATGAGCATATTATTTATTAACGTTTTATAATGTATGCCAGGGTACTAGGTGTAGTTCTGACCTTTCCTTTCAGCCCCAAATCCAATCGTTGCCAAAAACTTGTAGACTTCACCTCCGTAACATCTCTAAAATTCTCCCCTTTTTAACCACTTGCCGACCGGTCACATTGACCGTACTGCGGCAAAGTGGTTCGTTATCGTCCAGCGACGTAGTACTACGTCGCTGGACTCCTCCCCCTGTAGGCGGCGCTCGCGTGCCGCCGGAGGCACGCTCCCGCTGTTTTCAGTCACAGCAGGAGTCGGGCCAGGGGAGGAGCGGCGGCGATCGCCGCTGCTCTTCCCAGATCGTCGGGGAATCTAGTTTGGAGATCCGCCCGCCTGTGTAAACAGAGCGGGCGGATCTCCTAAGTGACAGGGAGTCACAGATTGCAGTGTTCAGCATAGCTGAACATGCGATCTGTCCCTGACTCACTCAGTCACCTCCCCCCACACACGTTAGTAAGCACCAGGCATACATTAACCCCTCCCTCTCCAATAAAATTAACCCCTTCCCTGCCAGTGTCATTTTTACAGTAACAGTGCATATTTATAGCACTGATTACTGCAGTAATGTCACTGGTACCCCCAAAAGTGTCAAAAATGTCAGTCAAGGGTCCGATCTGTCCGCCGCAATGTCGCAGTCCCGCAAAAAAAATCGCAGATCGCCGCCATTACTCGTTAAAAAAAAAAAAACACCAAAAATGACAGAAATCTTTCCCTTAGTTAGTAAACGCAATAACTTTTGCACAAACCAATCAAAATATGCTTATTGTGATTTTTTTTACCAAACATAGGTAGCAGAAAACAAATTGGCCAAAAATTTAAAAAAATTTTGATTTTTAAATTTTTTTGGGGGGGGAATTTCATATAAAAAATGTTAAAAATATTGTTATTTTTTCAAAATAAACGCTATTTTTTTTATTTGTAGCGCAAAAAGTAAAAATCGCACAGGTGATCAAATACCACCAAAAGAAAGCTCTGTTTGTGGGAAAAAAGGACGTAAATTTTGTTTGGGTATGGCATCACATGACCGCGCAATTGTCAGTTAAAGTCGCACAGCGATGAATCGCAAAAAGTGGCCTGGACGTAAGACAGCAAAATCCTCCGGTGGTAAAGTGGTTAACTAATGAAACCATCAAGCTACTCAATCCTAATTCCTAAACTTGTTATCTCTCAGATTGACTTTTGCAACTCCCTTCTCATAGGCCCACCCCTCCTCTCCATTTTTTCATGAATGCTGCTGATAGGCTCATCCACCTTACCAACTGTTGAGTTTCCGTCCCACCACTGGTTTCTAATTGCCCAGTAATTAAATTCAAAATACTAGCAACAACATACAAAGCCATTCACAACTCTGCCCCGAGCTACATCATTAGAATTGTCTCCAAATATCACCCAAACCGTCCACTTTGCTCCTGTCAAGACCTCCTGCTCTCAAGCTCCATTGTCTCCTCCTCCCATGCTCGTTTCCAGGACTTCTCCAGAGCCTCTCCCATCCTCTGTAAACATCCAGCTCAGTCTGCCTGGCTATATCCTACTCTGGCTGCCTTTCAAGCGATCCCTGAAAACTAACCTCTTTAGGGAAGTCCATCACGCCTCCAACTAACTGGACTTTTATCACTTCCATCAGCTCATCTCCCACAGTTAATACCTTTTGTACCACTTGCCCCACCCTATTACATTGCAAGCTCTTAAAGGCAGGACCTTTTTAACCATCTAGCATTTTATTGAATTGTAACTGTACTGTTTCCCTTTGTATTGTAAAGCACTGTGCAAACTGTTGGTGCTATATAAATCCTGCATAATAATATTAATATGGAATATATTTATTTTATAATCATTTAATACACTGTATCCATGATAATGAGTCTGAAAGCATGCAGATAGTTGAATAGTCAGGATAAAAAAAAAACTCATACGCCCATCTAGTTCGACCAATAGAAATCCCCAATATATGGAACCCTACTCACAGTTGATGCGGAGGATGGCAAAAAAAAAAAAAAAAAAACTATATAGCATGGTCTATTTTGCTCCAGCGAGGTTGAAAAATTATTATCTGATCCTCCAGGAGCCAAACAGATATTCTTTAATATAATGAAGCTGGCTAATTGGTAACATCCATTGCATCAATTCTTGATTGGCTACAAGGCAGGATACACGTTTACATATTGGCCAGTGCCTTATTGATATGTAGCAGGTTTTCCAGGCATTGGGCCTGAGGTGGGTCTGCCATTGTTACTGGTAACACTCCCAGCACATTTGAACTGTAACTCCAGGTGTGAGAACTGAGACAATGACAGTTCCGGCATCTTTGGTTTGTGTGTTTTATTATATTTTGTGGATAGGAGAAGGGAATGAGTGGGATACTCCTCTGGCTCAACTAGGTACAATTTCGGGACTCTTCTAGCAAAAATGCCTGTTAGCGCTGTCTTGACGCCAGCCAACGCTAACCAACGCTTCCTGATGCTTGGATATACTGTAACACTGAAAACTGGAACCTCGACTTTAATTCAGAAGATCCAGGACTGTAGAATATTTGACTCCTAACACTGCTTTGCTCAAAAGTCACTGAATAGCTCCCTCCAGCCCTGCGCTGGCTTGAGGTAGCTCTTTGTAAATTCCGGTGCTGCTGCAACTCTCAACTGGTATACTCCACACTGTACACCGACTCTTCAGGGCCCAAACTGCAGGCGCCCCCTTTAACACTTTCAGGGTCCTCAACCTAGGTACCCCCTCTAACACTTCAGGGTCCTCTGACTAGGCACTCCCTTTACAGCTAGCTGACTCTTCGATCCCAGAACCTTCTCCGGAGTGGTCCCCTCTGACACTAGGTAGACCCCCAGGGGCAATCCACAGTACTCATGACCTTTGTAGGCTTTCTTGGGACTGGACCCCTCTGTCTCTCTGCTGGTTCTCGGCACACCGAATCCCCTTCAGCTCAATTGAGCACCCTCTGGATTCTCAGGCAGCACCCAGAGACATCCACTTCCTCTGACAGGAGGAGAGACAGACGTACTCTCCCTCCTGGGACTCTGCTTCCCGCCAAAGATGTCGAGCCATGCACTCCCTTCAAACTTATGCCCACTCCCAGAATCCTCTGTGGCAAAATCTGCCTTCTGGGGTAGATACAAGCCTGAATGTATCTCTAATTGGGTTTCCTCCACTGCCCAATGAAAAACCTTTCACAGGGCCAGTGGGGAGACTCCCCTATCAGCAGACACAAGTGGGAACCATGACAACCTACCTGACCCAAAATAAATCATGGCTCTGCTGTTAGGCAAGCAAAGCACACTATATTTTACCTAGCACCTACCTGTAGAATAATTATGTCAGCTTCATTATATTAGAAGATTATTGCTACATTCCAAAAGCATTTGGGCCAGAGCACCAGTTCCCAGTTAATCTGTGGCAGAGCATGTTTTCTTTGTTGGATTGTGTTTGTAGTCAAACGGATATTCTCTATATCAACTACCCCTGGTGTAAATCACCTTGAACACAGATACGGCACATCATCTTTATCAAGAAGAGGCCAACCGTGTCCCATCCATAAAAGGTATACTTTAAGGCAGGGGTGGGCAAACATCGTCCCTCCAGCTGTTGTGGATCTACAAGTCCCACAAAGCATTGCAAGATTCTGATAGCCACAAGCATGAATCCCAGAGGCAGAGGCATGGTGGAACTTATAGTTTCACAACAGCTGGAGGGTCAGAGTTTGCCCACCCCTGCATTTTTACCACCCCTCAACTGCTCCTCTTTAGCTGAAAAGGCAGCAGCTGGGGGTGTACACATGCTGCACCAGGAATTATAGCTCCTGTCATGGTTGGTGGGTGCTAATGCCTTCTGAACGTGAACCATTCATGTGAAAGGGGCCACACTGCAACTACTAGTAGTTTGACACCTAGGTGTTTAAACTGGCAGGGAGGAGGTCATACAACGCCTTCACACCGCCTGTCTAATGCTCTCGGAAGAGAGTAAAGCAACTGTAAGCGAGGACAAACTCTGACAGAAAAAAGAAATGGATCCATCCAATCTCTGTTAGCCATGTTACAGATTTCCCTGCTCTTTGGGTCCCTATTTGTAACAGATGCTGTCATCTGAGCTACAAAAGCATCCCTGCTATTGCTTGGAGCTGCAGACTATAAGTGGTAAATATATACTAAATTAGCACTTTTTCTTTTTTAACTGGGCACCCTCTAGATTCATCAATCTCTTAAATTACAGCACTGGTTTCTTATCTCCCTAGTAAGAAAAATATAAAATATTTATATCCAGCATTTTATATTTACCTATTTAACATTGTATAAAAAATCAACACTTTATTGTTAGTGCTGAAAATAATTAAGACTATTAAATGCACTATACGCTCCCTTTACAATGTTCTGATAACTCATCAAAGGAGTTAAAAGAAACCTACACATATAAAGAATAATTAGGCAATGCAATATAAGTGTGACTATTGTTTTTTTAAACCTTACTAATTATGTTTACACATAATACAAAAAATACTGTTTTGACATGTAACAAGCTTCGGTCTAATCAGTGAGTCAGAATATTGTTGGGGAGATTTTGAAATCGTTAAATACATCCAATTATCGCTTTTTGCTATTTCCTTGCAAAAGCAGACCAAGTAATTAGTTTAATATTTGACACCCTACAAAATGACAGGTTTGGTTTCTTAAAGTCAAGGCCATGCCACCATGTGAGCAATGTTCCCCCTCCCTCACCGGGAAAAGAATGTTTGTTTGCTTGTGAATCCCAGGGCACATTTCATTTACATTCACCTAGGTGAACACTGCTGTGCTCAGTGGACGATCTGAAGGGTGTAATTTTATTATGGGTGATAAAATTAATGACACAAGGGTCAATAGACAGAAGCATAATGCACGCAGGATTGTTAGCATGAATTATTTTCTACGTTTTACAATTGAAAATTATTTTTCCATTATAGGTTTTATCACACAGATCAACTGAATTTACCGCATGCATGTTATATTATCTATTTCCATTTTTTTAATGTAGTAAATGACAAAATTTATTACTGTGCTTTTCCTTGCTTAAATATTGCTAGCTTTTGACTGGCATTTAATGGGATGTCTAGTGGTTTCATATACTGTATATTTCCTCCTTTATAATGGTCAGAACTAAAAAATAGAAATGTACAAATATTGGGTGGTGCTTTAGACTTCTTTCCCCATTTTTAATTTTTGCTTACTCTCTATTGAAAAAAGCCTGTACGCAGAGTTCAATAGCTGTAGCTGAAATTGAAACAATGATAGACAGGTAATATATATGTGTGTGTGTGTATTTAACACAGAAACCATCATAACTTCCCTTTAGTGAGATCATATGCAGTATCTATGGGGGAGAATCCATAAAGCTACATATTATCACTATAGTTTTGGTAGAAGTAAAAGAAAGTTGTAAAGGTGATGCAAAGCAGTAAACAAAAAAGTTTAACTGTTTCTATTTTTTTTTAAACAGACTCCAAAGAGATGGTTCACACTAATCCGACTCGAAGTCGCCCCGACTTCCGGCGACTAATGAAGTCGCCCGTGCAGCACGACTTCAGCGCGGCTTGCAATGACTTCTCATAATAGAAGTCAATGCAAGTCGCTCCGACTTTGCAAAAAAATAGTGCAGGAACCTTTTTCTAAGTCGGAGCGACTTGAGTCGCTCTGATTAGAACGGTTCCATTGCACAGCATTGGAAGCTGCTTGTCAGGCGACCAAGTCGCCTGACAAGTCGGATCAGTGTGAACCGGCAGAAAAGCTTTTAATAGTCAATAACAATTTCAAGAAATATGTTAATGCTTCCACACCTATTTCTGTAGGAGAACCAAATGTCATACAGCTTCATAAATGGAACCTTCAAAAAGGAATTAGGAGTATGACAAAGCAAAAACAAAACAAAAAAAATGACTGTACAAATAGAGAAGGAGAATCTCCCTAATGGGGGCAGAGGTAGCAATAAAGACTGACAGATGTTCTATTCCCTCTCCACTCTACACAACTCTACTAAAACAGATAATTGCCTTTAGTTATATTTTAAAAGACAGAAAGGGCCTCGTAAGAGAAGTTGATTATTGGGCATAACACACTCCTGAATTCCAAACAATTTCCAGAGCTAAAAAAAAGGTATAAACGAGTATATATAAAATATATACAAAAGTAAAAAATCATAATTTCTATTTAATTTTTTTAAATTAACAATCAATAAAATGAAGACTGTTACATTTTGATTCAAAAATATGAAGCCTATTTTGCATGTACAGTATTATCAAAAATTAAAGTAAAACCAAAAGAATTTTTTTTTTTTTGGACAGAGTGGAGACGGATAAGAACCCCATGTCAGGTTTTTATTGTTGTTTGTGCCCCCCCCCCCCCCGTTAGGGAGATTCACCCTCTCTATTTGTCCTGTTGTTGTTGTCCACATAAAATAGAGGCAACATTTTCCAATGGGGACATTAGTTCTGGTGACCTGGGGGCCCCAAGGGATTACCTTCATTTGCAGGGGATTGCGCTCACCTCCTGTTTTGGATATGGGACAAGAAGTGCAAGAAATCTCCCCAATGGGACACAGATGGTAAAAAACAAAAAACTGATAGGAATTATAACCTTCCTTTACTCTATCCAAAATGAAAAAGAACAATTTGTAGATAGTTCTACTTTAAAGTGTTTGTAACCATTAAAAAAGTGTCACTGCCAGCCCCTCTCTTTTATGCAGCCATAATGTACTGTGTAAGTCAGGGGTGTCCAAACTACGGCCTTCCAGCTGTTGCAGAACTACACATCCCATGAGGGAATGTAAATCTCTGACATTCACAGACATAACTAGGCATGATGGAAATTGTAGTTCCTGAAAAGCTGGAGGGCCATAGTTTAGACACCCCTGGTGTAAGTGTTTGCTGAAAATGAAGCACGTAAATACCTTTTTTCAGATTGCTTCAGTCTGGTCACGTGACTCCCTGCAGCTCTCCTACTCCATCTACGGGCTACAGTGGGAGGGACAAAGATCTCCTCTGACTTCAGCCAGGGAGGTCACGTGACCCACTGTAGCCCATAGACAGGGGAGGAGAGTGGCTGGGAGTCATTTGTCTAACCTGAAGAGATCTGAAAAAAGGTATTTACAGGCTTCGTTTTCAACAAACACTTTGCATTAACACTGTGCATTATAGCTGCATAAAAGAGATGGGCTGACAGTGACATTTTGTTACAGTTTACATTACCACTAATAGCGGCAGGAGGGCGGGGGGGGGGGGGGCAAGTCGGCTTACACACAGGAGCTGGCAGGCAGAGAGATGTGGGCAGAGAGCAGAGCTGAGGATGGCGGATGCACATAAACTGGCCATGGTAATCAGGGATCGGCTGCCATGATTATCGTGGTCAGTACAAAGAGGGGGACACAGGAACTGGCAGGATCAGCCAGGTTTTTTTACAGTTTACAGAGGGGCAGATTAGATAGCACAGGCACTGTGCTGTGTAATCTGCTATAGGGGAACAGGAGCTCTTTTTTTTTTTCCTTAGGGTTACAACCACTTTAAGCTTGAAGTTTCTTCACTGTCTCACTGTCCACTGTCTTGCAACATACAGGTATTCAAAGTAAATAAAGCAGGTAATGGCAAGACAGGATGAGGACTAGCATGTGGGCAATGAAAGAGCTTTCATTGTAGCTCACCTGCACAAGGAGGCTTTCTGGTGAGGATAACCCCTTGCCTCCGGACTAGGACCCATGACATTCTAAACTCACACGAATAAATTATTCCAATTCAATTATTTAAATTGATACACTCCCTACAAAAGAAATATTGAATATGTCAAACTGCCTATGCTGCAGATCTTTCCTCTCTTGAAGAGCTGTGCTTTGTAAAAAAATCTTTACCAAATGATACTACCTGTGGTGTTTGATGCCTGCTCCCCCTGCGTGTTGTGATTTCTTCTGCCAGTCCCTAAGTCCCTATGAATGCTCGCAGCACATAATAGGACAGTAAATACATATTGGGTCAATTTTATTATTTTTTTTTTTTTTCATTATGTTTAAAAGGTTAAAGTGACAATATGGCCAACATTTTAATTTACATTAAAGATACAGTCTGTCAGCAGCATTAAGACCTTATTTATAAAAAGGTATCCAAGTGTACATCTGTGCAAAGGGCCGCATTTCTCTGCGTGGGATCAACAGGTGTTCTGTGCATCTACATGCAGGCCATCTTATTTATGTCTATTGGGATGCAGTGGCTGCACAGACGCAGCCACTGGTCCCAATCTGGCAGCCGTGAAGGTGTGGGTTTATGTTTCCCGACAGTGTGCATTCGGGGACATGCACCCCCACCTGCATGGTTCCATAGATACAGTGGAGGCGTAAATGTAGCCATAAGACAGAAGGTGTGTTACTGGCCAATCACCACATGAAAATAAAGTAATAAAAGCTTGAATAAAAATCAAACTAATGCAGTCACCACATCCAATGACTGGTAAGCCACAATATATTAAATGTTTATACACAGTAAGTTTATCCAGAGGCATAGTTCACCAACACCACATCCCTCAAATATAATAGAGAACAGGATAGATTGCTCCCATAGGAGCTGGGATTTTTAAGGTGCAAATAATATGCTTAACCCAAACAGATACAATTTCAATATTTTAATTCAAATTAATTTTAAAATGTATACAAATATTATTTAAGACATACAACACAGACATTTTTTTTTTAAGAGACTATTCAAACATGGTGAATAGGAAGTTGTATGATACAATCCAAAGTTCAAAATGGTTCAGAAGTAATGGTCTTCACTAATAAATTAGCTTCCTCAGGGGATGTTTTATTATCACATCACCATATATCAGAACCTAGAATAATCGTCCAACTTCCCATTGTCCCATTGAATGAATGGAAAGGATCGATTAAGAACCACACGTATCCAACAAAAACATGGAACAGCAGGAAATCACAAGAAAAATTCCTTCTTTTTGGCTGTAGGAGGGGAAAGTCGGGTCTACTTTAATTGAGTGAGGCTAGTAAATACAGCCAGATTTAATGAGACATCCAGATGATTCTCATTAGAGATTTGTGCTGCTTCTGTATAGAATTCCCTTCTGTCATAAAAGTATGACCTCTTCACAGAAAGATAGATAGACGCCTCAATCCAACTGAGCTGAAAAATTCTGGTCCGAGGTTGGCGGCTTCCCCGCTGGTTCTTAATCGGTCCTTTCCATTCATTCAATGGGAAGTTGGACGATTATTCTGGGTTCTGGTATATGGTGATGTGATAATAAAAGATCCCGTGAGGAAGCAAATTTAGTTTTAGTTTAGTTTTTGTTGTATGTCTTAAATGATATTTGTATACAGTTTTAAAATTAATTTAAATTAAAATATTGAAATTGTATCTGTTTGGATTAAGCATATTATTGGCACCTTAAAAATCCCAGCTCCTATGGGGGCAATTTATCCTGTTCTATATTAAATGTTTGTTTTTGGGTTTCATTGAGCTAAACTGTTGTTTTCTACCGTTTTGCAATTGTTATACAAATAATTTACAAAATAATTTTACATTTATTAAGGGACAATGAAATTTCAGAGAACTGTTGGTTATCTACTCCTAAATGCACACAATATAACTGGATATTATTATTTATAGGTAATCATACTAAGAATTTTTGATGCAGGGAATATCTGATTGCCTTTTGGGGAATCAGGAAGGATTCCCCCCCCCCCCCCCACTGGAGCAAACTGGAGCATTCTTCATTGAGTGTTTTACCTTCCTCTGGAACAACTGTGAGTATAGGATTGTGTCTAAGGAGGTTTTCTAGTTATTTATTTATTCTATTGGTTGAACAAGATGGACTTTTTTTCAAACTGGCTAACTATATAACCATGTAACTGCCAGTGATTTATTGAGCTGTGTACACAACAAGTTTCTTTCATCAGCCAATCAAAAGAAGCTTTAACTACTACAAACTAAAGAACAGGGATGCAACGTATGGGCTGTTATAAAAGGATTCAAGTTTTTTTCCAAAGTGAACACAATTTTGTGTGCCCATTTCAAATCTAAATAGGTCAAGTAAATTTTTTAAAATTGGTAAAAATTCAAGTTTTTATAAGAATCCTTGTCCTTCAGAGTGTGACTTATAAAAAGTGCAAAACAGTTCTTTGTGGAAGTGAATAACCCATGCATACAAAGTAAAATCTGGAACGCAACGTGTGAAAGTTCATTATTTAACATTCAGGAACATTTAGATGCTGACGGGTTGAAACAGGCAAGTCTCTGATAGAGAGAAGGCTGGAAGCACAGCCGTTTGGCGGAGGGGTGGAAAGCATGTCAGAAATGATCCATATCGGGAAAGATGGGTGAGGGTTTGATAGAAGCTCAGAAGTAATTGGATAAAACTCTGTATGAAAGGGAAGAAATTTCTCGGAAAATGATTGAAAATGCAAAAAAAGAAGGCTTCTGGCTCACGGCAATTTAATGCAGGTTACAAGGGTGATCGGAGAGACTAAAACGTAATATTGCAGAATAATCTCTGAGAAATTTCTGCACCAGCCTGTTACGTGTTTGTATTTTTTGACATTAACACTTGGGACAAGGAAAACAACATTCAATCTTAGTCAGTCACAAGGTCAGGCAAGTAAAAGCAAAGCTGAATTTACGCATAGACATAAAAATAGTGGCTACATTTTCACCGTACAAAATTAAAAAAAAAAGGGGGGGGGGGACTTTTCCTGTATTTTTAGTTTATTTTGTTTTTAATTTTTTTATATTACCTTAGTCTTTCATGGTTTAAACGTGCCTGTAGTTTGCCCAAAGTAGACAGAATTACAGGTGAGCGTTTTAGCGTTACCTTCTTTGTGCTCCCTACTGCCCAAATCTGCTGATAGAGCCCCTAGAAACTCTTCTGTAAGTGCCAACCATCTGAAAAAGTAGGAACCTACCCAAGGCAATAACCCATTACCCACCACCAGACCTCATAGATCGTGCTCAGACTTGCTGATTGACTGTACTGTGGAGGGCAGAAGAAGTCTTGTTTGCAGTTTGCGAGAAGCCAATGCGGGGGACACAGCAAACATGTGGAAGAAGGTACTATAGTCAGATGAGACCAAAGTTGAACTTTTTGGCAAAATGCTATGTGTGGCGGAAAACTAAAACTAAAACACATCACCCTGAACACACCATCCCCACTATAATACATGGTGGTGGCAGCATCATGTTGTGGGGATGATTTTCTATAGCAGGGACAGGGAAGCTGGTCAGAGTTGATGGGAAGATGGATAGAGCCAAATACAGAGCAATCTTAGAAGAACACCTGTTAGAATCTGCAAAAGATCCAAGACTGGGGTGGATGTTCACCTTTAGCAGGACAACAGCCCTAAACCTACAGCCAGAGCTACAAAGGAATGGTTTAGATCAAAGCATATTCATATATTAGAATGACCCAGTCAAAGTCCAGACCTAAATCCAATTGAGAATCTGTGGCAAGACTTGAAAATTGCTGTTCACAGATGCTCTCCATCCAACCTGACAGAGCTTGAGCTATTTTGCAAAGAAGAATGGGCAAAAATGTCACTCTCTAGATGTGCAAAGCTGGTAGAGAAATCCCCAAAAAGACTTGCAGCTGTAATTGCAGCAAAAGGTGGTTCTACAAAGTATTGACTCTTTTCAAATATTTATTTGTAAAATATTTTGAAAACCATTTATCATTTTCCTTCCACTTCACAATTATGTGCCACTTTGTGTTTGTCTATCACTTAAAAATCCCAATAAGATACGTTTACATTTTTTCTGTTGTGACATGACAAAATTTGGAAAATTTCAAGGGGTATGAATACTTTTTCAAGGCACTGTATGTATGCTTTTATCCATTCAGCCCTTTTCCAACTTCTTGAGCTTCTATGGGTCAGTTCTCAGTCCATTACGTCCAGTTTTTACAACCATTTAATTCTTTAAAGGAGATGTACAGCCAAAGCTTGTTTGGCTGTACATCTCCTATGGATCACAGGAGTGAGTGCAGCTTGTTCTGCACTTCTGTGACCCGTTTTTAAGCAGAGAGCGGTCTGAAGTTCCCTCTCTTCTAACGTCACAGGCTCCGCGTCATTACGACCACAGAGTCAGGATCTGCCAGGTGCCTGGACTGAAACCCTGGCTCAGCCTCTCAGCAAGCCACTGAGAGCCTGAGCCGGCAGCTCCCTGCCCCTCCGCAGCTTAGCACTCCAATGAGCAAAGAGGGGGCAGAGAAGAGAACTGCTCACTGACAGTCAGCAGCTCTCTGCTTGGGCATCTGTCAGAACTGAGTGATCGGCATCGCTAATTGCACGGTTTGGAACTGGCATGCAGGAATATGCACAATTTGTACATATTGACCTACCAACATGTCTTTCGAACATGGGAAGAATTCTATCAAGCACAGGGAGAATGGGGGCGCGGCCTGAAGCTGCATGAGACAGGACGTGTCTGAGCTGAGCTCTCCGGGATAATTTGTCCTTTCTATCATCCTGCTACGTTTCTGCCGAGATTCCACACCCGATATACGGCTGTAAGTGACCCGACGCTGTCTGTCATCATGTCTCCCCCCCCCGCAAGGCTTCAGAGTCAGTTACCAAGCTCGACAAATTCCGTCGACAGAACGGGGAAGAACAGGCCAAAGATGGCGGGTTTTTTTGCACAAATATCTCTTGGCATTGCTTATACTGTACTTTCACCTCTTGCCTTTTGTTAAACTCTGCCCCTCCCGGAAGGGTCATAATGGCTCATTGCAATGCCACATGTTGTTAACTCTGGTCAAGACTGTGTCCTATTCCTCAGTTTGTTTTTCAGAGAATGTTTGTCCTCTTTTTGATACTAATAAGCAACTGCTTTTTTTTTTTCAAGAATTGTACCCCGGCTGGGGTTCTGCTGCTCATTTTTGGCTGCAGTCCTGGGCTGGTGCTGGCTATATATGTGTTGCTTTACATCACTGTTTGGGTTCTATGCACATGCAGGTTTAGGTATGTGTAGAGACGGGTGAGATGGGGGGGGGGGTTTATTAATATTTTTCTGTATCTTTTCTGTATGCTTTCTTATTACACAAATACTTGTTTAAGATGTCCATGCTCTATGATTCGATGGATTGTTGTCCAACTATGTGTGCGCAGTTGGTGCTGTCTGGCTGTGGGAAAAAAACACAGGGAGAACATACTAACTCATAGTAACCTTGGCCAAGATGTTAACTAAAGACCCTAGGAGGTTATTTACTAAAACTGGAGAGTGCACAATCTGGTGCAGCTCTGCATAGAAACCAATTAGCTTCTAGGTTATATTGCCAAAGCTTAAAGTGGTTGTAAAGCTGCAAGGTTTTTTACCTTTATGTATTCTATGCATAAAGATTAAAAACCTTCTGTGTGCAGCAGTCCCCCCAGCCCCCCTAATACTTATCTAAGTCCCCTCTCGATCCAGTGATATCCACAAGGGCCTTGCCTCTCTGGGGACTTGTACTCCTGATTGGCTTTTGGCAGCAGCCAGAACCACTTGCACGTCAGACACAGGACTCAAGAAGAGGCTGCTCTGTGTAAAACCATTTATTGCACAGAGCAGCTAAGTATGACATGTTTGTTATTTTAGAAAAAAAAAACAAGGAATTAATATCACTTTAATTGAACAAGCTAAAGTTAGAAGCTGATTGACTAGCATGCACAACAGCACCAGATTCTGAGTGTACCAGTTTAGTCAATCCCTAGTGCTGACCACTAAATCACTGTGCTGGTCCAGCAGGGCAAAAAAAAACCTAACAGCAGTTCTGCAGGAATACTTTCTCACAAATTCTATCCCTACAGTGAACTGCCTGCTATTACAAAGTATTCTTGAAATTTGTAACATGTTCCCTAGTTACGTTACTTTGTTTCTTCACTTTTGCACAACTTGTTGTAAAAAAATATATCAAATAAAATTAAAAAAAAACTAACAGATGTTCTATACCTTTTCTACTCTAAAAGTAGAATATTATTTTGGCTGCATATTCACTGTGCTGAAGCACATATATAAAAAAAAAATATATATATATATAATTTTTGTTAATTAGCTATGTTTTTAATTAATTGGTCCCTCTCACACTATATTATCATCACAGCATGAGGACAGCACTAGATATAGGAAGTGCTGAATATCATGTTATGTTTATCAGATAGACACGTGTGCATGGTGGAAACATGGCCGTCCTGCTTCCAATCTATTGGTTCATTATTAGCAAGGGCTGGAAGATGGGAGCAGAGGACCCCATAAACACAACACAATTCAAGAAAGTGCAGATTACTAGGAGCTTTCTCTTCAACTTGAGTCCTGCTAAAAAACCTTCGCCTCATTATCAGACTCACACAAGCTGGCTGCACACACATAATCAAAGGCGACTCTTAAAACTGCTAAATTCCAACTTCTTAGAGCAAATTACACCTAGAAATTAGAGACATTCAGACAATTTTACGGCTCTAAGCTTTTCACTGATTACTCATTCTAACATATAACCGTGTTGGTGTCATTGTCACATTTATGGCATCCTAGTTATGTCAGCTTTTCAGGATGTTATTTCATATGGAAACTGGCCAGTAATAACAAGTATATGTAAGCTTCAGACCTCCCAAGGGCCCGATCTCACAGTGCTTTGTACTGAGCACTGGCCATACCAGTCTATCCCCAACCAGGAGCTACAACAATCCCTGTAAAAAAAAAAAACATGCCACTGAAATCCCCAGTGTGTGGTGTGATTTGTAAGGACTAACTAGTATAAGAGTTCCTTCTTACATGTGCGCTCTTTTACTGGTCAGGCTATAAAAATAGCCCTGCATACTGAGGTTCTCTGAAAGCTAATGTGGGTCTTATCTTGTGGGTCACAGGGGTGCACTTACTTTTGTTCTCCTATGACCCAGAATTAGCCGACTGCAGACTAAAGCCCACTGTTGGCTGACATTAGAGAGCTGCTCCAGGCTCTGGATGGATCCCGATCATATTGTTGGGCTCCATGCAAAGCCCTGATTGACAGCTGACTCTCAGCACTTGGCGAGGTGAGTATGTATGTTATTTATTTGTATGTACCCCAAACTTCTCCAAACTTAAGTATAAAACTGACTTTAGGTATGCCTACTCCTCAGGCAGAGGTATCCAATTGGTGCCTTATTCTACAGCCAAACCCACCAGTCACAAGACTGGGGAGTCTAAACAGAATTAAAAATCTTTTGTTATGCACAAAAGATTACATATTTGAATGTGTAAGTAACACAATTCTTCTGTGTTTTTAAAAAAAATTAAATTAAAGCTGACTTGTCAGCAGCCCAGTAAAGTAATATTTATTTAAAAAAGTAACTATTGTTTCACAATTATGTTTGTGAAACCCTTTGTATTTTAAATCACTGATAGTGACTCTTCTACAGCAGCATTACATCTTCACACCATACCGATGGATCATAGCCTATGTGTTTTCCTGAATCATTTTCCCAGTATAAAGCCTCGTACACACACAACGATTATCGGCCGACCGATCGTCCGTCTTTTGTCCAGAGTGGTGTTTTGTTGGTTGGAATGTGCCTAGACTGCACACGAATTTTCTCGCCCGACAAAATTCTACTTCAGAAGTGATGTCATGTGTTGGTTTGCTTTCTTTGTGTTTTTTCTTCACTGAGCATGCCTAGACTTGCTCATAAGATTTTTCCCTGTCGAAATCTGTACTGACTGCACGAAAATCGGCCGTGTTTTGACGGCAGACAAAAATTTTATAGCCTGCACACCAGATTTTTTTCGGCCGTAAAGTCGGAGTCGGTTGTCGGAAGTATCATACTAACAAGCCGAAAATCGGCAGATCAGTCGTTGGACGAAAATTCCCTGCCGATTTTCAACGCGTGTGTACGAGGCTTTATTCTACAGCCAGAACCAATTCTTGAACAGAAAAAGGAGCCAGTAAAAGGTAAAGAATGAATATTATTACATTACAGAATTTATATAGCACCAACAGATTACATTACAAAGTAAAGGGAGACAGTACAGTTTTATAGCAATTCAAGACAAGGTTTGCAGGGCCATGCTTGTGAGAGTGTACCATCTAAAAGATAAGGGATAGTGATGCAATAGGTGATAACTGTAAGAGAATGACTCAATGGAAAAAGTAAAAAGTCAGTTTTAAGGTGAAGGTGGGATAGGCTTTCCTGAAGAGATGAGTTTTCAGGGATCACGGCAAACATATAATACAGTGTAGCGCAACCTTCATATTATAATAGTGCTAAGAAATGAGTAACTTACTTTCACTAACACAGACCATTGTAATAAAAGGACACTGAAAACAAGAGACTTTTTGATATTAATTATTATTATTACTAATTTATTAGCACTATTATAATGTGAAGGTTGTGCTAAACTTTATTATGCAGTATATTTGCAATATTTATGCGGTGAGTGGAACACTGACAGTGGTTAGCTAGCAACCTAGAATTGGAATTATTGTTTGGTTTCACTATTTTAGGGTGTTTTGAGTTAAGGTAGATAGTGCTAATTACACTTATAATATTTATTAATTTTCAAAGATCGTCTTAGGTCTGACAGAATAGGAGATAGCAGAGAGATAGGAAGTTCCAGAGGATGGGAGAGGCTCTACAGAAGTCCTGGAGGTGACAAGGGATCTAGAGAGAAGGACATCCGGAAGGTATGGAGTCGACGGTTTGGATTGTATTTGGAGGCAAGCTTGGTGATGGAGCTTGGGGCATAGTTGTGGATGGCTTTGTATGTTGTATTGTTTTTGTTGGGCGTTCAGAAGCCAGTGGAGGGATTGGCAGAGAGGGATGGTAGACACTTAAAGGTTGGTATGGTGGATGAGCCTGGCATTAACATTCCTGGTGTTAAAAGGCATAGCCTATGTTGAGGTAGGCCAGTGAGGAGGGGGTTCAAACAGTTGAAACAAGACATAACCAAGGAGCGAATTAGTATTTGGTTGTGTCATTGGTTAAGAAGGGGCAAGTTTTTTAAATGTTAAGCCTAGTATGCACAAGCAGTTTTTTTTTTTTTTTCATTCAACCCAGTAGGGTTGACCGAAAAAAAATCCTGACAGCTCAGGAGGAGTCAGTGTACTAACTATCTGATGTTATTACAGCAATCACCCCTGCTGTGATATTGTGTTCTGAGAGGGGGACAGACTCCTTTTCAGAACACTCTGGTCAGCGCTCTTAGCTCTGGCGGCTAATGAGTAGACATTTTTCTGTCACACCAAATTGACAGAAGCTGGCCCAACAGCCGTCTTAAATCAGACCAGCTTCAGTACATATGGGCCGAATGTCAGCTGGTTTTAAATGAACGGCCAATGCCGCCCGACATTCAGCCCGTGTGTACTAGGCTTTACAGAGCTGAAGGCAGCAAGATTTAGACATTAAATATATCTATATATTATATCTATAAAACATTAAACACTTGACCCATGCCCCCTTCCAAAATCACCAGATGACACATTTTATTTGGAGTCGAATGGCCATAGCAGCCTTTTTATTACAAACCATTAAAGTTCTGGCCTCAAATACCTTTTTTAACTAAAAATACCCATATAATACTAAACCATCGCCCTTTACAGAACTGCTATTCTCATACTTACAAGGTGTATAGTATTGGATTTTAGTCAAAATCTTACTTTTAAAAACGATGTCTGAGCGCGGCCATCTTGGATGTGGGCATCTGAAGCCGCAGTGTAATCTGCTGTGTCCTTTTTCCTGATTCCAGGGAGTGTTCTGGGAGTTCTTCCTGATTCCAGCCTCCTGGGAGTGATGACAAACTGCTCCCAGGATGCAATGCAAATACGGAAGTGATGTCGGTGGCTGTGGCCACAGAGGGGGGAGAAGGAGGAAGTACAATCAAAAATGCCCTGAAAAAAAGGTAAGGGACCCCCAAAGAAAATTGAAAATGCCCAATTGTTGATCAGCATAGCGAGCACTCCAGGAATCACTAAAGTTGTAAAATAGGCCGGAACTCCGCTTTAAATACAACATTCACAAGAAAATAAGTTTAATACAGTCAATTCATACCAAATAAACCAACCTCAGCCTATGCCCAGTCCAAGGTCTTTGAAGGCCTATATACTCACGATTAACTAGTTGTATCTGCCACCCAATCAAAGGCCCCCCAGCCGCAACTACACCGGTTCAGGGACAATTAACTACTAATTTACTACCAGATACAACCTAATTAATATCCCAATGTTACCGCTGTATTGTTAGGGAGGGACTTATAGATACTTTAGATGAGCCCAACCTACAATTGTCACAATTATTCGACCAGCAGCGCCTTCAAAGACCCAATAGACCCCCCTGCCTGCTGCTGCAAAATGAAAATAAAAGGACCAAGAAATTGAATGGCAAGCTAACAACATAAGAACCGAAAACCCACTAACAATTACCCCAGCACCTTGAGACAGTAGAAGGCTCCCCCAAAACAAACAAGGGAGGGAGGGTGGGAGAAAACTGTCTGATGCTGTGATGAGTCCTGACTAGCTCTGACACGATCCCCCCTCCTCTCTACCCGCTGCAGGAACTCTTCAACCTGGTAAACAGAATGCATCATTCTAAATCACCCCACTAATCCTCCACCTCTTCTGTAGGCCCCAGTCATGCTGGCTTCCTAGTTTTACTCAGCTCCAGGCCATATACTATGATTGAATATGGAGCCAGAAGGAGAGGTTGGATTTCAATACTACATCTAGAACACTGGCATGGCTGGAGAGCAGGATAGTTGTGCTATTCATTTTGATGGAAAAGTTGGGAATGGGGAAAAATAACACAGGCATGACATTTTCAGAAAAAACAGTAGTCCAGCTGTGTTACGTGGCATTATCTATGTGGCTACCGTTCAGCTGTAAACTTCAACGCATTGAAAAAAAAAGTAATTTAGCCCAGAATTATAGAGCAGAGTATTAAAAAAGCATTAGAGATGTCTAAAAAAGGGAAAACTTTGATATTTGCATTCAGTTTAATTGTAATCAAGTGTGACAGAAGCATCAAAACCGCTTGATGGTACAGTGCAAATCCTACAAAAAGAATAGCAGACGCAGTGTTGTCATCGCTTTCCATAGAGCGCTGCAGAATATTTTCCCTGCCCCGCTGTCCCCAGAGAGAACGGCTCGGAGGCCTCACATCCCATTAAGGATAAGTCTGTTTGCTCCTTTGTCTCTGGCTCGCCCGTACATACAGTGGGTTTATTATGCATCTTTATTTAGCATATTTCCATAATGGAACTCCAGAGCATGGAGCAATCAGCTTAAGACTCTGAAAAGAATAACTTAAATGCAATCACTCATCCATTCTTGCATCCTTGGAACAAGCGATTGTTAAGAGTAGCAAGGTTCTCTAAGAGTAACATTTCTCAGATAAAAGCACATTATTTTACACCAAAAAAAAAATTACTGATATAACAAGTTCTTGTATGAAAATAAAGTGAAGACAATAGTTTTCCTTTTTTTTTTTAACACTCACATCTGTGTCCTTGAAGTTGGGATTTCATTAAAGTGTATCTAAACTGAAGAACAAAAATGAATGTTCTGCAACTTGCCTGTCCTTAGAAGTGGTGGCTGAATTCATTTTCTTTTCTCTCACTTTTTGTTCTTCTCTATTTTCACCTGTTGATCCTGCCAGAATACACTTCCTAATACAGCTAACAACTATCTGCATCTTGGGGAAGCACCATTGTCTCCCTAGGAATAGAGTGTGTTAGGACTATATAATACCTCGCTCCACTTCATAACATAGGGGGGAGGGTTTTGTAGCCCCAGGGTCCCTTTAAACAGTTCAAGATGTCCGAGGTGCAGGAAGAATCGATGATCATGTGACCACTGAGACAGTGGTTGCATGATTGGAAATCAGTCCCACCAGCTACAGATCTTCTTTAACGAGGACCAAGAGCTGCCTTCCACAGCTTGGTTTTTGTGCTGGAAATATGCAGTGAGCGTGCTCTCTGCACATACACATCGATCACCAAGAGATGCAGATGCATATGTGCAATGTGTGGGCATTAAAGCCCACCTTTTTGCAGCCGCTCCTGGTCATAAACTTGTTAAAGCTACTAATGCAACATAATCATACTGTGTGGAAGAAAAAGTTTACATTGTGTTCTCTCTTTTTCTTTTAAATTTAAATATCTTTTCTATTACATTTTTTTTTTGTGCAAAAAGAAAGTATGTACTGTATATATATATATATATATATATATATATATAGTTTGATGGGCTAAAAGTAAGGCCCCCTTCAGATAGGTGGACCAATCGGGTCCACTTGTCAATTTTTTAGGTGGATGCAATCAGACTATCCATTGCCCTCTATGGAATGAAAGGTGTCAATCCATTGACACCCGCCGACATCCAATCCTATCCACTAAAAACAGATGGATGGGGGATCGGAAGACAGTTGGATGTAAATAGCCCGTTTACATCTGACTGTCCATAGAAAAAAACGGGCTGTGTCCATGTCCACTCTGCATCAGCAGAGCAGACATGGACCTGCCATCCACCTGCTCAGTGGGGATAAGCAGAGAGATCCCCCGCTGAGCAGGCAGATCTTCTGGCAGACTCCACCATTGTAAAAGGGGCCTTACTGGAAAAGGCCTTTGAAAGCTAAACTCCAGGCAAACGCTCAGATTAAATACATACCGTTGTGCTTATAAGTTTTACATTCCCTGGCAGAATTTATGATTTCTTGGCCATTTTTCTGAGAATATGAAGGATAACACAAAAACTTTTCTTTCACTCATGGTTAGTGTTTGGATGAAGCCATTTATATCAATCAACTGTGTTTACTCTTTTTAAATCATAATGACAACAGAAACTACCCAAATGACCCCAATCGAAAGTTTACATACCCTGGTGATTTTGGCCTGATAACATGCACACAAGTTGGCACGAAGGGGTTTGAGTGGCTAATAAAGGTAACCATCCTCACCTGTGATCTGTGTGCTTGTAATTAGTGTGTGTGTGTAAAAGATCAATGAATTTCTGGACTCCTGACAGAGCCTTGCATCTTTCATCCTGTGCTGCACTGACGTTTCTGGATTCTGAGTCATGGGGAAAGCAAAAGAATTGTCAAAGGATCTGCGGGAAAAGGTCGTTGAACTGTAAAAAACAGGAAAAGGGATATAAAAAGATATCCAAGGAATTGAGAATGCCAATCAGCAGTGTTCAAACTCTAATCAAGAAGTGGGAAATGAGGGGTTCTGTTGAAACCAAACCTCGGTCAGGTAGACCAGGCTCTGGAAAAGTCCTGGAGGTGAGCATGTGGTGATGAGGGAGCTAGAGAGCAGGAGGTCTTGAGAGGAATGAAAATGGTATTTTGCACTTCATGCTTAGGGCAGCCCATTTATTTTAATCACTCAACAAAAGTAGAAAAGAAGCTCATGCAACTTTTGGAGCTTCTCGCATTAACCACTTTACCACCGGAGGATTTTGCTGTCTTACGTCTGGGCCACTTTTTGCGATTCGGCGCTGTGCAAATTTAACTGAGAATTGCGCGGTCGTGCGACGCCATACCCAAACGAAATTTACGTCCTTTTTTTCCCACAAACAGAGCTTTCTTTTGGTGGTATTTGATCACCTGCGCGATTTTTACTTTTTGCGCTATAAACAAAAAAAGAGCGTACATTTTGAAAAAATAACAATATTTTTCACATTTTTTTATATGAAATTACCCCCCAAAAAATGTAAAAAATCTAAATTTTTTTAAATTTTTGGCCAATTTGTTTTCTGCTACCTATGTTTGGTAAAAAAAATCACAATAAGCGTATTTTGATTGGTTTGCGCAAAAGTTATTGCGTTTACTAACTAAGCTATGCTGAACCCTGCAATCTGACCCTGCCTGTCACTTAGGAGATCCGCCCGCATGTGTTTACACAAGCAGGCGGATCTCCACACCCTATTCCCCGACGATCGGGGAAGAGCAGCGGCGATCGCCGCTGCTCCTCCCCTGGCCCGACTCCTGCTGTGACTGAACAGAGCGGGAGCGAGGCTCCGGCGGCGCGCGCGCGCCGCCGAGAAAGGGGAGTGTCTGACGGCGTAGGTCTACATCGCCAGACGATAACGAACCACTTTGCCGCAGTAGTGCTCGAGTGAGCAGACGGCAAGTGGTTAATAAGCCATGTGTTTTTCTGCACAGTTTTTTGCCTGCAAGAACGCACATCTTGCTAGCCACATTTGAGGTGCCATTAACAATGAACTCTGAGAGTTAATGTGCTATATTATAGTATGAATGATTTGAATGTAGTCTTAAAGTTAGTGTCACATCTACAGATTGGGTTATGTAGAAAAGGTGGTGGTAAGTCAACAAGTCCTTAAAAATGATCAGCTTTCTAAATATTATTTTTTTTTTACTAACAGATGGCTGTTTTGGAAACCAGACTGCCAGAATGACAATATCAAACGCTGGACAGGTAGTGTGTGCCCAGGGTGAATGTTATCCAAAATGTTCATGTTAGGTTGGAGTGCCCCTTTAAAGCCAGAGCTTTTCTTTTGATAATTTATATCTTTTCTAGATTCAGTTGAACAGATATCCCCAGCTGCAGCCCGCACTGATCCTTAACATTGTATTAGATTACACTAAGATTGCGATTTACATGATCTCAGAGGTCTAGCACGGCTAATTATAGGCTCTCTGTAATTACATCTCTCCGGCCTCATCTCAAACTTGATTTTTCCTTTCTAGACATCCCCAAAAGTCCCAGTACACAAACAAATCACAAGGAATGTGAAATATTAATATGTTCTATGGTTGATAATTAAATTATGCACCTTTAGTATTAGAATGCACTGTAAGTTCTGTTTTCAAGAGCAAATGTCATTTTAGTATTTCGAATGTCTTGATTAATCAGTACTTTCTGATGGGGAGATATAATTAGCATTTGTACCAAAATGGCACGGTGTCACAGCAGAATGCATAGTAAACATTATGCCATGAAGGGGGTCTGAATGTGGTCCCCACTGTGAACAACTCCCTATAGCCATTTTTTACCAGGAGTGGGAGTTTTGATTTTTCATATCATCTGCAGCATCACCTGTTGGTGAAATCAGGTATTACAGCCAGGAATAAGATTTTGAATTTGTAGGTTATATTTATTGCAATGTTTGTGGATATGCAGTTCGTAATTTAAATTTAAATTCAAATAAAATTACATGAACTTTTGACATTTTTTCTAAGTTCTAGTTAAAAGGTATTTTTGACGCACTGCATATTATAAAGTTGCCTTATTGTTAATAAACTATTCAAAATAGGACAACTGTCAGTGATAAACAGTGATTAATCAAACTAAATTCTATTATTTACTTATTTTTTTTATCTTTTGCTGAATTTCAGCAGAGCTGATCTCCCACAGGCTCTTTTCAGTTATTTAATGTCTTGGTGCACTCCAGCTATGGCTGTATGGGCAATTTGTAGGGTCAGTTCACACCAGGAATGTGTGATTCACATGCGGTGTAGTGCAGTGAGATCTGAGCCAATGCATTATGAATGGGCTGAATCACACTGGACCGCACCAAAAGTAATTCACTTCTTTAGAAAACGTACTGCATCCAGATTGCATGGTACCTCTGTGCCATGGATCTGGTGCAGGCAAATGGATTTATGACCTGTGCTTGTGGTGTCGTTGACTTAACATTGCCACCCGCTGAAGATCGCAACTGTATTGTATTTTTAACACAGTGCAGGAAGTGCTCATGGAAAACGCGTTCTGGTGTGAATGGGCACTTAAAGCAGGTTTACTGGGGGGTGACAACAGTTAAGCATGTCTGTGTCAAATAGAGTACATGGGTCACCCGCTGGCACTCCTGGTCCCTTCCAGCTTTCTGTGGGGGCACACAACAGGCTTGCTCCCAAGCCACTGCTCTGCATGTCTATTCACACACAGAGCCATGGTCTGGCACCATCCCTTCTCTCTGCTCATTTGCTCACTGGCTGTGATTGACAGCCAATGAGGAGGGAGAGTCCCTGTCTCAGCCAATGATGAGGGAGAGTTCCCAGAGAGCCTGAAGGTAAAAAACCTTGAGACTTTAGAACCACTTTAATCCATGAGGTGCAATGGTCCCAGTTTCAACATTTCTGTATTTGTGGTGGCACATATTATACATGTCACATCTTTGGCATTCATAGGTGTCATGCGTTGAGGCTTCTTTCTCAAAGCTTAGAAAACCTGAATCTTCAAGCTCTACAATTAGTAGGCTCATAAAAAAAGGGTGGAGTATTTATGATTGTCGACAAAAAAATGTTTAAAAAAGAATTGTGTGTAGCAACCATGGCAACCACTTTGCCTTAGCCCATCTCATTTGAGAGCAGATTTGAATTTGAAAGGGAAGAGCAGATAGATTGCTTGACTGGGCAATGAAACACCATACAAAGTGGAAAGTATGTGTAAGTCATATTTGGATATCTATGAGTTGTGGACAATTTTAGATAAAGCTCATTTTACCTGAACTCCAGATATACAGCAGCATTGGAGAGGTGAACATGCAATGTCTCTGATTGTTAGTATGTATGCCGTTATTTCCACAACAATCAAATGATTTTCTTCCATCCCAGGAACCATGCACATGAGTGCCAGGAAAAAAGATAACGAAATTGCTGGTTTACAAGATCTCATTTTCTACAACAGGATAGACATTCTCTTTCATAAGCACCACATCCGAAAAGGCTAGGCCTTTTTTTTTGCTTAGTTCCCATAATTCTCCACTCCCATAAATCATGGCACGTTTGCTCTGTTCATTACCATACAAATGAAAATTCCGACCCACTGTATCCATTTAGAGTTGACCTGTGCGGCATTCCATATGGGTGTATCATTTTATCACTGAACATTACAGGGCTCAGACAAGATCAAGTGATAATGCTGGAAATAGTGTGTTGTGACAGCTCGCCAGAGGACATTGATAACCCCCCTATGTTCTCAGCCCTTATCTCTCACACGCTATTACATGATACCATTTCATCTGATTTGCAATTGAATCTCAGGAGCTGTCATGGTGACATCAGCCTGATGGAGTAGGCTATTCCAAGCCATGCCTTATTAGACTGTATCAGCAAACAAACCTAATTTAAAAGGGTAAATGTGCCTAAAGAGGAGATGACATACCTCCCAACTTTAGGACAGAAGAAAATGCCATTTAGTGACTTCGTGTTTGTAGTCCTATGGCCCTTGTAGGTAGCAGGTGTTATGGTCTTCATATTTATATTATTGGAGATGAAATGCTGATGCCAACAGGAGAGGATTTTCCTTGACATGCTAAAGCCCTGGCTGTAGTGTCTGCATTTGTCCCAGCAGCTGCTATGGGAATGGGCCAAGATTTTAGTTACGGGTTGGGGGCAGAATTTGGCGCATGTCTTAAAAAACCAAGTTGCTGACTTATTTTTAAGTCATACAGGCCTGGTGAAGAGACTATGGAGTCATGCTATTTGATTCAATATAAAGTCATTTCCAAAAGCAAAATCCAAGGAACCCCTGGGTTAGAGGTGAAACAAACCTTTTAGTACCCAGCTCCCAATAGTAAACATTTTGTTATACTTGGCTAAACCATGACCACTGTGGATCTTCTCAATGTGGCCTCACACAGCATTTTTTTTAAAATTGATCTACCCGACCAGCACACCCCCTAAGCATACGCACCATAGGAGACCACACATAGAAGATCAGGAAGATATAGCCTAATCATGATATGTTCACTTTGGGGGATTTACTAAAACTAGAAACTGCAAAATCTGGTGAAGCTCTGCATAGAAACCAAACAGCAACTAGGGTTTTTTGTCAAAACTTAACCACTTCAATACAGGGCACTTACCCCCTTCCTACAATTACTTAGTCATGACACACTGTACCCAAACAACATGTTTATAATTTTTTTTCACACAAATAGAGCTTTATTTTGGTGGTATTTAATCACCGCTGTGTTTTTTTTTTTTTGCGATATAGGCAAAAAAAGAGCAAACATTTTGAAAACAAAAAAACAAAAAAAAAAACTTTTTCATTTATATTAAAATTTTTTGCCAATAAGTAATTTTTTTCAGGTCACTGATGGCGGCCTGTGTGACAGATCCAGATGTGGTCGCTGATGGCGGGCCTGTGTGACAGATTTTGACAGATCCAGATGTGTTGTGAGAAATCCAGATGTGTTGTGACAGATCCAGATGTGCTGTGACAGATCCAGATGTGCTGTGACAGATCCAGATGTGCTGTGACAGATCCAGACGTGCTGTGACAGATCCAGATGTGCTGTGACAGATCTAGATGGTGACAGGTTCTCTTTATTGGGGGGACGTGTGGTGCACAGTAATGTTAATAATACAGGCAAAAATGTCTCACTCACTCATTCTAGCGCTCCTCCTCACACAATCGGTGTGTGAGGAGAAGAATCCGGATCAGTACAAACGGCTGTCTATGTTTTGATTTGTGATCGGCTGTGATTGGATTGGACAACAGGTAAACAGGGATGGGCTGTGTCCGAGGGCATTAACGGCACCTCCTGCTGGACGTCATATGACGACCAGTCAGGATAGTTTACCCACTTTGCGGTCATCATTCTGTTATATGGTGGGTGGAAAGTGGTTAAAGGGTAACTCCACTTTTGTGGGGGAAAAAATAGCAAATAAATAAAAAATAATATAGCTTATACAATTGCAACACAAGTCAAATTGTAATTAAATGTTATTAAAATGACCTTTGCTTTTCAATCTGCAGCCGCTGTAATATTCTGAAAATGCAATGCAATATGGCTGCCTGGAGCTGTTCTTTATACAGAATGTATACTGACCACACCCCAGAAACATCATTTTCTGCTTGTGTGATTGGCTTACTAATTTTCCTAGAAGTCTGCCCTAAGATACAAATCAGATTTCAGGCATCCACTGCAATAAAAATGCCATTTTGGTGAGATACCTTCAATAGGAAATTACGTCTAAAGGGATGCAGACCCTGCAATTTTCTTCATTAGTTCCCTGCAGATGCACAGCTGGTTGATAATTAGGACACCACTCCCATTAGACTCACTTTCCCACATGGATGCAGACAAACAAACAATGATTTCTTCAAAATAATAAAAGGTTTGAATCTGCAACAAAGTTTGTTAAAATCTTTGTAATGCAAAGGTGAGGAGGGGAATGATTTTTTTCTCAACAAAAGTGGAGTTACACTTTAATTGAACAAGCTCAGGTTAGAAGCTGATTGGCTACCATGCACACTTGTACAAGATTGTGCACTCTCCAGTTTTAGTAAATCAACCCCTATGGGTAATAACCCCCTTAAGGATAATTCCATGTATTAAGACTAAACACACACAAAAGTGAAGATTTGCTATCCTTTAGGAAACATCTACAAATGTTAATAGTGCCCAAGCAGTACCTTCAGATATCTATACTTTTCTGGATTTTTTTCTAAAACATAGTGGAACACTTATTGCTGTGCCTGCAGCTCCTTAGTTATATACTGTATCTGAACAGTGAGGTCACTATCACTAGGATACTAGAAAGGAAGCCATACCTACCTGAGGACCTGCAATGCAAGGATCTCCCTACTTTATTCATTCTCTAGATGTGTGCTATGGGTGGCAGCAGTGACATGAGGAAGCAAAGCCCTGCTCCTGTATCAAGATGGCCACCTCCACTCAGAGACACTGGGGTTGATTTACTAAAACTGCAAAAACTGGTGCAGCTTTGCATGGTAGCCAATCCATTTCTAACTTCAGCTTTTTTCAATTAAGCTTTGAAAAATAAAACAAACTGGAAGCGGATAGGTTTCTATGCAGACCTGCATCAGATTTTGCACTCGCCAGTTTTAGTAAATGAACCCCACAGTGCAGAACAAGGTGCATTAAAGAGTAAACCCTCCTCTGCAACTTGTACCTATATTTACTATATACTTGTACCTATATTAACCACTTTACCAGCGCTCACATTGCTGCTACTGCGGCAATGGGCTCGTTATCGTCCAGCGACGTAGACGTACGTCGCTGGACTCCTCCCTTTGTGGGCGGCGTGCGCGCACCGCCAGAGGCTCGCTCCCGCTGTTTTCAGTTACAGAGGGAGCCTGGCCAGGGGAGGAGCGGCGGCGATCGCCGCTGCTCTTCCCCGATCGTCGGGGCATCGAGTGTGGAGATCCGCCTGCTTGTGTAAACACAAGCGGGCGGATCTCCTAAGTGACAGGCAGGGTCAGATTGCAGGATTCAGCATAGCTGAACCTGCGATCTGTCCCTGTGTCACATAGTCCCCTCCCCCCCACACACGTTAGTAAGCACCAGGCATACATTAACCCCTTGATCACCAATACAAATTAACCCCTTCCCTGCCAGTGTCATTTTTACAGTAACAGTGCATATTTATAGCACTGATTACTCTAGTAATGTCACTGGTACCCCCAAAAGTGTCAAAAATGTCAGTCAAGGGTCCATGTCTGTCTGCCGCAAAGTCGTAATACCGCAAAAAAAAAAATCGCAGACCACCGCCATTACTAGTTAAAAAAAAAAAACAATAAAAATGACATAAATTTCCCGTAGTTAGTGGCTGCGATAACTTTTGCGCAAACCAATCAAAATATGCTTATTGCAATTTTTTTTACCAAAAATATGTAGCAGAAAACAAATTGGCAAAAAAGTAAAAAAATTTTGATTTTTGTATTTTGGGGGGATTTCATATAAAAAAATGTGAAAAATTTTGTTATTTTTTCAAAATTGTCGCTCTTTTTTTGTATATAGCGCAAAAAGTAAAAATCGCACAGGTGATCAAATACCACCAAAAGAAAGCTCTATTTGTGGGGAAAAAGGGACATACATTTAATTTGGGTACAGCACGACCGAGCAATTGTCCATTAAAATAACGCAGTGCCGAATAGCAAAATATGGCCTGGTCAGAAGGGGGTAAAATCTTCCCGTCTTAAAGCAGTTAAAAAAATGCACATTGAGAATTTTTTTGTCAAAGACATGTAGCTAAATACATTTTGGCCTAAATATATGACAAAAATTGAATATATTGGATATTTTTTAACTGTCAAAGTAGAAAAATATTGTTACTTTTTCAAAATTGTCGCATTTTTTTATTAATATCGCAAAAAATGAAAAGCGCAGAGGTGATCAAAAAGCACCAAAAGAAAGCTCTGTTTGTGGGAAGAAAAGGACGTAAATTTAGTTTGGGTACGGCGTTGCATGACCGCGCAATTGTCAGTTAAAGTCGCACAGTGCCGAATCGCAAAAAGTGGCCTGGACGTAAGACAGCAAAATCCTCCGGTGGTAAAGTGGTTAAGGCTTACCTATAGGTACCGTAAATATCTCCTAAACATGTACCGTTTAGGAGATATTTACTTTGCATGCAGCCAGGGACATCACTGGCGCATGCGCTCTGAAGGAACGGCCGCTTACCGTCGGCTCCCGCGCGCATGCGCGGGAGTGACATTATCGTGGCTCCAGCCAATCAGATGGCTGGATGCCGCAAACCCGGAAGAAGGGGCGACACAACATGTCACCCATGAGAGAGGTGAGCGGTCGGCACTTCGGGGCTTCGTTCTTAGGTAAGTATTTCATAATGAGCTAGTATGCGATGCATACTAGCTCAATTATGTGTTTTTCTTTTAGGTGTTTTTTTTTTTTTTTTTTAATGTGGAGGTTTACAACCTCTTTAAGTCAGTAATGTGGTACAGATCAGCTGCAGGGTGACCAGAGGCAATACTGCTGACTAGTCTATTGCCCTCTGCCTGCCTTTAAGGACTCTCTCCTTCTTGCAGTAAAGTGTCTTAAATTCTTTACATCTGTCCTGAATAATTGTCATAATGATTCTGTTTTTCCATTCTCTCCCCTCCTCTGCATGTTTTCATTTCTCCTGATCGAGGTGGGGGTTGCTTAGCGCTGCAAAACTATTTTCTACAACCGTAATATACCGCAGCTGTTTTCTCTCTTTGTTTTCACTCTATCTACATAGATGTTGATTGCTGAAAAAAAGATAAAAAAATACACAGAGTAAAATAAAACAAAAATAAAAAATATAAAGAGCAACAGCAATAACAGTCAAGCACTCAAGATGTTTACTCAGTAATTGTCGTGTACCAGATCCTCCTGCTATACCACTTATCTGACTTGAAAAGTTCACAATGAGACAGCTATTAGATACACATCATAGCTACGATATGGAATATATTCTCAGGGTGGCTCAGTGATCAACACTGTCCTACAACAACTGGATCCTGGGCTCATATACTGTACCATGATATTCTCTACATTGGGGTTATCCCCACTTCCTTTTATTGGGGTCACTCTGGTTTTCTAATAGTTAATTATAACCAATAGAGTGCTTTGTAAATGTGGAATGAACTTCCTCACAAACTCGTTCTGGCCACCTCAGTAGATTGTTTTGTAAGCTGGATGCATTTCTAAATGCATAAAATGTAACTAGATATTAGTTATATGTTGGGATAATAGTTATATGTTGGGATATTAGTTATAAGTTGGGATATTAGTTATATATATATATATATATATATATATATATATATATATATATATATATATATATATATATATATATATATATATATATATATATATATATATATATATGTAGCACCCTCCTAGATAGGTGCTAGGTTAAAAACATTGTTAAGCTCCATCTGCTTATTAGGGGAGCCTGATCTGTTAGTTATGCCTGTTACAAGGGACCACTCCAGTAGGTAAGAGGACAGAAGGTCAGCTCACACAGTAAGCAAGAGTAAAGGGGGTGCCGTGTAAAACCCTGAAAAGTAAGAGTAAAAGGGGATAACAAGCGGGGCCCTGAAGAGTAATTCACTATACAGTTCACTTGTCCAGTACTTCACTACAGTGGCAAGGTGAAGCAGCGGCCTTTCCGCACTCAACATAGCTAGAAGTCCTCAAGTTGTACATAGTTCATCCAGTTGGAGTATCCCACTCATCCCTTCTCCCATCCCAAGTTCTACAATAAAAACAACAAAAACCAAATCCCCTGGACTGTTTCCTGACTGAGCCAAACACATAAGGGCTAAGAATTGATAAGTTGTTGCTATGATTAACCCAGGGGAATCTCCTTCAAGCAGCTCCCAAGGGAGTAGTGCTACATATAGTTATATATAGGTAGATAACACCAGGAATTGGTGATCCAGAGAATAACTAGATGCCTCCTAGGGAATCAGGAAGGTACCCCCCCATTTGAGCAAATTGGATTATACTCTGCTGGGGGTTTTTTGCCTTCCTCTGGATCACCTGTGGGTATGGGATTGTGTATATGGAGGTTTTCTATTTTTATTTTTTCAATTTTGTTGAACTAGATGCACTTGTGCATTTTTCCAACCTGACTAACTCAGGCTACTATGTAACTATGTAAAGTACGACATAATATGCCATTTATTAAACTCTCTCATGAATAGCCATGGCAGCCAGCAAAACTGTCAGCATTAAATATTACCAATTATGCCTAGTACACACGTTTAGAAAATCGGACGAAAAATAACGCTTTGGAATCAATTGTACAATAATCTGATAGTTACTATACAGCTTTCAACAGACGATCACTACAGGCGTGACCAACACAAACATTTTTGTCGTACAATACCAGAACGTAAGATTTTCTTTTAATCAGTATTCATCCATCAAAAAATCGGAAGACCAAGACCACGCATGCTCAGAAACGAAAGAATACATTACAATACAATACTAAACATTATACCACTTCCGAAGTTGTATTCTGTCGTATAAGAATTGTCGTAATTTTAGTAACCTCTTAATTTTTCACTATGAGACTAGCATGCAAAAAAAACAAAAAAAAAGAGACGATAATTTTGTCCGATATTCTCATTTTGTGTACGAGGCTTAAGGCCCCTTTCAGCCCTAAGCATTGTATTGCATTGAATGGTGATGTAGAATGTTACTCTGTATGGTGCAATGCTGGTTATTCAAAATAGCACCCCAATGTTTCTGCAGCCCATAGAAGCGATCAGGTGGCTTTACAACTACATAAAAAGCTCAGAGATCTCAAGGAAATTTGCAAGCAGACTTTGGGGAACCGCTTTAAGTGATTGGGGATGAGCATTCAGCGGAGTGTATGACAGGAAAGGGTAAGTATTGGGACTCTCCTTTATATGTATGGGTGTCACTGAAAATAACAAAATAATTGTATATGTATATATATCTATATATTTATTCATTTATTTATTTTTTTATTATTATTTGTAGTTAGACAGTATTGCACTGTGCTAAGATTTGGAGTACTTGCATTCCCTGGGATCCTGATGGAGGGATGGTGACCCCACCTCCTTCAGAAGCAAAGTCTGGAGAAAGGTACATTTATTAACTAACTTTTTTATTATTCTTTTTTTATTTTATTTTTTTAAGGTAGGGTAGAAAGCCCCTTTAAAATGGACTTACATTCCATGCAAGGCCTGTTTTAAAGCTGAACTACAGGCAGAAGTGATGAGTACAAATTAATGCAGCTCAGAATTAAATAAAATGTCTGTAAATTTATATTTTAAATGCAAGCTGTGCAAGTACCTGAATTTTCCTTTGTTTGAGCCTCTTGCCATCCCTGTACAACAGAGTTCACACTGGAGTTTTGAGAAGCAACATAGGGAGACAATTAGTTGTGCTGTAGTACAAGGTGCATGCTGATAGGTGGAGAGAGCTGAGTGGTAGAAGGATGAGCTCATTATTCTGACCTGTGAATGATTGAATGGTATGGTACTGCAACAGAAAAAAATCAGGTCTCCTGCCGTGCCAGACAGGGCTCTACTGTGTGACAAAGCTCAGAAATACGAATTCTTTGGTGGGTAGAAAAAAACCTTACATCAGTTTATTTAGCCCCTTGCCTGAAGCTTCGCTTGTTAAAATGTTGCCTCAACAACATTAGCTGTACACTGAGTTGCTCCTTAATTGCCATACTATATGCCTACTTGGCAAACAAACAAGTAGAAATGCTTGCCCCTGCTAAGATTAAAAAAGAAACAATGAATAACTTCTGCACAATAACGATCCTACAGACACTTATGTTGTTCTTATGGCAGTGCAAACTCCCAGCATCATATTAATTAAAGGCACTTTAATAAGCATATTTATTGTATCTGCAGTTGTAGTAATATACGTTTTTTTTTTTTTTCCAGCAGTGCTATTGCAATTAGTTCATTTTTTATTTCTCCTATAAAATATGGCAAGGTATTTCCCGCAGAACAGACGGTTCCTGTTTATATAGCGCGGTCGTCATTTCACGACTCCCTCCTTGCCCGTCATTTTTATGCTTTCCCTTCGTCTGCCGACTTGGCGCATTTCTGTTTGTACACGGAGACGATAAGAAGCCTGTCTTGCCGCAATGTGTTTTCCTTCTATTCTCCCCCAGGTGATCACTGTTTTTTTACTCTCAGGGAATGGCAAGGAGGATAGTAAATACTTCAACCCTTCGACACGCAGTACTAAAAAATCTCAATGGCATAGTCATCATTTGGAGCAATTATCACTGCTCCTGAGAAGCCAAAGATGACTTGATGGGCCATATGTCCTGTGTTCCAGTTTATGTTTTGTTCTTTCTTTTTCATTATTGGTTTTATGCTTTCCATGGGCTTTTAAAGGTCCACTCCAGTCAACACTGAGAATAAAATATTGAACTACATACAGAGAACACAGCCTATATCCTCAGGGCTTTGGTTTTCATTCACCTGTTGCCCTTGAGCGACTTACTCCATTTTATGTGTAATCTGGGAAACCTTTCCTGCTACCGATTTGTAAATGCAGTCATAGTATCCCCAGCATTGATGTATCAGAGTATCAGTAAACAGAAGTCACAGTATGAAATCAGATTCCCATCTGCCCTATAGGGCAAAATCTGATTGGTGGTGCAGCAAGCACAGAGAGAAGAAATTTTACAAGCCATTAGGATTTGTGTCAATGGATATCACAACTTCTTCTCTCCCCATACAAGGCAATACGGTTTCAAAAACTATTCGACGAAGGATAGAGGTAGATCAGGAGATGATCCAATGGAGGTCCAGTGCAAGTCAAAAGGAGGTTCAATGCAGCTCAGGAGATCCAATGCAGGTCAAAAGGAGTTCCAAAAGCAGTCCAGAAAGTAGTCAACTGCAGGTTAAATGCATATGTCAATAAACTTTCTATGGTCTAAAAAGTGGTTCAAATTTAACTCAAATAAAAGCAGAACATCTGAAAGCAAGCTGCATTTACCCATTGAGTTTTTTGGAGGGACTGTCCCTCTTTTGAAACAAAATCCCGCTGTCTTTTTCTGCTTAGGTGTCCATCTTTTAAGTCTGTTGTATATACGGATTGAAAAATATGTACAGGTTAACTATCAAAGGTGTTATATGACACAAATTTTCTGTCCCACTTTTGAATTATTGCAAGTTATTATTTATAACTCAAGGCTTGTTATGGCAGTGTGTCCCCTGCATGCATATTTTATGATGATTTTTTTTTTTTTTTCACATCTTAGGAAGTTGGGAGGTATGTTTGGACTAAGGGCATAATCACACTACTGCTGCCCAATGCAGTTCTGACACATAGACAAGGTGATTTGCATTGTGTCTGGTAGTTTCAGTTCAAACTATGGGCTGCATTGGTGTGCAATGAAAAAAGTAGGACACAATGTATTTTTACGCAGCACATTGTGACTCTCTGCACTACACTGCAATGTCATTTGTGCATAAAGTTGAACAAAATATCACTTTATCACATTTTAATAAAGTTAAAAAAAAAGAAAAAAAAAACAAGAAAGTGCAATGTGTTGCAACAATTCATTACACCGCCCCTACCAGCAGGTGTGAATTACATAGAGCACTTGTTGGGTTTTTCCTAAAGGAAAATAGGATGTCTGCCACGAGTACCAGGAAACAAGTAAAGTAATGTACACACTTCCGACATCCCTGTTGTGTTATATGGCTGAACAAAAGTAGGAAACAAACCTTTCTTTCAAGGATCATTAATTCTTCAGGCTCCGTGCCCCTTAACCTACTCTTTTGGTTAAGGTTAAGTTATGAGCAAATGCCTTGCTTCCCCACATATACAGTATATCCTTCACTACCTGAGACTTGCTAGCTGTGTGGTGCAGGAGAGGGAGAAATGTTCTCTAGTCTTGTCCAGCACTGCAGACATTCTGGAAAAAGGTTCATAATATCACCAAGAAATTCACCAACCGGCCTATACCATGCACACCAGCATTCTTCCTTTTACATAACTCTAAAATATTGCTGAAGGTATATAAAAATCAGTTGTGAGGCATTTGGTCAACGTGCCCCATTCTTGTATTCCAACACTATGAAAATCACGCCTCCCACCCTATCTCTTTGGTTTCAAAAGATTGAGGACATGGGAAACATGGAGTGCCTGACCAGTGTATTAAAAGGGACCCAGGAGAAAATCCACTGCATACTCCTGTACTACTGAGTTTCAGCAAATTTTCGCAGTTAAATAGACTCACAGTGGCTCACTTACAACTCTGTGTGGTGCGAGGGGTACTCAGCAATACTGCTCATATTTACTCCAGATGCAAATTTTCTGTAAGTCTGCTTTTAAACTTCCAGTTTACAGATTTTAGGTATGTGAAAGTAAGAAAGGTAGGTAAAAGTAGAAAAAAGAAATATAAAATCAAACTAAAGAGTGTTTTCATATACAGTTGGGATCGAAAGTTTGGACACCCCAGGTAAAAATTTGTATTAATGTGCATAAAGAAGCCAAGGAAAGATGGAAAAATCCCCAAAAGGCATCAAATTACAGATTAGCCATTCTTATAATATGTCAACAAAAGTTAGATTTTATTTCCATCATTGACACTTTCAAAATTACAGAAAACAAAAAAATGGCGTCTGCAAAAGTTGGGGCACCCTGCAGAATTTATAGCATTCACTGCCCCCTTTGCAAGGCTGAGACCTGCCAGTGTCATGGATTTTTCTCAATCATCATCTGGGAAGACCAGGTGATGTCAATCTCAAAGGTTTTAAATGCCCAGACTCATCTGACCTTGCCCCAACAATGAGCACCATGGGATCTTCTAAGCAGTTCTCTAGAAAACTGAAAATAGTTGACGCTCACAAAGCTGGAGAAGGCTATAAGACGATAGCAAAGCGTTTTCAGATGTCAATATCCTCTGTTCGGAATGTAATTAAGAAATGGCAGTCATCAGGAACAGTGGAAGTTAAAGCAAGATTTGGAAGACCAAGAAAAAAATCAGACAGAACAGCTCGCAGGATTGTGAGAAAAACAATTCAAAACCCACGTTTGACAGCACGATCCCTCCAGAAAGATCTGGCAGACACTGGAGTTGTGGTACACTTTTCCACTATAAAGAGATACTTGTACAAATATGGTCTTCATGGAAGAGTCATCAGAAGAAAACCTCTTCTACATCCTCACCACAAAAATCAGCGTTTGAACTTTGCAAATTAACATATAGACAATCCTGATTTTGAAAAAGAAGTTCTGTGGACCGAGAGGTTAAAAATGAACTTTTTGGCTGGAATGAGCAAAGGTAGGCTTGGAGAAGAAGGGGCACAGAATTTAATGAAAATAACCTCTGTCCAACTGTTAAGCATGGGGTGGATCAATCATGCTTTGGGGTTGTATTGCAGCCAGTGGCACAGGGAACATCTCACGAGTAGAAGGAAAAATGGATTCAATAAAATTTCAGCAAATTTTGGATGGTAACTTGATGCCATCTGTGAAAAAGCTGAAGTTAAAGAGAGGATGGCTTCTTCAAATGGATAATGATCCTAAACACACCTCAAAATCCACAGGGGATTACATCAAGAGGCGTAAACTGAAGGTTTTGCCATGGCCTTCACAATCTCCTGACCTCAGCATAATTGAAAATCTATGGATAGACCTTAAAAGTGCAGTGCATGACAGACAGCCCAGAAATCTCAAGGAACTGGAAGACTTTTGTAAAGAAGAATGGGCAAAGATACCTCAAACAAGAATTGAAAGACTCTTGGCTGGCTACAAAAAGCGTTTACAAGCTGTGATACTTGCCAAAGGGGGCAGTACAAGATATTAACTCTGCAGGGTGCCCAAACTTTTGCAGACGCCATTTTTTTATTTTCTATTATTTTGAAAGTGTCAATGATGGAAATAAAATCTAACTTTTGTTGACATATAAGAATATCTAATCTGTAATTTGATGCCTTTTGGAGATCTTTCCATCTTTCCTTGGCTTCTTTATGCACATTAATACAAATTTTTACCTGGGGTGCCCAAACTTTCGATCCCCACTGTATTCACCCAAATAGGCTGTTATTTTTCTGGGAGGTGGGGTCTGGGATAAAGTGTCTTAGCACTGGAGTGCAGCACTAGGTATGAGCAATGCTGACAGCCACAATATTCAAATGAGATTTAAATGCAGGCAGTAGATAAAAGTCATAAATAGTGAGAAGGACCATGGCTTGTAATTTACTGTCCTACTGTTCACCTTAATCAACTTCAGCTCTGGAATTTGTTAATGGGATAATTAATATGCATTTCATCTTCATGACTGGCCACCCAGCAGCCTATTAAATATTCAGCATATTCTCATCCATAATAAAACACACAGCCGTAGGTCTCGGTGAATATTCATACTGTTATACTACAGTGCATGTTTTTTTTTTTTTTTCTAGGTGCCCATGGTATGCAAAAAGTAGCTTATTAGTTTAAGTGTCTTAAAAGGGGCATCGTGAGGTCTCATACCACTCTCAAAAGCAGCTTAAGTGTTCTCATGCTGGCAATCACCCCCAATTGTTAAGTCATTTTCTGGGACTATTTGCTGTAGGTGGTTATAAACTTGTGACTTAAGACTCAGAGAGATCATGGAGCACATACATTAGTCTTATTTCTAAACACATTTCAAAGTGTTAAAGCTGACCACCAGGCAGATATAAAGATAGATATATTAATGCAGCTCTGTATTCATTAAAAAATCATTATAGTACCAGTTCTCCTCTTTGTACTGTCTGTAGCCCAACCGGTAAAAATCTGGTTATTTTTTTTGAAGCACTAGTGAAATAAAAGTTCACCTTTTTCATAATTCTCTCATCCCCCTAGCTCCCCAGTATCCTAGTCCCCAGCAGGTCCTTCTTTCTTTTCCCAGAGCTCTAGACTCCCACTCTGTCTGCAGCCTGACTAATAACAATCCAGCGTCGGACTGAAAGCACCCATGTCCCATAGACTTGGATGGGATATACCCGTACAGCAAAAGGAATATCCCATTCAAGTCTATAGAACGTTAGAGCAGTGGGCAGTTTGGCACTGGATTTTTATCAGCCAGGCTAAAGCATTGGGAGGAGAAGGACTGCAGAAAGGTGAACTTATACTTTAACCTCCCTGGCGGTAATCCTGAGTGTGGCTTAGGTGTAATTTTCAGTACCAAAAGCGGTAACCCTGAGCCAGGGGGTTACCGCTAGGGGTTACACTGTAGTATCCCTGTAGTGCCACTTACCTTGTCCCTACGATCCCCTGATGTCCTCCCGCTGTGTCCTCCGGCTGATGTCAGCATCCATTTTCCGGGCTCCCTTCCCTGCGAGCGCCGGCAATGCAAGGGGGTGGAATTGGGCAGTAAACAGTACAAAAAGTTAACAAAACATGACATACACACAATACATTGTAATCTTTCAGGATTACATTACTGTATCAAACCATTTCACCTCAGTTTTGTCCCTAGTGCTTTGTCCAGTGCCCTGCCTGCACTTTTACCATTCTTTCTGCCTGGAAACTTGAGAACAACCATGGCATCCAAAAAGCATCCCTTTAGGTCAAAAGCAGTTTTACACTGGCTAGAAAACAGCGATAGTGAATTAGAATCACTTGCAGAATTGAGTGATAGTGATTAGTGGGAAAATGTGTCATCAGACACTGAAAGCGACAACAGCGACGATTCTGCGACTGGGCTCAGTGATGTGTGAACTTGGTGCTCTATTAACTTTGGTACGAATCAGGCAGTGCCCCCAAGATTCCCAATTACTGGAGCACCTGGTATGAAAGTAGATGTTGAACACGACAACCCTTTGGCATGCTTACAATTATTTCTGACCAATGAGGTTATTTAAAAAACAGTTACTGAGACAAACCGGTACAAAGAGCAACAATTAGCTACTCTGTGTCTGAAGTTTCCAAGAATCAGAAAGTGAGAAGCAGTGACCAAAGATGACATCTGGAGATTTATGGGCCTAAAAATACTTCAGGGAGTGGTGGGGAAACCCCTGCAGAAGTGGTGTTTGACAACTAATACATTACTTGCCACTCCATTCTTTGGCAGAGTCATGTCAGAGTACAGATTTGCCCTGATCATGAAATATTTACACATTGAAAACAACGAAGAATTTTATGAAACTACTCATCCTGCACAAAAACTAAAGTCAATTTGGGAAGTATCTCAAATAATTCTAAAGAATTTCCAACAGAGCTATGTGCCAGAAAGAGACATCAGCATTGATGAAAGTCTAATGGCCTACAAGGGAAGGCTCAGCTGGTTACAATATACTGCATCAAAGAGGGCATGATTTGGCATAAAATCCTACATGCTATGTGAATCGTCAACTGACTACATTTGGAATTGAGTCAAATACAATGGAAAAGGAACAACATTCAATCCAAAATACAGCAACTATGGAATGGGACCATTTTCTGTTCTTATACGCATTGAGCCGTTGCTAAATTAGGGCTATTGCGTAACAACCAAAAACTTTTATACATCTTCTGAACTTTATGAGTTTCTTCTGCAAGACAAAACAGATACCTATGGAACTGTTATGGCTAACTGGCGTGACATACCACCAATGTTTAGCAGTAAGAAGCTGGAGACTGGAGAAATAGTTGCCTGGCAGAAAGGCAAAATAATGGCACTGCAATGGCATGACAAGAAAGACGTGAGACTAATGAGTACAGTTCATAATACCTCCACTGTTATGGTAGGCATGAAAAGGTGGGAAAGAAATCATGAAGCCATAACTAGTAATAGACTACAATAACAGGTGTCGACAGAGCAAACTAAGCAATGTCACTCTACCCAGGAATGAGGAAACAGCAAAAGAAGTACTATAAGAAGATCTTCAGACATCTTCTTGAGCTATGCTTGTGGAATGCCTACATTCTGCCCAAAAAAAAGAGTGACAACCCTGTGATTCATTCTGACATAATTTAGAAAGTTGCAGAACGTATCTTTGTGAAACACCAAACACCATCAATGGCTGTGAATAGAGCTGGACATCGTGCTGTTCGTTTTGTCAACCCGGAACGCCTGACTGGTCATCACTTCATGGACTATATCCCACCAACCAAGAAAAAGTCAGCACCTACAAGGATGTGCCTGGTTTGTTGCTCAAAGCAAGATGACAGTGGAAAGAAAATCAGAAAGGAAACCAGATTCCATTGTCCTGATTGTGACATCGGACTTTGTGCAGTCCCATGTTTCAAAATTTTTGATACCTGGATGTTTACTAAGCCAATATGCATTATCTAGTGTTATAGTGACCAGTAATAATGCACCCTTGTTTGGACAAATTTCAGTGTTTTTGGTTTGATTACATTATTGAATTAAATGTATTATTATTATATTATAATTTATGATTTTGTGTTCCAAACTTTATCACACCTGGGATGTCTATTAGATTTGTGTTTGAACAGATTTAAGTGAGTTATTCCTATGAATTAAAGGCCTACAATAAAGAACAGAAAAATTCCATGCAAACCAATGTACCGCTTTGACATTCAAAAATGTTGACATAATCAGTCCGCCAGGGAGGGTAAATACATTTTTTTTAATAAAGATAGGGTTAGTGCCTAAATCTCACTTAACCCTAGTACACACAGGCCGAATGTCGGGCGGCATCAGCCAGTTCAATAGAAACCAGCAGACATTTGGCCCATGTGTACTGCAGCCAGTCCAACAGAAGTCAGCCGTTCAGCCGCCTCCTGTCAATGAGGCATGACCGAAAAAGGTCTGCCAACCAGCTCCCGATCAACACTCTCAGCCCCCTACCAGAACACAATAGTACAGCCGGGGAGATCACTGTACTAACATCAAATAATATAGTAGCACCTCCTGAGCTGTCAGTTTTTTTTTTGTTCAGCCCTACTTGGCTGAACGAAAAAAAAACTACAAGTGTGTAATCAGCCTCTTTAAATTCCTTGTACAGGAGTGCTCCAGGAGCCAATCACATGAGCTGCATGTATATGTGCAGTAAAGGAGCAAGCTGACAGGAGGAGAAAACACAATGAGGGATGGCGTCTGACGTTTGGTATTGTTCTTTTATTGCCCAGGTTGGGGGTAGGGAGATGACACCCCTTTATTTCTTTTTTGTATCAGAGAAAGTAATGCAACCATTCTTGCTGTGCTCTTTGGTAGAGCTATGTAAATCTCAAGACTGAATGGGTAGAAATGTGAATCCTCTGAAAAGTATGTTCCATACAGATGTCTATGAAAGTGGGCAGTGTGCGCCGGTGAGGGGTTCAGAGGGTATAGCTGTGGGCAGTGTGTACAGGAGAGGAATTCAGAAGGTATGAAAATGGGCAGTGTGTGCAGAAGAGGAGTGCAGAGGGTATGACAGTGGGCAGCATGTACAGATGACGAGTGCAGAGGGTTTGGTTGTAGGCAGTGTGTGCAGGAGAGGAGTGCAGAGGGTATGGCAGTGGGCAGTGTGTGCAAGAGAGCAGTGCAGAGGGTATGCTGGTGGCCAGTGTGTGCAGGAGAGAAGTGCAGAGAGTATGGTGGTGGGCAGTACGTGCAGGAGAGGAATTCAGAAGGTATGGTGGTGGGAAGTGTGTGCAGGAGAGGAGTGCAGAGGGTATGGCAGTGGACAGTGTGTGCAGAAGAGGAGTGTACAGAGTATGGTGGTGGGCAGTATGTGCAGGAGAGGAATTAAAAAGGTATGGCAGTGGGCAGTTTGTGCAGGAGGGGAGAACAGAGGGTATGACAATGGGCAGTGTGTGCAGAAGAGAAGTGCAGAGGGTATGGTGGTGAGCAGTGTGTGCAGGAGAGGAGTGCAGAGGGTATGGCAATGGGCAGTGTGTGCAGGAGAGGAGTTCGGAAGGTGTGGTGGTGGTCAGTGTGTGCAGGAGAGAAGTGCAGAGAGCATGGCTGTGGGTAGTGTGTGCAGAAGAAGAGTGCAGAGGGTATGGAGGTGGGCAGTGTGTGCAGGAGATGAGTGCTGAGGGTATGGTGATGGGCAGTGTGTACAGGAAAGGAGTTCAGAGGGTATGGTGGTGGGCAGTGTGTGCAGGGAAGGAGTTCAGAGGGTATGACAGTAGGCAGTATGTGCAAAAGAGGAGTGCAAAGGTTATGTTGGTGGGCAGAATGTGCAAGAAAAAAAGTGGAGAGGGTATGATGATGGGCAGTATGTGCAGAAGAGGAGTAAGAAGGGTATGACAGAATAAGTTTTGACTATAAAAATTAATAAATCATCTTCTCCTTCAGTGGCAGAATAGCTATTATTCTATCAAATGTTACACCTATCTCGTATTCAGTTTTAGAACACCCTAAGGTGGGCAGGAACATCCAATTCTACAAGGAAGGTATAAAAAGGGCCATGAACTGAGATCTCCCCTTAAATTGTGTTATTTTGGCTTATTGATCTTTTCATAAATACTATTTTGTCGAATTCCCCAACATAAAAAAGCTCTCAACAACTCTGCAGCAGCCAACTGAAAGTCACAAGGATCTGCAGACACCGCACCTCGACGAAGACAAAAGAGTTTGATATAGCAGAAGGTACCTAATGGCTGTATTCCGAATTAGCAGAACAGCATAATGTACCGGGATATAAATGGCCCTGCCATGCATCACCGTCCGCTGAAAGAAAAATATTACAAACAGGAAGTTGTTAGGATGAATAGCAGAAGAAAGTTATTAAAATCTAATGTTTAAAATGTATAAGAGTTCATTACTGTTTGAAGGGAAGCCATTTATCACCAGCACTGTTTAAAAAGTCATAGCGTAGTAATAAGCTCATTCATTTAGCAGACGATTGCATTTATGAAAGCCATAAGTCAGATCAATGACGCAGAGTCAGCGGGAGAAGCGACTGTCAGGGACCGTCGCGGACGGACACCGCGAGGCACCGGCCCTCCAACTCGCTCAGCTTAAATTATTTTTGCTGGAAATCCACTGTGAGGTGCAATTGAATCTAATTTGCTAATGTCTTTTTAATGCATTTAGAACACAACAGTCTTCGCCCACTTCTAATCTCAGAAAGCAACACATGGTGGATATTGAATTCCCATTACTATGAATTATTGCTACAATATATTTCACCCAATATCATCTAGCTGGAGGCTAGCATTATTCGTGAAGGTGTTGGAGCAGTCAGCACATTTGTGAAACACGAGACAATAAGAGTCGTTCTAATTTAGCTGTTTCTTGATAACAATGCAACACTTTTGACCTTAGATTGTTCAGGGTTGGTTTTGCATTTATATTGCAGGCTGGCTTACTGCGTTTCATAGAAATGCAGTTATGACCTCCCGGTTGGCAATAAACGATTTTTTGCAGAGGAACAAATGTAAGTGGGATGAAAGCATGAAATATATGTAAAAAGAACCAGCAAACTTTGGGCTTATGCAAAAAAAAATGAATACACATATACACATTTCGTAATATGCTTTTATATAGTTGTGCGGGTTAACTTTTTTTTTTTGGGGACCTCGCTGTAGCTTTAGCTAATGAATGTGAAGCTGAAACCCCCCACTGGGATATCATTGAGTCGCAACAGTTGCTGTCCTGTCAAATGCCTGACTTATTATACTAATAACACAGTGGTTGTGAACTTACAAGGTATAGGTGGGCTCAAATGTGGCCCCTGATATCTCCTGAGGCCCCATATAACATGTATTATATGCTACCAAAGACTGTCATGGAATGAATTCCCAATTTAAGTAATGGGAATTCAATATTATTTACCATGTGTTGGCTTCTGGGATTAGAAATGGGCTGAGAGTGTTGTGACTTTCTTGAAGAGTTGGTCAGAGACTGTTCTTTAGGAGTGGTTGGAGTCATGCTGTAGAAGACAATCAGAGACTGGAGGTATGTTACCTGACACTGCAAGAGAATAATGTTTTTAAAGGCCATTTTACAAATCAGTGCTCTCACTTTTGACCAAGAGGCGCATGGCAAGCACCACATGTGGCTCTTGGGCTGCAGGGTGGGCACCAAATGTTAACACATGCTGTCTCCTAGTTACTTAGTGTGCATAACAGTATTAGGTAAAAGAACCACCTAATTAAAGCCAAAATGTTTTTTTTTTCCATTTACATAGAGTATAGTAACAATGTACAAAAGAACATCTACTACCAGCTCGAAAGAGATGTATACTTATGCCATTCTAGATAAAAACGAGATAGTTAATTCATTGGGACTGTCATTTTCTCTCACATATCACCTTAATGTCTTCGATGCACTTTGTGATGTAAACAGATTTGTCAGAAATATGGTTTTGAGAAAATATTTTTCAGAGAATAAAGCTGATGTTGACAGCTCTGAATTAGTTATATCCTTACAAAGTTCTGAAAAGAACGGTGTACCTTATCTGCATTAGAACAGGTGCACTTTGAATCTGTCCCAAAATACAACCTGTCTTCTTCCAGGGTTATTAATGGGGTATGACAGATATTGCCACTCAGTTCAGCCTTGGAGTCCATCGTTGGATACTTTTCAGGAAATATTGGAAAAAGAACTGATACAATTGAAGAGTATATTTGCCTCTAATGGCCCGTACACACAACCCCGAAAATCGTACGACTAATCATTTGTTTTTTCTTGGTTGCTAGTACACTCTCTAAATAAATCACAAATGGGAGAGGTTACTAATAATACAAATTTTCTCATACAATGCTACAATAGCTTCCTGTATGTGTAACCACGTTGTAGCGTGAGGGGAAATGATGTAATGTGCGTTTGACCCCTCTAGCCACGCCTTGAGCACCTTTGTTTTGCGCTTTTTGGTATTTTTGTGTCAGGTCACGTTTATTCGCTCGGTCGCCGTGGCTTTTTAGCATTTAACTGGTAATATGGAGGATTCCAGCCTTCCAGTAGCTATCCTTGGTGTTATGGCTATCCAGAATGTTCTTAACTAAAAAAAAAAAAAAAGAAGGCAAAGAGCGTTGGAGTAAAGAATGGCTCCTCAACTGTGCAAAGTACTCCCACATGCAACTTATTTGTGAAATGCAAGAAAACAACCCAGATGATTTTCGTAATTATTTGTACATGGATTAAGAGTGCTTCCAGCAACTGCCAAGCAATGCCCAAAATGTGGAAGGTATGAGTTTTGTTTTTTTAGCAGACAATGCCTTTGCATTAGGAGAACACCTACTGAAAGCCTTCCCTATGCGTGGCTTGACCCCAGGTCAGAGGATTTTCAATTATAGGCTGTCCCGTGCATGCAGGGGGGTGGAGAATGCCTTTGGAATCCAGGCCAACAGATTCTGCATTTTCCAAACCGTAATTAACTTGGCCATATATAAAATAGACAATATAGTTCTGCCATGTTGTGTCCTTCACAACTAACTCTGTCAACATGCACAGGAGTATATTTCTGCAGCACCAGATGAGGAAGCTGAGAGATTTGGCAGATATATTGGCAGATATATATGTGAGGAAGGGCAGGAGCGCCTTGCTGGACTCACATCTCTTGATCGAGTTCAATCAAGGCTACCAACACAAAGTGCTCAGCAAAGCAGGCTGGAGTACATGAATTATTTTACTGGAATCGGTGCAGTGAGCTGGCAGAATGACATGTAATTTGCTGATGTAAAAGTTATGTTTGTACACTTTGTGGCTGAAAAACATGTTTTCAAGAGAAACATGTAAATTTGTACATTTTCAATGTTAACATTATATATGCTTTGTACTTGCAATTTCCAAAAGTGTTGAAATAAAAATGTTTTTATGACTGCTTTGCACCAACTACTTACATGGTTTGTCGGGTCTGCAAATTATTAGGATAGGAAAGTAAAAAAAAAAAAAAAGGTGATCTTGAAACTGCACAAGTGTCATTTTCATAGTGGATACATTTGCAAAGTAACAGCCAGAGATTCCAAATTTCTAAGGCAAAAGGTTTTACTGGTGTGAAGCAGTCATTGCATTTCTCAAAAACTTGTATTTGAAACATTTTTAGAGAATAATACAGGATACATAAATTGTTTTGATGCTTGTATTTTTTTTCTCTCAAGAGTCGACATTATCATCAAGCCAATTTAGGATTGTACTCATAATTTTTTTTAGATCATTTTTTTCCCAAACAGCTCCACTCTTTTTACATTAGGCACCTAGTTTGTTTGCGACAGCTTGGATCATCTGAACTTTGTCCCTCACCCTCATGTAAGCTGGATGTGCATTTGAACATCTAGTTAGGTGTGGCTGCATATAGCATACTGCACTGTTCTGAAAGCTAGGTCATGTTGATAATGGTGCATATGTAAACAGTCCTTCACACTAGTTAAAGATGCACCAAAAAAAAAATCACCTGAATTTCTATTCAAGACCCTATTCAAATGACACATCTATAAGTAAAAATTTGGACAAAATGTGGTTTAACTTTACTGATAATGGTCTTCTTTTCCAATCATAGGAACTAGCTAATAATGAGGATGTCATTGCGTCAACCCTGGTTGCATCAACACCCAGGGGGGAAAAAGGAGGAGACTGAAGGGTGCCAAATCTTCATTCTTATCAAAGGCAACTTCAGCTCTCGAAAGCATGATGATTATGATGAGTTGGGAATTATCACAACCAACACATGACTGATGAGCAATGTAATTTGGCTGAAAATTTACTCCTAGACGTCCTGCATAAGGGGGTTACTGGGAAATTGTCAACATACACACATTTGTCTGAAAATCAAGTCTCAACATCATCGCCAATACCACCACTATTACAGCCATCACACCAGCATTCTCATCCCATGCCATCCCATGGCATTCCATCAGCAGGCAACAAGTTGGCACTACCCTCAAATAGAAAGGCACCATTCCATCTGGTCACAGGAGTTTAATTACACTCAACTGTAAAGATTTTTCTTAAACATGTTGCATTTGCCAGTTAATTTAATATATGTTAAGCTATTATAATGCACTTTAGTATATTACTGTGAATGTTTCAAAATTGTTCTCCAGTAAAGTATTTTTGGTGAGACCTTTCTTTGTAAATTAAATATTGATTTGGTTTTGTAATATTTCAATCTCTAATAAAAAATGTTTTTGGTTATTACAGTTGTCTGCTTCTTCACTAAAAACTGGTATTTTTGATTAAAAAATGAAATAAGAGATTGGCACCGATGAGGTGGAACTGATGGACGGCACTTTAAGGGCACTGATTGAAAGCACTGGTGGGACTGCACTCATAATTAGAACACTGAGAAGTAGTGCCATGATTAACATTCTACATGTTCATTTCGGCTGTCATCACGAGGAAGGAAATGAGTGTTACCTATTTTGAATACCCAAATACAAAGGTGTTCCAAAGAAACAATGGCAAAGACATTGAGTTTAAAATCAGTCTGCAGCATTGCTGTTTAGATGGGAGAGTGGGGAAGTGCAATTGTGATACATAATTATTGTACACATTATTTAATATTTTATATTTACATTTTTAATTTATTTCTTGCAAAAATTTCCATCTATGAACTTTGTATTGTACAAAAATTGGATTGGCTTTCAAAGAACACAAAACATAATAGCTTTCCTCCAATGAAATGACATTTTGTGATTTATACCTATTTTTTTTCTATCCCTGGGCTTTCTTTTGGGTCATTCTTTCGGTTCTGCTCATGCGCTGTCTACTGCTCTCAATTTTTATCATACAAACAACATACTAATCCTACGATTATGGTACAATTTGTTATCATAGGATCAAAATTTTCGTGCTTGCCCGATCGAATAATATGAACTGTCTTGATCATCTCTCTGTGTACTAACGATTATCGTACGATCGATTCGATAGTGATATTTTTTGTACAATTTTCAGATTGTGTGTACGGGCTATTAGGGAAAGAAAATTACTAAAGCTGAACAAGCAGCTCTTAATTCTTTGAGAGGTAAGACTGAGATCGTAGTGAGGAATGTTGATAAGCTAGGGGACAGTTCTTTTCAATGAATTCATGTACAGATGAAGCTCTTAAGCAGCTGCAGGACCCTACCACTTATCAAATTCTTGATTGTGATCCAACTTCTCTTTTTGAGAAGAAACATTATAATTCATTACAATCAGGTCAACAAATTACTATTTTAAATTTAAAAAAGCAGAGCTTTGATTGTGTCTTAACCCACTGTCATTGTCTTCCATCACAAGCAAGGGAATTTTCCTGAAGGATGCTGCTTAGCTGCAAGCAAAGGTTCTCTCTTGGAAAGTCTATGCAGATGCCCATCTCCTACCTTTAGTCAAACATTTACTGGGCTATAGTAGAGATACATAGCCCGTTTTGGGTCCTTTGTCAAAATTATCTTTGAAACATATGGGTAACTTTGGATATAAAAGCTCTTTACACCTCTATACTCCACAGCCTTGCACTTCAAGCTCTTCAACTCATTTGAATTAGCACAGTGGTTACAGTGATTAGCTACAATATTTCTAGTAACAACTGGGGGCAACATTTTCGCCCTTAGTCAGAGCCAGATTTAAACCTTGGAGGACCCAGGGCACTTCAGGTTTGGGGGCTCCATATGCACAGATTTGCTTTACATTCTCACTAACTGATTTAAAAAATGCATGACACAACATCATTCTGAGGTCACACATACTCAGTCATAGTGCTCTATGTGTGGTTTTTTGGATGGCCACAATTCATTTTTGAAAAACAATACAACATACAAGTCCAAAGATTTACAGAAGATGGCCAGCAAAATGTTACTTCCCAAGATACATTTTATAAAAGAAAATATGTTTTTTGTAAGACATTTTATATTGTATTAGTATTCATTTTTTTTTTCAATTTTATATATATATATATATATATATTTATAATTTTTGCATAGAGGGAGGCCTCTTCAAGGAGGGGCGCACCGACCTTGTGCATTACCACTTAAAAGTTTATTAAAATCAAAGAAGGGTAGCGTACAATATACTCACAAACGTAGCATATGAACAAGCATATAGGAAATGGGCACCGCTCGCTTCCAGGACACTTCTCTACTGCTGGATAGCGTGATGGCGTCCTCAAAACCTGATGTGGCTTACGCGTTTCGAGGGAGGACCCTCTTCCTCAGAGCCTTGAGTGGCGATTTTGGGTCTGAGGAAGAGGGTCCTCCCTCGAAACGCGTAAGCCACATCAGGTTTTGAGGACGCCATCACGCTATCCAGCAGTAGAGTGTCCTGGAAGCGAGCGGTGCCCATTTCCTATATGCTTGTTCATATGCTACGTTTGTGAGTATATTGTACGCTACCCTTCTTTGATTTTAATAAACTTTTAAGTGGTAATGCACAAGGTCGGTGCGCCCTTCTCTTGTTGTTTTCTTGTAGTGCCTTTTGGATACCCTTGGTTCTGAGGGGGGCAGCAAGACCACTTCTTTTGTGTCATAAAACCGCCTAGAAGATTCACCTTCCCGCATACCACTTGAGCGCAGGAGAGATATTGTTGCTCTTCAAGGAGGGCCCAGGGCAATTTCCCCTTATGTTTCCTTATAAATCCAGTCCTGCCCTTAGTTGCCAACCTTTATATGGGTTGATGGGAATAATCCTTTTGGAGATTTAATGCTGAATTATGTCCATTTTATTGGTAACCTTCTGATGGTCTAGTGTGGTTCAGAGGATGATCTCCATCAATTTCTGCTATGCAGTACATTGATGATAATAGTATGAATTTGTCATTCATGTGCAATTGGAGTCATTTTTACTATTACCTTCCCTTAACAAGTGATACCAGTGATACCATCTCTGGGGTTGTTAACACCTCTACCTTTCATAAACCAATGGCTGGCAGTTATACTTTGAGAGCCAATAGTTGTCATTCAAACTGCATGATTAAGGCTATCTTTAAACTGAAGGTTTCTTTAGAGCTCTCTGAACCTGTTCTTCCACAGAAAAAAATAGAAAGAGGATGATGCCATCACTGTACACTTGAGAGCCAGATTACATTGTAACTGGTTAGCAGAGAAGGGAAAGAAATTAGCAACATCTAGATCTAGTTTAATGTTAATCCCAACAAAACTAAGCAGAATTGAATAAGTGGCCCTACCTTTGTTACTACATACCCAAAGGAATATAACAAAATGGTTGGCATTTTAAAGGTAAACCTCCTCAGATAATATTTGGATCCACAAAAAAAAAAAAGAAAGATGTAGGTTTTCAGATGCCAGGTTTAATGGCGGCTGATCTGCTGACAGCTTTAAAGTGGAATTAAACCCTCCTATCCTTTACAGCCAAGAAAGATGCTTCTGTTCGATCTGCAACTGCCATGGTGCCACACATGTGATCAGTTATGACACCGGCTATTTGATGGTTTGACAGTTTTGTTGGGGACACAAGCAAATGTGACAGTTGGCAATCCTGGCATTTCCAGGAATTTAAGTGTTTTTTGAAACTGCTAAATCGATGGGTTTAGTTCCTCCTTGTGATTTACAGCTGTTCAGAGGCTCTGGCCTTCAGCAAAATGGCAGCCTCCAACAGGAAGAAACAGGAGCAATGCTGGAGACAATTTACAGCACACACTAATGTTGGTAGCATAATTAATAATGGGGAATGCATGTTCCTTGCTAAAGAACATTATTTTATATTAACCACTTGCCTTCTGTGCACTTAAACCCCCCTTCCCATCCAGGCCAATTTTCAGCTTTCAGCGCTGTCACACTTTGACTGACAATTGCGCGGTCATGCTACACTGTACCCATATGAAATTTTTATCATTTTTTTCACACAAATAGAGCTTTCTTTTGGTGGTATGTAATCATCTCTGGGTTTTTTATTTTTTACAAAAAAAAAGAATAAAGACAGAAAATTTTGAAAAAAAAAAAAGTTTTTCTTATTTTCTGCGAGTAAATTTTGAAAATAAATTTTTCTCCTTCACTGATGTGCGCTGATGAGGCGGCACTGATGGGCACTGATAGGCTGCACTGATGGGCACTGATGAGGTGGCACTTATGGGCACTGATGAGGAGGTACTAATATGCCGCACTGATGAGCACTGATAGGCAGCATTGATAGGCGGCACTGATAGGCGGCACTGATAGGCGACACTGATGAGCACTGATAGGCGGCGCTGCTGGGCACTGAGAGGTGGCACTGCTGGGCACTGAGAGGTGGCACTGCTGGGCACTGAGAGGCGGCACTGATGGGCGGCACTGATGGGCACTGAGAGGCGGCACTGATGGGCACTGGCGGATGGCACTGATGGACACTGACGGGTGGCACTGATGGACACTGATGGGCGGCACTGATGAGCACTGATGGGCAGCACCATCAGTGCCCACACTCAGTGCCCATAGTGCTGCCAGTCAGTGCTCATCAATGCCTAGATGAGCAGGCACTGATGGGCACTGACTGGCAGCACTATGGGCACCGATTGTGGGCATTGATGGGGGGCACTGATGGCGGGCACTGTGGGCACTGTTGGGGGCAATTTGTGTATGTTTTTTTACCTTGCAGTAATCAGGGCACTGGTGATCAGTGCCCTGATTACATGTCTCTGTGTCCCCGGCGGCTGACGGCTCCCCCTCCTTCCTCACACTGCAGGCTCTGTGTGAGGAAGGAGCGCCGGCGATGAGAGATGATCTCATATGTTTACATATGAGATCATCTCTCATTGGATGGTCCGATCACGTGGTGAATGGCCGCTGTGATTGGCCATTCACTACGATCTGTGATCGGCTGTGTCCAAGGGACACGGCCGACACAGATTCTCCCCGATGCGCGCTCGCGGGAGCACGCGGGGAGCCTGCTTCTGGGAGGCCGTTTAAAAATTTGAGTCCGCGCTGCAGCCGTATATAGGAGGGAGGAAGTTAAGGTGTCTATGTTTCTCACAACCCTATGACTTAGGCCTTGTAAAGCAGAACTTACTTTATTTTAGTACTGCTTTAACAAAGTGAAGCTATGGAAGATTTATATTTGTTCTGCACACCTCATGTGTATGCAGTCAGCCAAGTTTTTTTTTTTCTGTAAATAATCTAAATCAATTTTCAGAGTTTTTTTTTTACTTTTACATAAAAAAAATCATATTTCTGTTAATCAGTGCAAAAAAAAAAGCAAAGACAAAAAGCAAAAATTGAATTCATGGTGATTAAATATTTTCTGACAAAGAAGGTAAATACTTTTTAGGTGCACTATATACACAAACATATTTTTAGTAGTATGAATCTAGTAGTAAGCATCTGAAGTTTTATATGTGAATGATATAATCCTGGGTCAGTGCAAGCAAACGCCCTCTAGATAGCCTAATGATAGCCTAATAATAACTGCCAGGGTTTTTGCATGGCATTAACTACATGACATCCAGGAACCAGCTGTGGCGTGTGTAATCATGACAACCAACTGCAGATCTATTCTTGAACATACTAAACTAGGCTTTTGTGGCTATTGTGTTAAAAATAACATTTTGCTATCCGTTTTTAGGAACCCCTTGCTGATTTGTATAAAGAAGGAGTAATTATTCCTATTTGGCACTATTTTTATCAATAGAAACAAAAGCAGAATTTCACATTTGTCTAATTCCCTGATATTACGGCTTTCTCTTTGTTCTTCAAATTCGACGCTCTTCTAGCTCTATACGAGCTGTGTTGTTAAACTAGGCAGCTGGGTAAAAGAGAGCGGGGTCACCAGCCCAAAAAATATATATTAAAGCGGAGTTCCGGCCACAAAATCGGCATAGTCGAGTTTGCGCCATCCGCTTGCTATAGCTCACCTGGAAAAGAAATGGGTAGTTAGGATTTTTTTTTTTTTACTTACCTTGTAATTGCAGAAAAACATACTCACCTTTCTTCCACCTCCTCCCCCGGCGGCCGCGGCCCGTGCCATCACTTCCGCTTTGCAATGATTCCTGGGAGCTGAACGTCATCGCTCCCAGGAATCAATGCGCCTGCACCGGCCCCAACGTCAGTTCCGGTGCAGGCATGTCATACCTTGCTAAACAGCTTCTGGGCATGCCCAGAAGCTGTGCAGGGATGACGCTTCAGCCCTGGAAGTGACGGCGGGGCCGGCGCATGTCCATCGTGGGCCCCAAGAGGACGGAAGAGGATGCAGAAGAGGATCGCGCTGGCTTCAAGCTGCCCACACCTGAGATGGCAGCGCTGGAGAAGAAATTTTAAAAGTAAGTATTTCTTCTAAAAGGTAAGTGCGAACCGGGACAGATCAGAGGCTAGCCTTTGTGGAATGTACTAGCCCTGACTGTCCCGGGGGTATGTTCATTGAAATTTTTTTTCTGTGGCCGGAACTCCGCGTTAATGGACAACTGCCCAAAATTTTATAAAGAGCTCAAAATCTTTACATACCTAGCACTATAACAATACTTCAAAGCCAAAAGTTCTGGGTTTTTTTTTCGAACCCATGCCAGCTTTTGTTTCTACCCAAAAAATTAAGGTGTTTTATTAGAATAGTCCAAGCTGTAGAATAATTTAATTCCAACAGGTTTTAAAGGCCACCCAGTACATCCAGCAGTGTAATATTTAAATCCTTAATGAGCATTATACTTTCCTGTGGTTTTGAAGACAGCATGGTAAGAATAGTTTCTCCTTCCCAATGGTGGGATGTTCTGACATGGTTAAGGTGAGATAGTGGTAGATTCATTTGTTTCTCCTATCAGGTTTTGTTTGCGGTTTATGTCCCCATAGGGTAGAAGGTTGGAGAAAGGCCCATGGCAGTCAAAGGCTGGTCTTTGTTCTCCCTTACTATAACATCACTTCCATTGGCTGTGCAACTATTTTGAGAATATTGCTTTTGAAGTATATGTAAGGTATGATTTTTTTTTTTTGTACCCGCTGACTAGATTCACCCTCTCTAAATGTTCAGGTGACCACTGAAACCAGGACAGGAGGTGAGGGAAAATATAATAATGTCTAATTCCGCGACAACTGTCTAAGAGATTTCTCCTTACTTTGGAAACATTTCTCTCACTTCTTGTTGTAACAAAAAAAAAATTAAAAATGACAGACTTAAACCATTCCCAACTCTATCCAAAAATAAAAATACATTCTCAGTCACCTTTTTTATTGACTTTACATAAAAAAAAAATGATTTGATCTTTTTCCTGATTGCCAGTTAATTTCTTAAAGAGGAAGTAAATCCATAGATTTAAAAGTTTCAAAAAACAGTTACATTTCTGGCACATGGCAGGAATCAAACTATTACATTGGTGGTGCTCTCAACCAAGCTGTCAAACCACCCAATAGCTAGTGTCATAACTGATCACATGTGCAGCTTCATGGCAGTTGAAGGTTAAATAGAGGCCAAGATGGCAGCTTCCTTGGCTGAAAATGATAGGAGGGTTTACGTCTACTTTATTATTATCACAATGAGAACAAGAAGGCTTGGCTAATATACTTTTTTGTTTCCTGTAACTCATTAGCTTACTCTTTTAGGTTAGGTTCAAGCCTGCAGATAACAGTAGCAAACTGGTGTTTATATATATATATATATATATATATATATATATATATAATATATATATATATATATATATATATATAAAATATATATAACATAGCATATCATTATATAGCATAGAGCAAAAACCTCAGTTTACTACAGAATGAAAAGCATTTTTAGCATTTACTGTACAGGGCATCCCATGTCTAGGTGAAAACCAGACAGGTAGATCCCTGCAAGACAGTAATATCTGCTGGTGGCAATTTCGGTGAAAAATATTGCTTTAATAAAGAGATATTGAGCAGCTACTGTAACAAACAGAAATAAAATACAGAAACACTCGCAGCTCTCATAAAGGCTTATCCACATTTGATTGAATTTATAAAGCAGAACCAGCTCAATACTTTAATGTTATGTTTTTCTCTTGCTGAACGGTCGATCACAATACACAAAATATGACTGCAAAAACAGCAAATGTTTGTTCTTTGGTTGAAGTGAGATGAGCCATTAATGGTATGGATATGGGACTTTTGCCGTATCTGTGTTATCTTTATGCAGAGAGGGGAAGAGCAAATCGCAATACTCTACCATCAGATCTGTTCCCTGTAGGTTCCAAAATAAGCTTAAAGGATTTGTAAAGACATGATCCAAATTTACCCCCAAACCATGGGGGTCTGCAAGGGGGGGCAAGTGCTTCCTCCTCCTGGAATCTCCCTGGAGGAGGAGAGAGGTGGCAGGTCACATGAGAAACGATCGACACTCTGAAAACTGTTAAAGAATGGCTTATTTTTATAAAACACAGACACAGACCACACAGGATTATTAACCACTTTACCACCGGAGGATTTTGCTGTCTTACGTCTGGGCCACTTTTTGCGATTCGGCGCTGTGCGACTTTAACTGACAATTGTGCGGTCGTGCTACGCCGTACCCAAACAAAATTTACGTCCTTTTTTCCCCACAAACAGAGCTTTCTTTTGGTGGTATTTGATCACCTGTGCGATTTTTACTTTTTGCGCTATGAACAAAAAAATAGCGTTTATTTTGAAAAAATAACAATATTTTTAACATTTTTTTATATGAAATTTCCCCCCCAAAAAATTTAAAAATCACATTTTTTTTCAAATTTTTGGCCAATTTGTTTTCTGCTACCTATGTTTGGTAAAAAAAATCACAATAAGCGTATTTTGATTGGTTTGCGCAAAAGTTATTGCGTTTACTATTTAAGGGAAAGATTTCTGTCATTTTTGGTGGGTTTTTTTTTAACGCGTAATGGCGGCGATCTGCGATTTTTTTTGTGGGACTGCGACATTGCGGCGGACAGATCGGACCCTTGACTGACATTTTGACACTTTTGGGGGTACCAGTGACATTTCTACAGTAATCAGTGCTATAAATATGCACTGTTACTGTAAAAATGACACTGGCGGGGAAAGGGTTAACTTTATTGGAGGGAGGGGTTAATGTATGCCTGGTGCTTACTGACGTGTGTGGGGGGAGGTGACTGAGTGACACAGGGACAGATCGCATGTTCAGCTATGCTGAACCCTGCAATCTGACCCTGCCTGTCACTTAGGAGATCCGCCCGCTCTGTTTACACAAGCGGGCGGATCTCCAAACTCGATTCCCCTACGATCAGGGAAGAGCAGAGGCGATCGCCGCCGCTCCTCCCCTGGCCCGACTCCCGCTGTGACTGAAAACAGCGGGAGCGCGCCTACAGGGGGAGGAGTCCAGTGACGTAGGTCTACGTCGCTGGACAGAATCGAGCCACTTTGCCGCAGTACAGTCCCAGTGACTGGTCGGCAAGTGGTTAAAGACTGTAGACAGGAAATTAAACTTTAAATTAAACTACAGCAGCAGGAGAGGAGGGGGCGGACGCTGATACAGGAGCAGACAGGCAGGGAGAGAGGACAGAGGAGGACAGGAGGGCCACGGATGACGGAGGCACCTAGACTGACCACGGTGTCAGGGCTCAGCAGCCATGGTATATCGTGTTACAGAGGGGAGGACATAGTCAGGCAGGATCTGCTGGGTATTTTAGGTGATAGGAGGGGCCAAATTACACAGCACAAGCACTGTGCTGTACAACATGCATTAGGAGAACTGGACCAATATTTTTTTTTTTTAGGTTAACAAACGCTTTAAAAATAAATTCTGCCGTTTCCATTTGAAAAATATGTACTCAAAAATAAATATAATGACTAAGCCCTTCCCCTTCATTACATTGTCTAAAAGGGGCGGAGCATGGGTGACCTTAAAATGATACCCCCCTGAAAAAAGTTCTGTGGACGCTCATGCCCCAAACCTCCCTTTCTTCCACTAGAGCAGCCTTTCTCAATCTTTTTTACATCGAGGAACCCTTTAAATAAATGTTTTGAACCAGGCAACTCCTGCTAGTAATTACTATATCTACAGTTCACTTGATGGTCGTTTGGAAGAATGCTCCTTACATTTGAGGATATTAGGTAGAACGTCCCTGTAAAGATCATTGGTGTCAGTGGTTATTATCTGAGAGTCAGAAATTGCTTAGGAGGAACCCTATGGTTACACAGAATCCTGATTGAGAAACACTACTCTAGAGCATGTGCCAGTACAATGTTCCAGTAGCAAGAAACAGCTTTTATTACTCCCTGTTTTCAAAGCTCCCACCTGTCCCTTATTGGGAGGGACTGTCCTCCATGTAAAACAATGTGTTCAGGAAGCCCTGTGTTCCATGGACCGAAAGTGACATAATGAGACAAGAGGCTCCGCCCTATGCGTTTCAACAATATTACGTCATCAGGAGCAGCTGCATGTTTTACATGCTTCTTACTTCCTGCTAGAGTGTTAGTGCATTTTTAAACTTTTCTAACCAATGAATATATACTGATATACACTATGAGGTTTGCCTCTGTCCATTTACTCTGCATGAACCCACCATAGATGTATGTAAAGAAAAAGGAAGGAGAAGGAACCTACGCCAGTACTAAGGACCCTGGGTGTATATTTACAGTGCCTTTTAACCCCTTGAAGGGTCATTTTTTCTGGTAAGTGTGGTCCTTGAGGGGGGCATGAGTGGAAGCACTTTTCACCATAGGGATATAGCATGAATAATATGCACTAGTAAAGAGCACCAGTTGCATGGTATCTGAAGATATTCCATGTGGACTTATGAACTTTTGATTTTTAATGTCATTCATTTTTATTGATCATGAATCTTCATGAAAGTATATATCATTTTTATTTATGAATTCATTCACGTTATTTGGCATTATAGCACTTTATTACAATGCACTAAGACATCCACTGCATATACTTGTAAGCATTGGTGATTACCCCTAAAGGATGGGGATAAGTGTCAGGAGTAACTTTTTGTTTTGCTTTTTTTTTTGATTGTTCACATATCCTGAAGGGATTATCATATGGGGGAGGTGTTCTAAAGATTTAGTTTACTATACACCTTTAAATTTTATTTTACATCATATACGAAGGTTGTTCATGGGACATACTCAAAATAGAGAGGTGTACTATAGATCACCTTAGTGCCTGTGACCCCATTGTAGTATCCATGTTTGTGGTAACGTCACACTTACCACAATTAACTCTTATTTGATTGATCACACATTCTGGGAGGATTATTTAATGGGGGGGGGGGGGGGTTATAGTTCCAGTTAATTATATACCTTTATAATTACTTAAATTTTTTCTCATCAAATACAAGGGTTACCTATAAGAAGGTCACTGCATTTCCTGAGACCCCAATGCAACTTTCTATTTTTTGGCAGAGCCACACCTATCACAATTTTATTTACTACTTTACTTTCTGGTAGAGGTTTCAGTGCAGGCAGCTGTTGCTTTTCGAATTTCATAGCGCAGAACCAGTCATTACCAAATGACAAATGTTTCCGGGGATAACAAAAATGCCCTTTGTCCTTGCAAATTGGGAATTTTGTTAGTTTTTTTGTATAATACCATCAACCCAACCCTCTCAAATAGTAGTGATTTTTCAGCACTGTATATTTTCTGAGGTTTTGCTCCTTAAGTTATCCAGGGCATCCCTTCACCCTCTACACAGATGATGAGCATCATAGCCAGCTGAGCCGTAGAACAAAGTGCTGAGATGTATCTGCTGCATCGCTAATTGCTGAGCATTTGAAGGTTTACAGGTCTCCTTAGGGACTGATACTAGAACAGCACACAGGCTGTGATCAGTGAAGGTGGCAGAACGGCAGGGTTCAGGGTACACCGTGTATGTAACAATTCAGCTGCTTCCACGTTATGTTAGCCTCTACATGGGTCTGCTATGTGTCAGATGGATCGATACATGGACTCAAAGGTGTAAAGTGAACCAATCCACAGGCAGACAGAATAACCTTAAAGGTAGGTCACAGTCTTTTGACTTTTGTTAAGATATATGCGTCAATGTGATCAGAAGAATGGACATAGTCTTATCAATGAATGTACATGATTTAAAAACTCTACATCTATTCATAGTTTTTAAGGTACATACGTGGCTGGGGCCATCATATTAGTCTTTACATATGCAGGTTCTGTTTCCTCTCAATAGGGCTGCACAGTGATCGTCTACAATATTTCTCTTTCTCAATTCATCAGCTCAAACTAACTAAAAGCAATGTTGTTGATTTACTAAAACCGGAGTGTGCAAAATCTGGTTTAGCTCTGCATAGAAACCAATCAGCTTCCATTTTTCCTTTTGTCAAAGCTTAAAGGAGAAATCCAGCCTAACACTAAAATCCCTACATCTATAGAAATCCACAATCTAACACTATTACATAGCTAGCCCTGTAAAGAAGAAATCCCTATACATACCTTTTCTGATGCCAATCCAACCCGATCCCACGCTGAGCTGTCAGCTATGGCTTCACTGTGGGGACGGGTGCAGAGGACAAATCTGACAATGGAAGCCCATTAGTAACTCTATGGGTGATGTCATTTCCCACTCATTTCACAGCCGTTGGTGGTGTGATATAGACCTGGCCTTGTTTTGAAAGGGAGGTCTGGATACTCCCCACTTCCTCTTACTGTAACGCACGTGTGCTACATATCGTTGGCAATGCGTGATTGGTCCTATAATATCCTGATCTCGCCATGAAAGCAAGGCTTGGTCACTGCTTTTTCCCTTCACCATTAAGATTGATACTCATCAGAATGAGGCGTGGAACGCACGCTGCACTCCAGGGCACATTTACTTTCTGTTTTAGTACTGGCAAGATTATTGTGGAATCCAATTATAAGTAATTAAAACATCTATATATTAGCGCAATTCATACATAGAGGCTCATACCCCAGATGAAGTCCAGTTGGACGAAACATACGTCGGGTTGGATTGAGCCTATTGTATGACATTGCGCCCATTGAAGATTTTTTGTAATCACAATTTGGATGCCTTATATTTACCTGGAAAATATAAGTTTTCTACTTTTAATAAAATTGTATAATTTTGATGGTATTACGCTATGTGGAGATTTTTTTTTATATTTTGAGCACCTGAGAGATTGGAAGAGGCGCAAACAACCAAGGGTCGCACTAAGGCTTTAAGCCTACCGACTGTAAGACTCATTGCTACTGGCAGTAGAGTCCATAACATCTGGTAAGCGCTCCGGATTTCTCCCTTTGGTGATTGATGCACTAGTGATGATTCCCTTTCACTTTGCAATACAGAAAACTTCTTGTGGATACAAATTTTATTTCTGATTTGGACAATATTCATATTTTTTAATTTGTGGACTTTGCACTTTCATGGAAATATACACTGAATTATAATTGTTATTTTGTACAATTTTGCACTATGCACTTTAGGTGATTTTGCATTACTAATAATTTTTCGGTTTTCATATACGGTATTTTATATGTTAGATCAATCTAATCATAATTTATCCGGCACTGTTCTACTTTATTTTCTAAATTTCACAGCCATTGTTGCAGAACTTCAGCCGCTGGAGACCGGACGGGAGTGGCTTCAGAAAAGGTATGTATAGTGATTTCTTCTTTACAGGGCTAGATAGGTTAGGCTCCTTTCACACAGTCTGTTGTCCGGTGCGGACCGTTCTCTGCTCAGCGGGGATTGATCTGCCGATCCCCGCTGAGCAGGCGGATGACAGCTCCGTCTCCGCACTGTGCGGAGAGGGAGGTGTCAGAGCCCCGCTGCTCTCTATGGGGGAATCGGATGACAGCGGACCCCGGGATGGATGGAAAATAGGGTTTCCATTCGTCCGGATTTCAGGGACAGGATCGGATGCGGATGGCATTGGGTGTCAGCGGACATGTCTCCGCTGACATCCGCTGCCCCATAGGGATGCATGGAAGATCCGATCAGATCCGCCTAAAAAACTGACAGGCGGATCTGATTGGATCATTCGTGTGAAAGGGGCCTTAGTGTTAGATCGTGGATGTCCATAGATGCAGAGATTTTAGTGTTAGGCTGGACTTCTCCTTTAATTGAACAAGCTGAAGTTAGAAGCTAATTGGCTACCATGCAGCGCTGCACCAGATTTTGCACTGTCTAGTTTTAGTAAATCTACCCCAATGTGATGGAGTTATATTTTACTAAAGAAGTGTAGAGGCATTCACAGACAGCAATCCGAATGCCTTGGTGTGTTCCAAATTTTCCAATGTGAACACTAGTGACACCGTGAATCAGGATTTCCTCTCACTTCCTGGTTTGACTATGAGACAGAAAGTGAATCTCCCCAATGGGACACAGATGGCAAAAAAAAAAACCCTGACAGGGGTTATAATCCTCCCTTTCTATTTTCAAAATGTCAAAAATGGTTTGCCTGTAGTCCTATTTTAATATCATACCGCTTGCGGACTGCCCCATTGTAAAAATACTGCGGCAGGGCAGCTGCTCTGCACCAAGTCACGTACATGTACATGATCCAGCATTTCCGAGTATGTCATTCGGTACAACACAAGTCGGTCAGCAGGTCCCAACCAATGATTAATGGCCAGGACCTGCTGATCAGCTTAGCGACCTACTAACAACACAGGGTTCTGTACATGGAGCAGCGATATCGATTTTTTTTTCCTCCCCGCAAAACATGGAGAAAAAAAACACACATCTTTTAGTAAATGCAGCACACATTGCACATCGTTAGGCTCACAGTTACACTTTAATTGCCCCTAGATGTTAACCCCTTCTCAGCCAGTGTCATTAGTACAGTGACAGTGTATAGTATTAGCACTGATTACTATATTAGTGCAACTGGTGATTTCAGGATCAGTTAGTCAGTTGACATCCAGTGTCAGTTAGTGTCAGATTGCCCGCCAAACAGTCCCGCTTTATTTCACTGATCACGGCCATTGCTAGTATAAAAAAAAAAAAAAAAATTCAGTATACATGCCATAGTTTGTAGACACTATAACTTTCATGCAAACCAATTAACGTACACTTATTGGTCATTTTTTCTACCAAGGACTTGTAGCAGAATACATTTTGGCCTAAATTTATACAAATAGAAAAATTAAAAAAAAAAAAACAGTGGTGATTAAATACCACCAAAAGAAAGCTCTATCTGTGTGAAAAAAAATATGTATAAATTTTATTTGCGTATTAAGTTAAAGTAGCCCATTGCTAAATAGCAAAAAATTACCTGGTCATGAAGGGGTAAAACCTTCCAGAGCCTAAAGTGTAAACCCAGGAGCCTGCATTCACTATATCTGGTCTCCCACAGTACAGAGAACATGGAAATGCAATTATTTTAGTAAATATAAACTGCTAAATATCTTTTCTAATCAGCAGTATATAGCAATCTTGTGATTTCTATCAGTTCCTGGTGAAGCTTGTAGGGGGAGTTTTCATATTGCACTGAGCTGTCCTATAAGGCTATAGGGCTCCTGACCTCTGGCTGGATATGTCTGGACAGTGATTGGCCCTGTGCTGATCACATGCACTCTCCCATGAAAAAAAAAAAAAAAACTCTCTAGAAATACACACCAAACTGAGCACGTGCAGCCTGACTCCAAAGGCTCTGTCTTATCTGGACATGTTTTGGAAGAAGAGGAGGATCTGTGCATACAGGATCAAGCAGCCTTTTTACACAATGCAGAGGATTAACCCCTTAGGTTCCACAGTGACTATAACAAGCATGCTTTACTGCATATACAGACTGATTTTACTGTTGTGGGTTTAGTAACACTTTAGGTGGTTAAATCAGATATATTGTGTTACTTTGTGCTCTTTGTCTGGATAAAATGCTCATTGGAATATTGTTTTTGGTTTTTAAGTTTATATTTTCGAAGTATTTTTCTACCAACAGTATGTCTGGTTGATGTATAAATCGTGTGACCTCAAGCCCCTCCCCCTTTTTCAAAATCCAACACATCAGGCAGTTACTGATACAATCTAACATGGGACTTAATAGGATCTTCCATTATGATCACATAAACTAGCTGTGATACCCCATTTTATCCTATTATAGTTATCCAAAGGAGCTGACAGTGACCCTGTCTAGTCCACACAATTTATGCATTCCTTATTATACAATCTGTATTTTAGAGATGCCATATTTATGTCAGATTGTCCAAACAGCACAGAGAAATCTTACTTTTAATTAGCCTTAACAAGCAAATGTTAGACAAGCAGAGATCTGTGGCTATGTAGTGGAAACTCTGCTGGGTCTGGGAGGTCTGATATTCTCTGAATGCTCTATAGAGGGCTTTTCATTCCGTTCATGTCCGTTGCTTTGCAGAGCTGAGTGGGTAGTATACTGTAAAGTGTAAGAATATATTTCTTTTCAGACCGGATTAGTTGAAAGATTTGAAAAGTCCTAAAAAGAAATATTGCAAGAAACTTTATATCCAAACTTGTGTAATGCTCTAAAATTTTTCCCCAGCTCAGAAATACGCACCAAGCCAAGAACTATAAAATATTATCCATATTTGAGGATTTGGAATAGAAATATAAAGAGCTTAAAAGATATCAGTTTGTAACCACAAATGTGAGTTATGTGCAGTGTGGTTTCCCCTCACTGTTCAGTAGCTGTAATGTAGAGGAGACCGCATTGCTCTGAGCTGTGAGTCATGTCTTGCCGCATCAAAGCATGCGGTACCCAGCGGCGGCCTCTACCAGAGCTTCATTCACGTCATTCTCTACACATGGCAGACTTCTTATAATCACAATTTATACAACAGCATGATATATAGGATTCCGGGAGCAAACATACTGTCTGTGCAGAATGTACTGCAAGAGGCCAAGAAGGTCCCTCAGACAGGGAATTATGTACCTGCAAGACACTAAGGTCAACAGGGTAGCCTCACAACAAGGCAGGCAGATATAGAAGAACATCATGTCGATCAGTTATCTTATTTCAGTCAATATGTAAGCCAGTCAGGCTCTAATGTCACTCCAACATTGGGAGGTTGCTGACAGGAGGAAGATGCAGAGTGATAATATCTCTATATCCATACTCCTTTACTGTCCAATCAGCAGGGTGAGGGGAGACTGCTATCCAAGCTTTTGTTCTTGGGAAAAATAAGAAAAAATAAGACCTGCCTATGCTGTGCAGTCAGGATCACAAAACAGGAAGAGCATTTGAAAAATATTTATAGGTGAGACACATTTTTACATGTATATATTTCAAATATGTGTTTAGCTATGGAGTTCTGCCTAATAATACAGTGTCTGCTTAAAGTGGAACATCACTCGAAATGTGAAGTCCCACTGGTTTCTCTACCTCCCCCTAATCTGTAACTGAATTTTTTTTTTGCTGATACATGATGGGGGCAGTGCTGTATCTTGGCCTAGGCCAACAAGGCCCAGGCCTAGGGCGGCACTTTGCAGGGGGGCAGCAAAAAAGCTGCACCCTGCACGAATAAAAAACAGCCTCCTCCCGGATCTTCGTCGGCTTGCGCTACACTTTTAATATAGTGCCAGTCTTATGGGGTGAATTGGGCCAGAGGGCAGAGTCCAGGAGGCAAATCAGTCTGGCAACCCCATAAATCGGTCAGTGATGAGGCTGCACAGATGGGCACTGATGAGGCTGAACGTAGGGGAACTGATGAGGCTACGCTGATGGGCACTGATAAACTTGTGGTCTGTGGTTCACAGATGACAGGGCATGTTGTAAACAGTAAAGGGCGTGGCCTTTACAGGAAGGGGTGAGTCATATGTAAATTAGGGGGTGCACAAGTTTAGTCAGGCCTAGGGCAGCACAAAACCTAAATACACAACTGGATGGGGGGGTAGCGGGGGTTATCACATATTTTTATCAGTACCTGCTCCCATTTCCGCATTCCTTGAGATTCCCTTGTCCTCCCCCTTTCCTCCAGCAGCCTCCTAGGACATGTCACATGTCCCAGGAGGCTGCAGGACTGTTCAGTTTGTGCATGCGCAGTGGGGAGCAGACTGTGGTTCCTCAGGAAGCCACAGGCTGCTCCCGCACCCAAGATATCGGCCCTGGGGATCTGCAGCAGTAAGAAGAATCAGCTGTGGAAAGACAGTGCTGGATCCCAGGCACTGGTAAGTACCTGATTTTTAAAAGTCAGCAGCTACAGTATTTGTAGCTGTTGACTTTTAAAAAATTGAAAAAAAAAAAGAAACGGCTTCTATACCGGGGCACTTTTACCCCCTTCCTGCCCAGGCCAATTTTAAGCTTTCAGCACTGTCACACTTTGAATGACAATTGAGCGATCATGCAACACTGTACCCAAATTACATTTTTATCATTTTTTTGAGACAGATAGTTTTTTATCTGTTTTGTAATTTACATTTTTGTAAATAAGTATTTTTTTCCTTCACTGATGTGCGCTAATGAGGCGGCACCGATGGGCATTGATAGGCTGCACTGACGAGATGGCACTGATGGACACTGATGAGACGGCACTAATGGGCACTGATGAGAAGGCACTGAAGGGCAATGATGAGGCGGCACTAGTTTGCAAAACTGATAGACACTGATATGCGGCACTGATATGCAGCACTGATAGGTGGCACCGATGGGCACGGATAGATGGCACTAATGGGCACTGATAGGAGGTACTGATGGGCACTGATGAGCAGGCACTGAAGGGCAGCATTGACTGGCATCACTGATGGGCATCACTTCTGGGCACTGACTGTCATCACTGCTGGGCACTGTCGGGGCTGCACTGATAATCAGCGCACTGATGATCAGTGCTCTGATTATCTGTGCAGATCTCCCCTGTGAGGAGATGCTGCTGATCGGCTCTCTTCTCCTCACTCACTATCAGTGTGAGGAATGGAAAACCGATAACCGCAGAGAAGCAGAGAAAAGAGCATATGCATGGAGAAGCCCACTAACCGCAATGACTGAATCATTTTTCTCCTTTCTTAAAACTCACTATGAAGATTCTCACAAAAGAGTATCCAAGGCAGCCTTTACACAAGAATTTTGTTTAGCTGTGGACAATTTAAAGCCCAACTGAACCTTTAGTTTAAATGAGCTAAATACATTCAGGCGCATCAAACCAAAAGGTGTGCCAAGTCTTACAGTTTGTTTTACTTAGAAGACAGCCACAGCCTGAGTAGAAGGATCCTTGCTCTCTGTGGGGAAGCAGTGGTCTTTCTGCAGAGATCTTACATGCCCCCTGCTAAGTAAGACCTATTCCTCTGTGCTCAGCAGAGCTAACACTCCCTGCTGATTGGAAACTCATTCTCAACAAGGGGTGTGTCTTACCTTTGCTTCCATACATAGAGTATGAGGTTCTTCTCTGCAGCATGTTGGCAGGGGACAGACTTTTCTACTCAAGCTGTGGTTGTTTTCTGCAGAAAATCAACTGTAAGGCCCCTTTCACACTGGAGGTCCGGTCTGCCTGTTCGCTTTTTAGATGGACACAACTGGAACCTATATGCTTCTCTATGGGTACCTGGATGTAAACAGACTTGTGTTGTTTACACCTGACTACCTCTGATCCGATCCAGGAAATACAAAGGAAAGGGGGATCCGTTCCCCTCCATCTGACCGGATTAGATCGGATGGCAGCTGGTTGTAAACAGTCAGCCGGTTGGTCCCACTGCATAGGTGGATTAGACACAGACTTGTCATCTGTCAGCTCCTGTCAGCTCAGCAGGGGATCAGAGGATGGATCCCCTGGTGAGCAAAACTTGATCCGGCCTGTGTGAAACGGGTCTAAGCCTACTGTCACATTGGTCTGATTTAACATGCAATCAAATTGCATGTTAAATTGGAGCCAATTGTCGGCAATTGCACTTGGCGGCATCGCACTGATTCCCAAAAGTAGTTTAATTTTGGCGATTTGGGGGGGGGGGGGCGATTTCCATACACATTTGTACAGGAACCCACACAGATGTCTTTTAAATCGCCCCCAAAGTCGGACTCAAATGCCGGCTTGAAATATTTAAAAACGGCCTCAGTGTGAATCTAGGCTAAGACTGTACACAGACAGTACCCATCCTCTGAAATGCTCTACCCCAATCTGTCTGACTATCTCCAACTTTGTCCACTTTCAGACGATCCCTGAAAACCCATCTCTTTAGAGAAACCTATCTGGCAACCATCTAACAACACCCATCCCCCACAGTTATTACCTCTTGTATCTCTTGGCCCTCCCTCTTAGATTGTCAGCTCTAACGAGCAGGACCCGTTATTGTATTTGTACTGTCCACCCTTTAAGTTGTAAAGTGCTGCGTAAACTGTCGGCGCTATATAAATCCTATATAATAATAAAAACAATAATTTTGTTTTGATGCACCTGGAATGTATTAAGTTCATTTAAACTGAAGGTTCAATTTGACTTTAAAGCACATGTTCTTATACCAGGGACTCCACTGATATATGACCACCAGTATTACAGGTCCTTCTACCTCATATAGCCATTAAAAATCCAAAACATGGTGTCATCCACTCTTGATGGATTTTCCATTATGTGTAGAATAAATAACTGGAATCCAGCTGAAAGCGATTGGCAATTTTATTGTGGTCTTGTGAAATACGGTAAAGAAGACAGCGAAATCTTGCCACTGGGGTCTCAAAAAGATAAACCTGGGCAATTTCATTCAGCAATGACCATTCATGTTAAATGTTTTAGTTTAGGGGTAGATGACTTTTAATTAACCTTGGGCTTTGCTGTTTAAGTTGCGGATAAGAAACAGGTCTCTTTACATCTTCTATCAAGATAAAAATGTGTTGAGCCTAAAACAAGGCCACAATGACATCCAGGTTTCTGCTTATGCGGAAAGCAGACTTGATTGAAAATGGTGAGCAGCTTCTATTTATGAGCTTCATGAATTAATGAATTCTCTTTGCCGAACAAAGGAAAGTGATTGCATACAGCCAGTAAAGGCTAAATATTGTGTTTATTGTGTTCCTCTGGCTGTGAGGGGTCAAGTTAGGCTCCATCATCCAGAGACAATAGGATTATAATGAACATATGAGGTTGGAAATATTCCAGCTACCTTCTCTGACCTTTTTTCTTAAAAGAACAGATTCCAGGCCGTCATCCAGATCCTGGTGTTAGTATCTCATGAGTTACTGACCCGAAATAAGCATTCAGCCACTAAAGGTTGAAAAGTGTGAATCCCATCCCTCCATACTTGCTCTTAGTTGGGACAGTTCTTGAACCATGGAGTGCACCTCACAGACTCAATTTATGGACACCGAGGGCCCATTCAGACTTCAGAGTGTTGCAGTAATGCATGTTGCAGTGTTAGGCCCCTTTCACACATGCTGTCCGTTTGTCCGTTTTTTATCCATCCGTTGACGGATGAAAAACAGACATCAATGTATCTCTATGTAAAAACGGATGACAACGGATGATGATCAGTTAACATCCATTTTCATCCGCTTCCGTCAATGTCCGTTTTTTTGAACAGACGAATGCCCTATATTTCATCCGTCAAAAAAATGGATCGGACGGAAAACTGATGACAACGGATGAAAAACGGATGACAACGGATGAAAAACAGATAACAACTGACGAAAAACGGATGAAAAACGGATGACAACTGACGAAAAACGGATGAAAAATGGATGAAAAATGGATGAAAAACGGATGGAAAACGGATGGAAAACTGATACATTTTGATGTGACTGAACTGATGCAATGGTAACGCAAAACACTTTGGGGCAGATTTACTAAAACTGGTGCATATAGAATTTGGTGCAGCTGTGTCTAGTAACCAATCAGCTTCTAATTTCAGCTTGTTCAAATAAGCTTTCACAATAAGCCCATGTTCACACTGAGGGCGGGTTTAAAATCGTGCTGAACTCGCACAATTTCAAACCGACATTTCAGTCCAACTTCGGGGGCGATTTGAGAGACATCTGTGCAGGTTCATGCACACATGTCTATTGAAATCGCCCCCGAAGACTCCAAAAGTAGTGCAGAGTCGGTGACACTAAACAAATAAAAAACACTTATTGGGATTTTTTTTGGATCAAAAACATGTAACAGAATACATCTTGGCCAAAATTTATAAAGAAATTTGATTTTTTGTATTTTTTATTGGACACGTTTTTATAGCAGAAAGTAAACAATATTGTTTTTTCTTTCAAAATTTTAGGTCTTTTTTGTTTATATAGCAAAAAAAAGCAAAACATATAGCAAAAAAAAAAAAATAGCAAAAAATAAAAAACCCAGTGGTGATCAAATACCACAAAAATTACCACACAATCACCGGTAAAGTAGAGCAGTGTGGAATAGCAAAAAATGGCCTAGTAATGAAGGGGGTAAAATCTTCCGGAGCTAAAGTGGTTAATATTCTACATGCTGGTGCTTATTGGATGTGAAATCTCCCTGATAAAGAGGGATTTTGTGGGCCCCTGAAATGCACTATTATGCACTATTACAATCCTCTAGACGCCAGCGTCCTAATGACCAATAGCATAATCAGTTAACAAGGAGGATGTCAGTCGCCTGCATAGAATCCCTGTTTGACCCTCCCCTGTCCCTCTCCATCAGCGTTGGGGTCACATTAGCTGAGTGATGTAGAAAAACTGAGATAAGAGAAACATTGGGATACTAGTCAGTACCAGTGTGCAAAAGTGTATTTGCTTTGAAAGAATAAATCACCTCTAACGTTGGGTGTCCTACGTGAGTGGATGTTACTTCTATGTATAAAACTATTAGAATAGTTTTTACATTTTAGAATAGGGTGCCTCGAGACTGTCCATAATTTTTAAAGGGTGCCTCAAAATTGTCCATAATTTTTAAAGGGTGCCGTAGCCCTTTAACGTTCTGCTCCACCGTTTATTAGAGCATTTTTTTTTGTTAAAAATATTTGTTCTGTTTTGTGAAGACTTTAAAGGGTTAACTGAAAAAAGATTGAGAAACACTGGCCTTGAGATACACTTTAGGCCCCTTTCACACTTATGCAACCTAAAAGTCGCACAGTTTCCCTGCAATATGTTTGCCGTGATTTTACAGCGATTTTGATGCAATTTTGACTGGACTTGAAGCAATGCCTATGTCCTTGGACCTCAAAATGCATTAAAATCGCCCAAAGTAGTGCAGGGACTACTTTGAAGTTGTTGTGACTTGAAGTCGCACCGATATGAACGGTACTCATTGGAAATCATAGAGTACGACTTGTCATGAGACTTTGCAGTGCCAAGTCGCACAAGTGTTAATGGGGCCTTAATGTACCAGCAGCTTTTCTAGAAAACACATCCAGATACAAAAAATTAATTCCAGGAAACAAACAAATGCCACTCAGCAGGTACAAGAAGCAGGAACTTACCCAACTGTGCCCCTGAGTTAGCGTAAAAGTGATATATTTATGACTGACTGAACGGTACCTTTTAAAACCCGCCCGTTCTGACAATAACACGCTCGTAATTGGCCTCCTAGAAAAAGGTTACAAAGCTATACAAATGTTTATATTGCCTCTGAAGGTGGAATGTATTTTTTTCCACAAAAGCAAGCAAAGCTATTTAGCCGTGTAAAGCGTAAGCCAGCACTTTACATTCTTTTGTTGCAGGAAAAAAGAAAAAAACAACATTCTTCGGGTCAGATGGGCTCCTCTAAAACTAGACAGAAACAGCAGCAATAAACTTCCAGGAAAAAAAGAGACAATTGAGAGCTCAGTCTGGAGAGGTTTGCTTCTGTATATTGCATTTCACTACAGATTTACTGAAAATACCAGGACTTCTAACACGGAAAAAGGCAGAACGTCAACGGTAGCTCAACACTGACCAAAAGATTAGATGGGACAACCCAGGGTTACAAAGAAAAAAAAATAAGAATAAAAAGATAGAAGATTAAAAATAAACTACAGATAGATGTAAAAAAATAATTTATATCAGTTATAGATGTGGTTGTAAACCTCTGAAATGAAATATTCACAAAACATACTTCTATAATGTGTTCCTGACTCAATGTATAGCAATGAATGTGAATCCTGTCTGCTCTCTCCTTCCTCTGCTATCTGCATTGCTGACAGTTTATCTGGACACCAGGCAATCCTGGGAGACAGCCCCACCCATCTCCAGCACATAGCAGGCGATTGTCAGCTTTGTTCTATGAGACTGTGTAGAGGGGGTGGGTCCATTTCCTCCACTCAGGTCTCAGATTACACTCAACTCTGTGCTGTGCAGTGTGTGACATCAGTTCCCCTCCTCCTGCCTCTTGGAAGTTAAAAAAAACCCCTTTGATCTATGTATCTTAAAAGGCGGTAGACAGGAAGTCTGCAGAATAACAGGTAAAGCTTATGTGGGAGAATTTAATTCATCACTGATGCTAGTCACTTTGGTTGGTATATGTACAGGTTTACTATTACTTTAATTAGAAAAAAGTGGGGATTTTTCAATTACAGCTAGTATAAGTATTCTATGTATTCTTCACAATGTATTCTTACATGACAGGTGGACTTTAGACCCCCAGCCAGTCTGTATGGTAAATCAACTTTCATTTTAAAAGGATCACATTTTCCATAGGATCATTCCTTAAACTTTATCAAAGGGTATTATATTGAACAATAGGAGCTCTGTTTTTTTGTCATTATAGTTACTATAGTTAGTCAGGTTGAAAAAAGACACAAGTCCATCTGGCTCAACCAATAGAAAAAAAAAAAAAAAAAGAATAGTAAAGAAAACCTAACCATACAATCCCATATACACAATCCTATACCCGCAGTTGATCCAGAGCAGGGGTGGGGAACCTATGGCCGGGGGGCCGAATGTGGCCCTTGAAGTAATTTGGTCCGGCCCTCCGTGCAGCTGAGTCTCTGTCTCTCAGCTGATCTGTCAGAATGGAGCCGATGCTTCCTGTATAGTTTTCGACTCTGTTCTGACTGTCTGAGTGAGTCACAGGTGGAGTGATATCAAATGCACTCCGCCTGTGATCAATACAGGAGACATCGCCTCTTCCTCCAGTGCAGCGCCACTGCTAGCCAGCATTTCCCGCCAGCAGAACACACAGCAGTACCAGCCAGAGCCAGCAGCACACACAGCAGTACCAGCCAGAGCCAGCAGCACACACAGCAGTACCAGCCAGATCCAGCAGTACTCACAGCAGTACCACCCACCAGCAGTTCTTTTCAAAATTTATCACCACAAAGTCGACTGCACTCCAGACTAACCAACGCAAACCTTGAAAACCAGTTGCGAGTAGCAACATCATCAATACCAGCTAACATCACACACCTCACCAAAGAGAAGCAGTTGCAGTCATCACATTAGGGGTGAGTTAATTAAATGTTTGACCAAATATAACCGGCACATTTTTAAGTTGATAATTTTGTACGGCCCCCGAATGATTTTATAAATACCCAAATGGAATTGGCAGAAAAAAGGTTCCCCACCCCTGATCCAGAGGAAGGCGAAAACCCCAGCAAAGCATGATTCAAGCTGGCTTTTATAATAGAATATTGACAATTATTTTCTATAGTGGGAACTGTAAGTGCTATTTTAAACACACACACATAGCTCCCAACTGTCCCTGATTGGGAACAAAGTCCTTCTTGTCCCTTTTTCCTCCTCATTGTCCCTCATGCTGGTCTGATCTGTATAGTTGTAAAAAAAAAAATGCACTTTTTATCTTTCAAAAAGTGTTTCCCAGTGCTAAACCTTTCATCCACTTTCTAAATTGAAGTATAAGGAAACCAACCCAAGCTCTACCGTAATAAAAGGATAATGGGCTGTGTGTCGGTGCTCTGGCTATCCCGTCCAACATGAATCCAAAGAAATCAAAAGCCGGCACAAGATCGCTCCTTCTTATGAAATGTTATTTTGCACCGAAGCAGTTACAACATCTTGGAAAGCCTAACGCGTTTCAGCCTAAGCCTTCTTCATAGCATACTAATTTCTAAATTGCTGCATTTGTAAATGTCAAAAGTCAGTATAAAGGTATAGTAATCGTAAAAGAAAAAAGCACTTGTGGTTCTTTTTATATATAATTTTCCTTGGCAGGGGGTGTGTTCTCTGCCTACATACTTTTGCTGATAGGTGTTCTGTGTTCCCATCTCAAAAAGTTGGGAGCTATGCACACATATAGGCCATAACCAATGGAACATATGGTATCTGTGGATGGAAAATTATTATACGTCCTGTCATTACAAACAATCGCTGCCTGCATGTGTGATGTGTGTTGGAAATAATAGAGCGAGCAATAGAACACAAACAATATCATGTATAGACTAGATCATTAAAAGTACTCTGGCCTTTACACTAAAGTTTTGGCATACATAAAAACATAATTGAATAGAGTTACAATATTTATTACTTTATATATATGTGTCATATATCTGTAAAATTTTATTTTTTTATAGTTTGGCACCTGTTGGGGTGATTTTCTTTTACTTCCTGTCCTGGAGACCCAACAAAAAGTAAGTGGAAACTCCCCAAATTGAGGGAAATCCCTAAGAATTATAATCCCTTTAGAAGATGTCTCACTTTTGGAAGATATTCCCTTTATTTCTGTTTCACTGACAACTGTATTATTTTGGATTTCCCATCACATCTTGTCACTAGGACTAGTAGAGAGAGATAATCTTTGCAGAGGGGACAAAGACAGCAATAAAAAGCCAGCACAGGTTGTAAGCATCCCCTACTCATCGTACTACTAAACTAAAAAAATCCTGCCTAGAGATACTTTAAATGTCGTTTAGAGACCGGGACCCTTTCAATTAGGGCTCTAAAGCTTTCTACACTGCTGTCAGTCTAACATGCTTACAGGAGTAAAGAGCACACCAATGACCTCACCAGTGTACTGCTTCTCCTTTAATATCCAGTCTAGGACGTGACTGTATTGCTTAAGATGTTACTAAACCCAGGAGCCTGCATTCACTATATCTGGTCTCCCACTGTACACAGAACATGGAAATTCAATTATTTTAGGAAATATAAACTGATAAATACCTTTTTTCATCAGCAGTATAGAGCAGTCTTGTGACTTCTATCAGTGTCCAGCCAAGCACTGGTTAGAGCTTGTAGGAGGAGTTTTTTGACTGTCCTATGAGACTGCAAGACCCCTGACCCTCTGTCTGGACAGTGCTGATTGGTGCTGTGCTGATCACATGTACTCTCCCAAGAGAAAAAAAAAAACCTCTTTAGCAATACACATCAAACTGAGCATGTGCAGTCTGACCCCCTAGACTCTGTGTTATTAGGAAATTATCAGGGGACAGAGGAGGAAGGGGAGGATCAGAGAAGCCAGGATGAAACAGCCTTTTTACATGCGGAGGATTAACCCCTTAGGTCCACGTTGAGTATAACAAGCATGCTTTACTGCAAATACTGATTTTACTGCTGTGGGTTTAGTAACACTGTAGCTGCACAGTTGCCTGTAGAAAGGTCTTAGGCTGAGCTGTCTGGCAGGCAATATTGGATCACAAGACTGGCTGAACAGAAATAAAAGTTCCCATGAATTTCAACTATATGTTACATAATTTGCCTTGTAGCCAGCTGCAAAGGGCAGATGTTCTGTCCACATCTGCCCATTTGTGGTACGTTGTCGGAATGCTGCTTTGTTCTATAAAACACATAATATGCACAATGCCCCTTAAATGCACAGATGTGATCAGGGCTTTACGAGGCCCACGTGCTGCAGAGAAGGGTCCCCAGTAGACTGGGGACATAGAGGTGAGTGTCATTATCCTTATTTTAGGTTTCAAAAGCTCTTTATAAGGTCTTGCATAAAAGTGGGGTGGGGAGGCACCTTGAGAAGTACACACAAGAGGGGAAAGGGAGGGAGAGCCCTTGTAGGGTGGTATTGCTAATATCAAATAATGGTGTTGTGGGCTGGTTTTGACTTACATTTGGTCAGGTTGTGGAACCTTTTTCTTCAGCTCTTTTGGGGAATATGACCGTTTCCACACTAAATCTTGGGTAATTACTCTCGATGCTTTGGCGTGCCCAGTCCTAGTCAAGGACATGTGAACAGCTAATTCGACTGCGCAGAGTTTAAAAAAAATCCATAATGTTATTAGCAGAGGAGGTTTATGTGATATATGTTTTTTGCTGGACATGCTGGATGTTTGTAAGAAAGTAGAAAGGTTCACATACAAACTTTCAAAGAGGCCGGGTCTAAGGCAATTAAAGCGGATTGTTAAAGACACAGCTTCTGGGTAAGTTTATGTTCACACCTGGTATCTAAAAAGGGGACAGCCTGCCATGAAACATATCTTACATGGTCAAAAACCTCCTCGGAAAGCCACCACTCCAAGCTGCAAAGATTTCCTTTTCCTCATGGACAGGTCCTCATGCTCTGTGTTGAAGAAAAGAAAACACCCCATACAGACTAAATCACCAGACGATTTATTTAGCCATGTAACTCATGCAGCAAGCCCCTGCCTGGAGGACGCCCCAACTGACGCATTTCACTCTTAGAGGCCTAATTGTAGAGGTTTTATTTTATTTTCATCAATTTATCTAAATAAAATATACTGTCAAAAAAGGACATTTTTCTGCCAACGTCCAGCATCTTCAACAACTTATATGGCACATGGGTCCCCTGTTATGTTTTTTTTTTTTTTTTAAACTCCACACCTTATAATGAACTCACCCCAGTCCTCAAATCTTACAAATAGAGAAAAAATCAATAGGTAAGTAAGTAGTGTACGCAAACCAAAGAGAGGGAATGCTACCAAACTCCACAACGCCCTAGGCACAAACATCTACCATAATTCACTAGGTCAAGCAATGATATATGACAAGCAGGTTTGCGAATTTCAATCACTATGGGGGAACCCCCTAATAGGTCTAGTAGCAAATAAGCCAAATGGAAGTAATCCAAAACATGAGGACCTTGAAGGGAAAGGTCTGGCCATGTGGGAGTCCCCTGCCAAGTCCAAATCCTACTTTCTTACCTATTGATTAAATAATTGGATGTGGCTGGCACACTGGGGATACTTTTCCTGACCGAAAGCATTGCAATTCTATGTTAGCACCTTTTTCTCCTGAGGAAGCGGCATACGCAAAACATGTCAAGCTTTATGTCAGCGATCCTCAAACTACGCCACTCCAGCTGTTGCGAAACTACACATCCCATGAGGCATTGTAAAACTCTGACATTCACAGACAAGACTAGGCATGATGGGAATTGTAGTTCCTGAACAACTGGAGGGCCATAGTTTGAGGACCCCTGCTTTATGTTGAACCCTTTACTGTTTGAATGTTGTATCATTTTCTAAAGCTGTGCCGGTATATATTTTCATCAATTTTGGACCACCATCCCTTTCTACAAATGATGCTCAATGCTACTATTGTTTAAGGCTTCGTTCACATGTAGGCGTTTTGGGGCGTTTTTGGGGAGTTTTTTTGCTCTAGGGTCAGCTCTCAAAACGCCCAACAAGACAAATCCTATTCATTTCAATGGCCCCTGTTCACATCTGAGCGTTTTGACGCTGTGAGCAAAACGCCCAACGCTCAAAAAAGTACATGAGCTTCTTTTTGGGCAGATTACAGGCGTTTTCCATTGGTCTCTATTCAATCTAAAAACGCCTGCACAAAGAACGCCTGTAAAAACGCCTGTAAATCGCGGTACAAATCGCGGTAAAATTGCGGTAAAAAAATGCGCGCAAATGCTCAGGTGTGAATGTAGCCTTAAGTGTAGCTGTTTTTTAATGTGAATTTTTTTTATGTATCAAAAAATTTTTATTTTTTTCTTATTCTATTGGAGTGGTGCCCATCAAGTCCATGAACTATGGTTCAAACACCTTTGTGATTTAGGCTGCATTCACATGTTAGCATATTGATCGCGGGCAGAATCGCCGCGATTCCGCCCGCGATCCGGAAATCATTGCAAATCGCGGGACGCCTGTGTGTTGCCCGTGATTTGCAATAGCACCCCAAACACTGTGCGATGTTGCCACGATTTCCGCCCGCCGGGACGCATTACGCTCCAAAGAAGCTCTTGTACTTTTTTGGGCGTAATGCGTCCCGCAATTTTTTTTGCGCCATGTTACCGCGATTTGGCAGGCGGAAATCGCGGCAACATCGCACAGCGTTTGGGGTGCTATTGAAAATCACGGGCAACGCACAGGCGTCCCGCGATTTGCAATGATTTCCGGATCGCGGGCGGAGTCGCGGCGATTCTGCCCGCGATCAATACGCTGACATGTGAATGCAGCCTTAAAAAACACAAATCTTACAATTGGAATGTTTTTTTTTTCCTTTAACCCTTCCCAGCCTGCTGGTAGCGCCTTCATATTCTAACTGCAAAACTGACACAAACATCGGCGATGTGTCTCGTTCGGCAGGCTGTTCAGTTCAAAGCCAGTCCCATTATACAGTGCAATTTACCAATCAGCAGCATCCGTACATAATACGTCCGTCACTCCTTATATCCTCAGGCAAGACAGGCTCATCTGATTGACAGATGAGTTCTTTGGGGGTCCATGGTGACTGTTTTACCGCCAAAGCTTACTTGTTTATTTGGAATCACAGCGTGGCCTTGACAGGCATAAAGCAACCAGATGGAGTCAGGAGGTTGGAAGTAACATTCATATCTCTCCGAGCTGAAGAAAGAACAGAGATGTGTCATCACTTTGGGAGAAGACTGAACCATCTGACCGAGTGATTGACGCCTTGATTGCTGCAAAACGCGACAATTTAGACACAATTTCATCTTGTAAAATGCGCTGTATGAACTATTCTAGGTGTTACTTACATTACACTGACTCGTTTCTTGCACTGACTTTTTTTCTGCTTTTGCCTTCATGGATACAGATGCCGTAAGTATTAAAAACAAAATGAAAAAATATTTTAGCTGTATATTTTACCATTTTTGGGGACAGCAAACTTAAATCTGAACTCCAAGCAGATATAAAAGTCAGACATTAACGAAGCTCTGTATTCAATAATACGCCACTGCAATGCAAGCAGTTTAACTATCTGCATTTTACAAGGTATTTGTTTCTTGCAATCCCTGTGCAACAGAACTCAGACTGGGGGAAGGAGAAGCAGCACAATGAATCTATCAGGTATGCTGCAGTGCAAGGAGCAAACAGATAGGAGGAATGCGCAGAGTGTTATAAAAATTAACTCATCAGCCTGCTCATCAGCTTCCTTAGCCACAGACTGATGAGGGAAAGGGAAGACCTGTAACTGTTAATGTATGACTAAGAGCAACTTTTTTTTTTTTTTTTTGACAGAATGGAGAGAGATTAGAACCCCTGTCAGTATGTATTTCTGTCTGGGCCCCGTTAAAGAGATGCCCCCTCTATATATATGTCCTGTTTACCATTATCATTGAAAGTGGAAGTAAAGGAAAATCCCACATTTTGGGTTTTCCCCATAAAAGTAATGGAGGGTAAATCTTCCAATGGGGACACTAGTTCCAGTGACCTTGGGGTCCCCAAGGAAATCCTTTAATTTGCAGGAATTTCCTCTCACTTCCTGTTTGGCTATGGGACAGGAAGTGGAGGAAAATTTCTGCAATGGGACACTGATGGCGAAAATGGCGAAGGGTTATAACCCTTCTTTACTTTATTCAAAATGAAAAAAAGTATTGCCTATAGTTACATAGTTAGTGAGGTTGAAAAAAAACATCAATCCACTCAGTTCAACCTATAATGTGTGTGTCTGGGTTTGCTGTTAACTGTACATTGTATACCCCTGAATGTTGTGATCTTTAAAGTGCCCATCTAAAGGTTTTTTGAAACTATCAATGCTCCCTGCTGATACCACTGCTTGTACCACTCCGCATCCTTACCGCTCTGACAGTAAAGAACCCCTTACGCAGTTTAATGTTAAACTGTTTTTCTTCTAGTTTTAGTGAGTGCCACCGTGTCTTATTGAATTCCTTTCTCTGAATAGTTTGTTCCTTATGCTAGGGTCGCCAGTACAATATTTGTACATTGATATCATATCCCCTCTGAAGCGTCTCTTCTCCAGAGAGAATAAGTTCAGTGCCTGGAGTCTTTCCTCATAGCTGATGTCCTCCATTCCCCTAATTATTTTTGTTGCCCTTCTCTGGACTCTCTCCAGTTCCAGCACATCCTTCCTGAGGACCGGTGCCCAGAACTGGACGGCATACTCCAGATGTGGCTGGACAAGAGTCTTGTAGAGTGGGAGAATAATCTCTTTATTTCTGGAGTGAATCCCCTTTTTTATACATACCAGTATTCTGTTGGCTTTGCTTGCAGTGGCTTGGCATTGCATGCCATTGCTAAGCCTGTTGTCCACTAGGACCCTCAGGTCCTTTTCCATCATAGATTTACCAAGAGGATCACCGTCTAGCGAGTAACTTGCCTTCGTATATTTCTGACACCCAAGTGCATTACCTTACATTTTTCAACATTAAACCTCATCTGCCATGTAGTTGCCCACCCCATTATTTTGTTCAGGTCTGCTTGTAAGATTTCCACATCCTGCATAGAAGATATTGGCCTACTTAGCTTAGCATCATCCCCAAATACCGAGATTGTGCTGGTTATCCCATCCTCTAGGTCGTTTATGAATACATTAAACAGGACAGTTCAACTTTAACAGCAGCAAAGAAATAGAAATCCTTTTGGCAGATAAATAACTCACATACGTATACTTAATCTGCACATTTAGGCGTTTTTAAAGAAAATGCAGATGTCTTCTAACTTCATTCAGGCTTTCCAGATCTACATTCTTGACCCAGATCAACTACTCAGAAGCTTTAGAGCCCATTCAGACTAGCGCGACTTGTCAGGCGTCGCGGTCGCTCGCTCGCCATTGAGTAGTAGAGGACCCGTTCTAATAGGAGCGACACAAGTCGCTCCGACTTAGAAAAAGGGTCCTGTACTACTTTGGGGCGACCTGGGAGCGACTTGCATAGACTTCCATTATGTGGAGTCCCTGCAAGTCGCCCCTCGAAGTCGGAACGCCTCAGTGTGAACCTGCTCTTATAGCTGGACTCCAGGCAAAGGAACTTTCATTTAATATATTCCTCAATAGTCAAGGGATATAAATCTACTTTGTGTGCATCAGATCTCTTTGCAATCTCAGTTGTCACCTTGTAATAGAAGTGGTGACATCATCACTGTGCTGTACATAACCTGTGCAGAGTGTAGAGGTGTGGGAGGGGCCCAGCAGCTCCTCCACCTACAGACTTCCAGCAGAAAACTACAGGAGTGGGCAGATAGAAGACCAGTCACTCTGCACAAGGAGAGAGACCAGCACTGACTGGTCTTTATTACAGGAAGTTACTGCACAGAGGTAAAGTTTTATACTGGACTATTGAACAGATCTGGAAGAAATGCACAAAGCACACCAAGATCCATGTTCAAGATTCACCAAGACAATGTACGCTTATCCTGGAGTTCAGCTTTAAGGCCTGAAGGTCAACAAAACAGCCAGGCAACAAGCATTTTCAGAGGGAGAATAATCACCATATTTAACGCAGAAAAGACTTACTTTAACTCCATTTAGAGTTTTAAAAACATCTTTCTACAATTTCTATAATAAGGTCTAATTTTCTTGATAGCATTGCAGTTCCTTTAGCTGTGAAGAAAGGATGACAGCGATTTACCAAGTTATATCCTTTTTTTCGTTTGTACCAGAATTACAGCAGATGGTCATGGAGCCACATACATGTTGTAACAATGTTTGCCCCAAATGTACCATCTATCTACACAGCTGGCTGTAAGCAGGGTAGTTATCAATGGGGGGCTCAGCCTTAGGACATGTCACAGTGCCAGTGAAATTTCTCCAGCAACAGGATCACTACAAAATGTAGGAAGGATGCATATCTATTTATGTGTTTTCCTTCGCCAGCTTTTTCAGCAAGGCTTCACTCCCTCTCTGCCAAAAACACTGCAAAACCAAAGTCACCAGCATGAGAGCGCCACCTTGCTCCTCCAGCCAGAGTGGCAATAACAAATGCAAGCAGGTGAGTTTTCCACTGCCTGCATGTTTACTCCTGGCAAGTTCTTGTTAGCGATGGAGATAGCTAGTGTAACATGACCTTTACAATCTATCTATCTATCAATGTTTCTGTATTTCTTTCTCTATATTGGTATGTTGATTTCATGCTTTAGTTGTGTTTTCGGTGGTGGTGGTTGGTGTGCTGGTCGGTTTGTGTGGTGGTAGTGGTTGGTGTGGTGGTGGTTGGTGTGGTAGTGGTCTCGTTTTAGATTAAAAAAGCTGCAATAGAAACCAAAGATGGATATTCTTGGGACATTTGATGACTTCTAGTACTAAGGGTGCAAAGATCAATCTGATTTACACCTCTGTGGATAGAGAGCTCGTGTTGAAATGCTCTGTCATAACAGAAACATGGTGGCTGCAATTGCTCACTTTTGTTTGTTTAGCAGCCAATTCAGCTGCTGACGAGACCCGTGCCTTTACATTGTAGCCTCAATTATGTATATACAATGTTTTCCACTTCAAGCTCTGTTGAAGGTGGTGTCTTTGGACTTTCAAAACACATTGGCTTTCTCCTTTTGATTTCTTCCCTGACTCTAAACTGTAAAAAAATTGTATCTGAGTCATAAATCAAAGCATGAAGCTTTGGTCTTATACCTGCTGTTTTGGACTTCAAACCAAGGAGACAAAGAGAATCCCCTGGAGGGTAAAACCACCGATATGATAACCAGATAACATACACCAACACCATTATAATACCATTGGATACCAACATCATATAGGCAACCTCAAGGTCCAGTGCTACCAATACACCTTTTGTGTTACTGTAATGAGAGCTCACACAAATCGGTGGAAAGAAAATCCTACAAGCATCATGGAGTCTCCACAGTAACCTCCAAGCTTCAGTAAATGCTGGTGAGATGACCTATGGCAGCACTGTCCTGTTTAAAGACTGAAAAGATGAGAAATTAGAGTTTAAAGTAAAAGAGTGAGCACTGGGAGAAAGTGGTTATTGCCATCCATTATTAGGAACCATTCCTGACGGAGATACTGAGATCATCTTGAGGATACCTAGGAGGTCTTTTTGCCCCTTAAAGGGGAAGGCACAATCTGACCTCTTGTTGTATATTGGTCAATTTCCTCAGGTGAGAGCATTCAGGATTCAAGGTGTCCAAATCATCTATTGGAGTTTTTCCTTTAGTTAGACTCACTTTAACAACTTTATAACTCACGTTTTTTTGGGTTCATTCAGGTTGTAATTTTCCTACATGGTGTGTTATTTCTTAATTGGTTTGGGGATGCACTATCCCAAGTATATATTGTGACATCATGTATAATTTCCAGCACGTAGGATATTACATATAATTTTCAGCACATACCATATGTTTTTCCTTACATTGGTTATAGTAATTGATATTTAGTAGAAGGAGCTACACAGCACTATACAATTATTATATTTAATTTTCAACATAGATTCAATGAGAAGTGGAGCTAGTGGTAGTGGCATAGGATACCACAACACCACCAATGACCGAGACATGAAAATAGCTGGAAACAAACATAAAAGAAGTAAAACCAGCTATTGGCTGACCTTGCTGTCATTATTGTCACATAATTTCACCTATAAGCTTTCATGGCTACATTATGATTTGCTCATACTGTGTAGATGGGTTAAAACACTTCATGAGCTAAAGCGTAGGCTGTTTTGCATTAACTACTTACTTGTATTACATAAGAAAAGCATTAAAAATCTTTAGAACATGTTGCAAAAGAGCATTTGAAAGGTACAATTACAGAAGGATTATTTGTCCTCATACATGGAAGGCTTTCTGTGTTCAAAACAAATTATCGGTCTCTGTTTCGAGATTCAGTTCCCCCTTTGGGTTTTCCACACTGCTCAGGAGCATGGCACTGGGCTGGGTATAGAAATCTTTTCAGCCAAGCTAGTGTTATCACAAATGCCAGTTGGGAATACATTGTGGGGTGCAGGACACGGCAATGCTGTATGACTTACTGTCTTCATGGATTACACAGGTTAGGCTGGTGACAATAGTAGCGAAGCAAGCAAGCTTGGTTTGTCATACCTGTTGCAGGAGCAAAGTAAATCTTTCTTTCAGAGTCCTTTACAGCATTAACACCAGGAGGGGCATTAAACCCAGCCTAACTCCACTCAAAACACACAAAAACTCTTTGGCTTAAGGTCACTGTAAAGTGACTCTGTCACCAGAAGTTAAGAAAAGCCACCTTGCAATTTATAACTAGTCTGGTGGATGGTGGCTCTTTACTCTCTTGAGGAGCTTCATCTATGAACCTGAATCTGTAGAGTAAGGAGCAGCTTGCACAGAGAATCATACACCTTGGTGGATTGGTTCATGTTCTTAGTGATATTCACAGAATAATACAACCAAGGCATTTCAAGGGTTCGGGGCGCATCTTCTTTACGCCCACTGAACGTCTGGATCCTTTGGATAGAGGAATTCTCCATAAAACAGGAGAAAGAAAAAGAAAAGAAGAGAATGCCTCAGGAGAGATTCAAATGGGTGAAGTAAGTTTAAACCAGTGTTTCTCAACCTTTTTTTAGTCATGGCAACCTTTAAAATTATGGACAGTCTCAAGGCACCCCATTCTAAAACATTACATAGGACACCCAGCATTAGAGGTGATTTATTCTTCCAAAGCAAATACACTTTTGCAAACTGGTACTGACTAATATTCCAACGTCTCTCTTCTCCCTCAGTTTCTCCTAATCAGTCAACCAATGTCACCCCAGTGCTGACAGAGAGGGGCAGGGGAGGGTCAATCAAGGTTGCTGTGGAAGAGACAGCCATCCTACTTATGACGTCATTGGTTGTAAGGATTCCAGTGTCTAGAAAGTCGTATTGGTGCATAATGAAAACCCGTGGCTCTGTGGAACAAAAAGGCAGGCTTGATCCACCTGCTGGCTTGTATACAATTTTTGAACAATTTATTGGCATTTTGTCAAGGCACCCCTGAAAAAAACCTCAAGGTACCCCAGGGTGCCAGGGCACCCTGGTTGAAAAAGGCTGGTTTAAACTAGCAATTGAAGGTCCTGAAAAGGAGTAGCGTGAAGATGAATTTGTGTACTCACATTTGAGGGGATGCAAGAAACTCAGGTGGGGTCAATCAGCCAGAATAAACGCTTGCGGAGAATATATATATATATATATATATATATATATCTACATGCAGTTGTGGAACTGGATAGTAACAGGGTACACAGGTTCAGCCCCCTTTGCAATACTTTTATAAATAAGGGACATACTAATTTAATAAAAATGGGATTTACTAAAACTGGAACACTCACAATCTGGTGCAGCTGTGCATGGTAGCCAATCAATTTCTACACTCAACGTGTTCAATTAAGTGTTGGCAATAAAACCTGGAAACTGATTGGTTTCTTTTTAGAAATGAGCCTGATTTTGCACTAGTTTTAGTAAATAAAACCTAAAGTGTGGTACAGTGAATGGTTACATTTCTTATAACTTGCAGTCCATATACAGCAGAGGGAAAAACATCCTGTACAACAGGAAAGCAAAGATAAGAATATGAAAATTGAGGTTTTTAGTGCAATGTCTATATGACTGCATATCTATCTCTGTGACTTCAGTTTTGACTTAAATAAGAGGAACCAAAATCACTAAATCCCTATTGCTTGGCAATGGCAACATTTTAAATTAAAATTATTTTTACATAGTTTCAATCACTTCTACAACAACATGATCTTGCTTCATATGAGACAAACATACTTAAAATGTAATATAGTATCCACACTAAGTAAATCTTGGATTTTAATTTCCCAGCCCATCAAATTAAATGTTTCTGCTTTAATCATTTCAGGTTATACTCAGCATTTCCTATCAAGCAAGTACAACATGATTGCTTTTTCACAATCAAAACCAACTCTAAAGAAATAAATGTAGCGGTACGTTCCTAACACTCATTAGAACTGAAAAAGCGGCTTGGAGAAGCTACAAAACTTCTTCCAAATTACAGAAGTCCAGTTCAATTTTACTAACTACTACTGGATATACCCTGACCTGGATAAATGAAACCTCCTAGACTAAATTTTGTAATGACTGCCACTTAAATAGTCTCTTACCAAAATGTGCCAATATGTCACCATAATATTACACATACTTTTATCCTAATTATTTAGGTTTGCATTTTTTCTTTTTCTTTTTTTTTTTTTGCTAAAACAAAATTTGGCAGTCCAAATAGATAAATCAAGACTTGGTTGTTTCAGCAGGAACCAAATTAATTTTGATCTGTCTATGGGCAGGCAGGTTGTACTGGATGCAACAATTGACTTCAATACAACCTGCCTGTCAGGTTTCTGGTCGCCCCGATCATTGCTGAAGGCTATAGCCACCAGCAATGATCATTTTATTCTGCTAATGGGGAAGGCTCCCCATGCTCCCCACAGGCAGAACACAATAGTGCAGCAGGAAGGGTTCCCTCATCAACAATGACTGTGTTGATGGGGAAATTTAACAATTTTTTCCACACTTTAATTCCTCATGGCTGAAGGACAGAAAATTGCTTAATGTATGACCTGCCTAACTCTGTATATCAAACCGGACATGAAAACGTGTGTTGAAGTGCAATTTAACTCACCATATGGCTTTCTCCACAGTGTAAAGGTAGAGGTAGTATTTAACAGTCAACTATTAACAAAGCTTGATTTTCCATAGACATGACAAACCAACCTCTCCAATCCTATGGAACTCCTTACCCCAATCTGTCTGATTATCTGCTACTCTATTAGCTTTTAGATGATCCCTGAAAACCCTCCTCTTCACAGAAGCCTATCCTACCCACACCTAACAACTATACTTCAATTTTCTCCATCAGCTCATTCCCCACAGTTATTGCCTTTTGTTTCACTTGACCCTCCCTTCTAGATTGTAAGCTCTAACGAGCAGGGCTGTCCAATTGTTCACCTTTATATTGTAAAGTGCTGTGCAAACTGTTGGCGCTATATAAATCCTGTATAATAAAAATAATAATAATAATAATAATAATAATACCCAACATCAGAATCAGAGTAACATCAGTTTCAGGTAAATGCTGGCAAACTTAAGCCTTTACCTCTTGGGGACTGTGGAGTCATCTTTCCACCCCTACAGTTCCTAGCTTCATTCACCCTCCCTGGTCTTTGCAAGATAATTCCACTACAGAGGTGATAACCCCCTTAAAAAAACATGGGGTCCACATGATATATAAAAAGGTAATAAATGATTCAGTCTACTAGGATCCACATATAAATCAAAAGGCAGAATCACTTTTAAATAGGAAAAATTGACAGGGTTTACTTAAATTCAAACTCCTGACCCAACCCTACTCAATGTCGTAGAGTTCCCCTGTTGCTCTATTCACTCTTCACAGCCACTGCAAAATAACTAGTGCTTCAGATATGGGTGGCTAATCACTAGACCTAAACAATGTCACATGATATAGAAGTTGGCACCATCACCCCTGTATAAGCTAGAATACCAACTAACCTGAAGCTTAAACAGTGAATTTTATGGTTGCTATGACAGTGAAAAAGGGAGCACTGTCAGTAGTGTCAGGGGGTCAGAAGTGGGCATTAGGAAAACTCTACCACTTTGACTCTTCAATGGGTAAAAAAAACTTTAAGTTCATCTCTGAAAAATGCTACCTAGCAGTGGGGGTGCCCCTGCATTGCAAGGGTTTAATGGGCATTAAGGTCCAGGCTGCGGTTTTACTTACCCAATCCTCAGCTCCCCCCGCAGCCAGCAGTCTCCTCTACGACCCTACCCAGACAACCTGTGACCACCTGGGGCTGCGGGGATGGGCTTAGGAATGTAAAGGAAGCCTATGGAAGAGGAAAATTGGGTAAGTAAAACTAGAGCTCTTGATCTAAATGAGCATTTAACACTTGTATTGTGGGGGCAGCCCCAGTGCAAGGGAACATTCTCTCATTCCCTGTAGTTCAGCCTTGAAAACAAAAAAAAAATCAGATGTTCCCTTCTAAAGCAGTCATTTAAAAGAAACACTTCTTACTTTGGATGCAGAAGCAGCAGCTGGATTGCTGGCATTGCTTGTCACCGCATCGCTGCCAACCGTGGTAGCAGCAGTAGATGTTGGCGTAGGAAGACGAGATGGTACAATGGGCAGAGGCAGTAGTCCAGGCCTGTTGTTGCCATTTCCATTGACTGTACTGTTGACGTTACTTGTGTTCATGTGGTTGCCGTTCGAACTCCACTCCCATCTCTCCCAGCCACCGCAAAAGTCCCTTTCGAAACGGCTGTGCCGCGACATCCTTGCCACCAGCTCGCGGGCGGCTGCCTCCCTCTTCAGTCCTTTTTCTACAAAGAGCACCTGAAATGTTAAAAGGAGGATTATATAAACCTGAACAGTTTAAATGAGAAGCCTTATTTATAGGTGAGTTCTATATGATAATTGATATGAAATCGCAGCATGCCCACTGAGTATAATGAGGGGGAAAAACTCTTATTTCCTTTACTATATAGCTGTGTAATTATTAGAAAATGAAAGTTCGCTCTTTGAAAAGCAAAAAAAGAAAAAGTTCAGAAAGCAACTTGCAGCACTTCCTGCTGTTTTCATTTAGAAAATAATAAATCCTAAACCAATTACTCTTTGGTTGTCTTTTATAGCAGAATTGTAAACCACTAGATTAACCGCGTCGCTGGTATCGAGAGACAAAGGAATCTGTGATAGAACCCCGGTTAAATTTACTAAATACAATTACGGTATGGATTGGCTTCCACGGTATAACGAAGGGGCATTCAGCACCATAATATGGTAATGGCTCTATTTTGTTATCACCGCAATGTGGTCATTAATGGTCTGCATACTACCGTATACATTTAATCATTTTCACAGCCACTGTGACGTTCATTTAAAATTAACTGTGAGACGAGACATCTGGTTTATTTTAGCTCATTTGTAACAGGAACAGCAAGGCAGACATTGTAACTACTGTTTATTAAAACGCAATTATCGCTTAAAGGGTCAGTCTGCTAAAAAGGAGGATATTGGCCATAGCTAAGGCCTGGGGAGATTAGTCACCTGTTGGCCTATTTCATGTTGTAACGTCTGGCTGCTCCGATTCCACTCACTTGACTTACTCCCAGTAAAAACGGGAGTGTTCCCACTCTTCTGGCTGTATTCCCCAAATAATTTAAGTAAAAATGACACCAAAGAAAGTGGAAACACCTGTTACTTAGAGTGTATCTAAAGCTCAAACTATTTTTTGGATAAAGTGCTAGGGAATTAAAGCATCTCAGGTTTTTATTGCTGTCTTTGTCCCTATGGTGTCCATCTATCTACATCTATCTCCTTGTCAATCCATCCACCCATAAAATAATTGTAACAACTTCTCTCTTTTCGTTTTATATATTTTTATTCTTGGAAAATAAACGTTCCCTGACAAAGTTATACACAGGAATAAAATCCGTCTGACGGTCTATCTGTCCACAGTGGGTATAGAAAAGATTCACCCCCCCCCCTTTATTATAATCACATTTTGTTGCTTTGCAGCCTGAAATGAAGACAGACACAGTTTTTGTTTTATCCAGCAACTTATAACATCCAAGTGAAAGATATAACACCAACACGTCAGAAGAAAATTAAAAAAGAATCAAAAACAGAATCACTGGGTTGGAAAAAGGATCACCTCTTTGTGTCAGTATTTTCTTGAGCCACCTTTTGCTTTACTTACAGTCTTTAGTCTGGGATATGTCTCTACTAACTTTGCACATCTAAACTTTGCAAACTTCTGCCCACTCTTCTTTCAGAACTGCTCAAGTTCAGTAAAATTTGATGGTGACTGTTTGTGGACTGCAGTCTTCAAGTCATTCTACAGATTTTCAATATGGTTTAAGTCTGGTCTCCATGCAAGGACATTCACCTTTTTCTCCTTCAACCACTGTGTGGTAATTTTTGCTGTGTGCTTTGGGTCATTGTAATGTTGAAAGGTAAACCTTCTTGCCATTGACAACTTTCTGGCAGAGGGCAGCAAATTTAAGAATTTGATGGTATTTTGCCATTTCCATTTTTCCTTCTATCCTGACAGGTGCTCCAGTCCCTGCTGCAGATAAACAACCCCATAACAGTATATTACCACCTCCATGCTTTACTGTAGGAATAATGTTATTTAGATGGTGAGCTGTATTGGATTTTTGCCAGATGTATCGTTTGGCATTGTGACCAAATAATTAAATTTTAGTGTCATCGGACCATAACACCTTTTTGCCATGTGGCCTCAGAATCTTCGAGGTGTGTTTTGGCAAAGCTCAGTCGTGACTGCACGTGACCTTCAGGAGAGGCTTTTTCCTTGTAACCCCCCCCCCCCCATACAAGTCACATTTGTGGAGAATTTGTGATATTGTCACATGCACACGATGACCACTCTTTGTCATAAATTCCTGAAACATCTTCAGTGTAGTTGTAGGCCTCTTGGTAGCATCTCTGACTAGTTTCATCCTGACTCTTTCATCCAGTTTGGAGCGATGTCCCAATCCACGGAAGGTCTGTGTTCTATCAAATGCTTTAACTTTCTTACTAATGGTTCACTGTGGTTCCAGGCATTGATAAAGCCTTTGAAATTTTTGTTGGATCCATCTCCTGACTTGTGCCTATCCACCACTTTATCCCGGAGATCTTTTGACAGGGCCTTGTCACCCATAGTTGACTGCTTGCTTCAGTTGCACTACAAGGGACTTAAATGCTCCAGGAATGCTCTTTTAATGCTGAGCTAATCAAAATGACCACAGTTGATCACAGTTGATAGTCAAATGACTTTGTGTGCCATTGAGAAAATGATTAGCTACACCTGATTGAGTTTACAGGTCATTTTTAGGAAGGGGTGATCCTTTTTACAACTCAGTGATTCTGTTTTTGAGTAAAAAAAAAAATAAAATAAAAAATTCTGACGGTGTTATATCGTTCATTTGGATGTTATAAGTTGCACTGAGAAAATACAGCTGGGTTAGGCAAAAACTGTGTCTGCCTTCATTTTAGGCTACAAAGCAACATAACGTGATTATTTTAAAGGGGATGATTATTTTCTATACCAACTCTATCTATCTATCTATCTATCTATCTATCTATCTATCTATCTATCTATCTATCTATCTATCTATCTATCTATCTATCCAGGGCTTTTTTATCAGAAAATAGGTACAAGAACTCAACCACAAGCCCCCCATACCCCCCCCCCCCCTCAAGCCCCCATCTATCTATCTGCAGTAATAGTACCCATTCATGTCTGCCTGTGTATTTATTGTTATAATTGGTAAAAATAACCTGGCCAATTTTTCAACAATACAACTAAAAAAAAGTTGTGAATATTTTATAGATGGATAGACAAGATGTAGATATCTTGTCTATTCATCTATCAATTATTCACAACTTCTTTTTAGTTGTAGTGTTGAAAAATAAAAGTTCTCTGACAAAGTTAAAAACAGGAATAAAATCTCTTAATTTCTAGAATAAAATCGCATTCTTGGTATGTTTAAATAGAACAGATGTCTCCACCCCATGCTTCCCATATGTACAAGGGAGACTGCTGAGAATTTGGACATGATCTATACCCGGGAACTTGTGTACAAGCCCTGAGGTGGAATGTCTTAACGCAGTCGTTGCTTCTGCTCACGGCATAAATTTCTGAACGGAATCTGAGCCCAATAAGAACGGCAGAACCACACAACAAATGGCAAACTTTATCTAGCTCTAACATTCCCATCCTAGTTACAAGGATCATACAAATGAGAATTTGACTTTAAGTGCCTGCAGACCAAGAACTATTTCTGTGAAAAACACTGCACATTTATAAAGGATTTCTATGACTCCTGCTTCTTATGAAGTTGTATAATGACATTGAATTTCCTTTTTTCTTTTTCAAGGATGCAAAACACTCTAATAGCAAATGAATTGTCAGTGAAAACAAATGCGATTCGCCAATTGAAACCCCCTGAAATGAATAAAGCGCACTCTGCAATAATACGTCCTATTGTCACTTTTCATAGGAGTGTGAGTTCTTTATAGAAACATATGCTGTGATATAAATGAAAACAAAAGCAGTTGCTCTCAAATCCTGCCATTGTTCCTTCTCCATCTTTCACACTCTCTGCCTGTATATTTGCTTTGCTTGTTTTAGTGATCCTCCATTTTTTTTCATGAATCCTCGCACTGTTTTGTTCTCGTCTACTTATTCTTACGGGGTTGTCATTGGTTGGGTGTCCATAAATGGCACCCCTAGGTGTACAACAGCTGCTGGAGTCATCCTAATCTCAGGATAAAAGCAGTCATGCTCTCATTCAAATAAAACTTCAGTTTCTTCTTTCTCTATTTAGTTTACTTGCATTTATTTTCCCCTTCTTTCTTTTCTAGCAACTAGCTAAACACACAGATGAAATATATGTATGGCAAGGAAACAACAAAAAAAGAAGCAATGGACTGTTGAGCTTATCTCTCTGCCACTCTGCTCCCTCCTCCTATCAGCATGCTCCTTGCACTGCCGCTTACTGTAATTGATTGGCTTCTTGTGCTGTTTCTCCATCCTCCACTCTCACTCTGCTGTGCAGTATTATAGGGGATCCCCAGTGGGGATCTTAGCTACACTGCACCATATCCTGTTTGAACAATCCCCAGTACTGCGTTCCCTGTTCCCGGACTCCATGACACAGTCAATGATAATACCCTGATTACATTTGGTGTCTCCTTTTAACCCCCATAGCCCCAATTTCACTGACACACTTCTGCTTCATTTTCAGCATCCTCCTTGTGTTACTAGTGCACATACTGCCTGCTGTCATACCGTCTGTACTCCTCTAGTGCACATACTGCCTGCTGTCATACCCTCTGTAATCCTCTAGTGCACATACTGCCTGCTGTTATACCCTCTGCACTCCTCTACTGCACAAACTGCCCACTGTCATACCCTCTGTACTCCTCTAGTGCACATACTGCCTGCTGTCGTACCCTCTGTACTCCTCTAGTGCACATACTGCCCATGGTCATACCCTCTGTAATCCTCTAGTGCACATACTGCCTGCTGTCATACCCTCTGTACTCCTCTAGTGCACATACTGCCTGCTGTCATACCCTCTGTAATCCTCTAATGCACATACTGCCTGCTGTTATACCCTCTGTACTCCTCTACTGCACAAACTGCCCACTGTCATACCCTCTGTACTCCTCTAGTGCACATACTGCCCATGGTCATACCCTCTGTACTCCTCTAGTGCACATACTGCCCATGGTCATACCCTCTGTACTCCTCTAGTGCACATATTGCCTGCTGTCATACCCTCTGTACTCCTCTAGTGCACATACTGCCTGCTGTCATACCCTCTGTAATCCTCTAGTGCACATACTGCCTGCTGTCATACCCTCTGTACTCCTCTAGTGCACATACTGCCTGCTGTCATACCCTCTGTAATCCTCTAATGCACATACTGCCTGCTGTCATACCCTCTGTAATCCTCTAATGCACATACTGCCTGCTGTTATACTCTCTGTACTCCTCTACTGCACAAACTGCCCATGGTCATACCCTCTGTACTCCTCTAGTGCACATACTGCCCATGGTCATACCCTCTGTACTCCTCTAGTGCACATACTGCCTGCAGTCATACCCTCTGTACTACTCTAGTGCACATACTCCCTGCTGTCATACCCTCTGTACTCTTCTAGTGACAATACTGCCCACTGTCATGCCCTCTGTACTCCTCTAGTGCACATACTGCCTGCTATCATACCCTCTGTACTCCTCTAGAGCACATACTGCCTGTTGTAATACCCTCTGTTTTCCTATAGTGCACATACTGCCTGCCTGCTGTTGTACCCTCTGTACTCCTCTAGTGCACATACTGCCTGCTGTCATACCCTCTGTACTCCTCTAGTGCACATACTGCCTGCTGTCGTACCCTCTGTACTCCTCTAGTGCACAAACTGCCCACTGTCATACCCTCTGTACTCCTCTAGTGCACATACTGCCTGCTGTCATACCCTCTGTACTCCTCTAGTGCACATACTGCCTGCTGTCGTACCCTCTGTACTCCTATAGTGCACCTACTGCCTGCCTGCTGTTGTACCCTCTGTACTCCTCTAGTGCACATACTGCCTGCTGTAATACCCTCTGTACTCCTCTAGTGCACATACTGCCTGCTGTCGTACCCTCTGTACTCCTCTAGTGCACAAACTGCCCACTGTCATACCCTCTGTACTCCTCTAGTGCACATACTGCCTGCTGTCATACCCTCTGTACTCCTCTAGTGCACATACTGCCTGCTGTCATACCCTCTGTAATCCTCTAGTGCACATACTGCCTGCTGTCGTACCCTCTGTACTCCTCTAGTGCACATACTGCCTATTGTGTTACCCTCTGTACTCCTCTTCTCCACAGATTTCCCACTGTTATATCCACCACACCTCACTCCTGCAGATACTGCCGTTTTAATACCCTCTGCACTCCTCTCCTGCACATACTGTCCATTGTCATACCTTACGTATTCCTCTCCTGCACATATTGCCCACTGTCATAGCCTCTGTACTCCTCTTCTCCACAGACTGCCCACTGTTAAATCCACCACACCCTACTCCTGCACATACTGCCGACTGTCATACCCTCTGCACTCCTCTCTTGCATATGCTGCCCGCTGTCATTACCATTACCACCAAATAAAGGGCCCAATTTGTCCTGAAAAAAAAAAAAGATATAATCTACCTGAATGCACAAAGTAGTTGTGATATGTACAGGTTTACTAATACATGTCAAGTTTCAAAATTGGGCTTAGGCATTAAAGGCACTAAGATCTGCTTTACCCTTAGGTGCGCAGGGGTTAATATATATATATATATATATATATATATATTAATATAGATATTAGTATTATATATTATTTATTAGTATTATTTAATATTTATATAAATTGTGATTGTGGGAAAGGGCGAGGTGATTGATGGACATAGCGTCCATCAATCACCTCGCCTTTCCCACAATCACAGTTGGGGAGCAAAGGCTGGCCCATGTAGTCCAATCCAGTAGGACAGCCACTGTAAGCTCCAATTGCTGGATCCAACAGAAAGGTGTCAGAACACACAGTGCATTACATTTTGTTGTGTATGGGGCTGCATAACCACAGATCGGTCAGGGTGCCCATGCTGACTCTTGTCCACAGCCTAAAGAGCCTACAATGGGCATGTTAGAATCAGAACTGGACCACAGAGCAACTAAAAAAGGTGGCTTGGTGCTGCGAATCACGTTTTCCTTTAAATCGTGTGGGGTGGGTGTGTGTTACTTGCCTGGAGAAGAAATGGCACCAGGTTGCACTGATTCATGGAGGCCCAACCTCGCAACTTACGGGAAGTAAAGGATCTGCTGCTGACAGCTTGGTGCCAGATACCACAGCATACCTTCAGAGGTCTAGTGGAGTCCATAGTTCAACGGGTCAGGGCTGTTTTTGTGGCAAAAGAGGTACCTACTTAATATTAGGTGGGTGGTTAATGTTATGTCTGATTGGTGCATATGCAAATAGAAGGTGGCACAGTAAAGGTGGCTTAGAGTGTTTGCCAGTCCAAAACTTGACCTGGGGCTATAGCAATGGCACTGTTTCTAAATAATATGAATCCTGTATTTGACATTGTAGCACATCACAAATCTTTTAAAATCAAACAGAAAGTAAAATTCATCTATAAGTGATCACGGTGATTAAGCTATTTGCATTATTAAAAAAATAAATCTTGCAAACAAAATTGCAAATATTCACATTCAAACCATGTACATAGCACCCTGTGTGATGGACGATGACACAATAGCATGCTGTAAAACCATCAACATTCCCTCCAATTAACAGCCACACAGTGCTGTCTCTGTATTTCACATAAACGAAAATAACTCTTGAAAAAAAGACGGTCACGCTCTGTATTTCTTTATATGTTCACATTTTAGGTACGCATTATTTATAGCCGAGTAAGAAATAAAATTAACCAAGCTGAAATGTGATTCGAGATGTAATAAGAGAAAGTGCACACGACAGAAGGAAAGAAGGAGGTAGGAGATAAGGTCTTCTCCTTACATTATGCCATATGTTACATTTTTTTTTTCTTTTTTTAATCTAAGAAAAATAGTAGGAGTGTAAATATTGCACGTAAACATGCCAGAGCTCTGTTATATCATGCTGGGAATTACCATTTCTGCCAATCTATCTTCCACCCGAACATCAAACCATGTATAGGTTATATACATGGTTAATTACATGGAAATGTTAGAACTTTGTTATATTATTTGATGCAAAATAACGTATTATCTTTTTTTTCATACATATGTGATTAAATAGTGTAAATAAATATACCAGTATCAGTGTACTAATATACTTATTTTAGGCCCTGAGAGACAGATGCTTGTAGTTTTTGCCACAAGGCAGTATCACTATGTTAAGACCCGCCACTCCCACATGAGTTAAAAAAGAATACCCTACACCAGGAGTCCCCAAATTCTTCAACTCAGTAACCCTTTCATGAAGTTTTACATTTTTCATTGATCCCCCAAACATTTATTACATGGAAATGGTTCATTCTTTTATTTTTAAATACAAATCATACAAACATTAGATAATATTGTTGTGAATACTGTGGACACTTCCCCATGGTATCATCAGATGTCATTATGGCTAATACAATGCTGGACTAAATGCATTACAAATCAGTTCTTTGGTACCATACCTATTGCTTATGGGTGTACTCATTGGCTCTCCAACATTGTTTAAGGTGGGTACATTTACTGGCTCTCCAACAGAGTTGAGGTGGTATACTCACTGGCTGGCTCTCCAACAGAATAAGGGTGGGTGTACTCACTGGCTCTGCAGCAGCGTTGATGTTGTTGCACACAGGCTCTCCAACAGAGTTGAGGTAGGTGTACTCACAGGCTGGCTCTCCAACATGGTTGATGTGGTTGCAATCATTGGCTCTCCAACAGAGTTGAGGTGGGTATACTCACTGGCTCTCTAAAAGAGTTAAGGTAGGTGTACTCACTGGCTGGCTCTCCAACAGAGTTAAGATTGGCGTACTCACTGGCTCTCCAACAGAGTTGAGGTGGGAATACTCACTGGCTCTCTAAAAGAGTTAAGGTAGGTGTACTCACTGGCTGGCTCTCCAACAGAGTTAAGATTGGCGTACTCACTGGCTCTCCAACAGAGTTGATGTGGTTGCAATCACTTTCTCTCCAACAGACTTAATGTGTTGCATTAACTGGCTCTCCGACAGACATGATGTGGTTGCTCTTACTGGCTCTCCAACAAACTTCATGTGGTTGCACTCACTGGGTCTTCAACAGAGTTGATCTGGTTGCACTTACTGGCTGGCTCTCAAATAGAGTTGAGGTGGGTGTACTCACTGGCTCACTAACAGAGTTTAAAGTATGTATACTTTCTTAAAGGGGTGGTGGAGAATACACTCAGAGCAAGAAGTAAACAGATACATACTGTATATCCCTCTCAAAAGGGGAGAGTGAAAGGTCACAGACAAAACAAAGCACACTGGTAATTGAGGCCAGTAATGACATAAAGCGGATGTCCAAACCCTGACCATCCCAACCCTGAATAACACTAACTGTCTGTTAGCCACCTCAACTTCAAGACAATGAACTGGGTGGATCTTTACAGAGACCTCAAAAGGCAAAATAACTAAATCAGCCTTCCATTATTTATTGACCACCTATTGATCCACAGCCACTTACTAAGTATGTTTGGCCTAGTAGCTGAGTATATGCACACTCGTACTGCAGCAGAGGAGGTGGCTGCCAATCCCATGTAGAAGGTCCTGCAGGCTCGTGTAAAATGGTCCCTGTGGCAGGCTCTCTCATCATGTCAGACTTTGGTAACAAAATATCTGTTTTGTCCCCGATTTCTTATAATATAACAGCCCCAGACAACAAAACAATCTCTGGTCCATAGCAGTCTCCAAAAACACTGCAGTTATATGCAAAAACTGTATCATGAAAGTTTCTGTTCACACAGCCTATTCTCCAAAAACGTGAGTTTCTTCTGACAGCAGTCTCTGGTAAGTTGGTGGCACTCTCTTGTAATAAATACATGGCAGCCTTGAGGGTTCTGATTTTCAGGCTCTTGTCACTAATCAGAAAACATTGATTGACTCTGGTACCTGTAACATGACATCTCTCGAATATAGTTGTCAACATGTCACAACTATTATAAAAAACACTTGGCTGTTGAAGTGGTGCACATATGGGTTCTGTTAGGAAGCAATCACTTTAAAGCTTTAGTTCCTGCAGTTTAGTTTTTCTATTGGTGGAGATGCACATTGCAAAGTTGGCCTCAACTCAAAAGTGAATATTTGCTATGTTATAAAGAACATCTGGAGCTGGTCATTGTGCCTAAGCAATACTCTGAAAATGTACCTTTTGTTTAGATTTCCTCCTGAGAAAAAAGCTGTGAACTTCCTGGTTTGTGAAGGTGCCTGGACACTCTTGTGCCTTCAACCCCATAGCTATCTGCAGTTCTGCTTCCCACTGCTAGTCTCAAAAGATTGCATGATATCACTACTGTGCTACCAACTGTTCTCCTTGCTGGAAGCTCTGATATGGGGAAGAAAAGTCCTGAGCCTACCAAGATGGCCACCTCTACACAGAGACATAGTGCAGAACAAGTCATGGTAAGTCAGTAACTTGTTTGGAGACAGCTTTAGTTCCTCTTTATTATCAAACCCCTAAAAAATATAGGAACTACTGCTACTGAATAGTTTTAAAGGTAGTCTAAGGTTGCCTTTCTTTACTACTTCATATTTTGTCATATTTTAAATTCACTGGAAGATTGCATGCTCCATATAGCAATGAAACCAGTCCTAGTAACACATCTCCTCCAATATACACTGTTTGGTCTCACCAGGACCATGTGCTGCTGTAATAATAATTTTTACCATTCATCCATTCTACTTGGTGCATATATGTCTCAAAATGTGCCCATGTTGCTTATACATACTAGCCAAGATATTTTAACTGTCACTTTTCTTGTGCAATTGGAAAACGAATGAGCTGATTGGCTGTAACAATGGGGACGCTTTGCATTCCTTTGCATTAGTATTTCCAAACAAATGTTTGACAATCTTAAGTTGCATTTCCACACATGACCTGCAAATGATCTGTCTAAAGTAACTGTAGCTGGAAACACTTGTGTCGGTATGTATAGTACAGACATCCGTGCTTATTTGACCCTTTCACTATTCAATGCATTTGAGTGTTTAGTAACAGATACTAATAATGTATGGAGAAGGAATAGCTAGGGACCTCTCCTTTCCAGGCCTCAAGTAAAACGACTCAATGGAGTGCCAGTTCCAGTTAGGAGACACTATAAGGCTAGGTTCACATTGGAGATGTCTCTAAAAAGGGTGGAGGGCAGCTAATTAGTGGCTTCAAGGCATTCACCAAATACCTCTAATGCCTGTTTTTTTTATTTTTCTCTTCACTGTCGAACGGCAATATTGAATGGAACTTACAAGCCACAATTATGAGCCACGTATTTAGCTCGCGGTTGCATGAGCGACCCCATTGACTTAAATAGGTAAATTTGAAAGGCAGCAATGCCAATCAACTCAACAAGTTATGTTAGGATGCCCGGGGGTGTTGCCTGGTTGGAGCCCGGACTGAGGTTGTTAAATACTCTCCTGCACAGGGCTTGCAGTGATGTGTGGCTTAAAGGACACCTTTCTTCCCATCCAGCTGTATGCTATATCTTAGTTGGACAGTGGGGGGCGCGGTAAAACCAAGGCTCAACCTCCTGCCCTGTAGCCACCGGCATAAGCCCAACTGTCCGTAAGTCTGATCATTCACTCAATTTACCATGTTTATCCTGCTTCATTCCTCCTCTCTGACAATGCAAGCCGATCATTCCACTCAAATTGAGTTCTCTCTATCTAGGTTGCCAACAGATTTTAGTGATGGCTGCTGATCAACCTCCATGATATATTAAAGGAAAGGCTCTACCAATCAGTATATGAGCTAGTCTGAAAAATATGGAACAGCCAACAATAAATACTTTCAGATAAATATGAAAATAATAACGGATAATTATGTACTGACTGACAACTACATTTCAGGCTTTACACTTATCACATTCTGTGCTGTACACATTTTCTCTAATATCCCGCTGTGTGCAAAACCAGCCTTGACTGCAGTAAATTACAGGTGTGCTTTAGGGCCCATTCATACCATTTCCATTGGGCTGCACTGAACTTTGCAAGGGGATTTTCCCCACAGCTTAGTGAATGACTTCCATCATCCAATCATTTGCAAGCAGAAAATATTGTTTGTTTGTTTTTTTCCTTTTATATGATTGGATAGTCTTTGCAAAGTGAAATTTCACCACATTCACTAAGCTCTGGGAAGAATTCTCTTGCAAGGTGCAACTTCCCATGCTATGTACACAGGGGGTTATTTACTAAAACTGAAGTGTGCAAAATCTGGTCCAGCTCTGCATAGATACCAAATCTGTTTCCAGATTTTATTGTCAAAGCTTACTTAAACAAGGAGAAATTAGAAGCTAATTGGCTACCATGCACAGCTGCACCAGATTCTGAGTACACCAGTTTTCAGTAAATCTCCCCCATTCTGTATTTGCCTTTAGTAGATCAACCCTACTGAGATGATTAACCCATTAAAGCTCCAGAAGATTTGACCCCTTCCTGACCAGGGCATTTTTTGCAGTTCGGCACTGCGCTTTTTTAACGGGCGATTGTGTGGACATGCAATGCTGTACGCAAACTAAATTTATATAATTTTTTGTTCACACAAATAGAGCTTTTATTTGGTGGTATTTAACCACCACTGGGATTTTTTTTTTTTGTGCTATTAAATGAAAAAAACAATATTTTTCACTTTCTGCTATTATTAATATTATTATTATACAGGATTTATAAAGCGCCAACAGTTTACACAGCGCTTTACAACTTGAGGGCAGACAGTACAACTACATTACACTTTAATATAGTAGGAATCAGAGGGCCATGCTATAAAACATATCCAATAATAATAAAAAAAAAAAAAAATTCTTAAAAAATTTAGGCCAAAATGTATTCTGCTACATGCCTTTGGTAAAAAAAAACAAAAAAACAATAAGTATATATTAATTGGTTTGTGTGAAATTTATAGTGCATACAAACAATGGTATAGATGGCGGTGATCAGCGACTTATAGTTGGACTGTGATAGTGCAGCAGACTAACTTACACTGAGTGGGAATCAACTAACTGCCCCTGACATCTCCAGTGACACTAATACAGTGATCAGTGCTAATAATATGCATTGTCACTGTATTAATTACTCTGGGTAAAAGGGAGTTAACATCTGGGACAATCAAAGGGTTAACTGTGTGCCTAGCCAGTGTTTATGTGTTGACTGTGTGCTGCTTTACTAAGGGATGTAACAGTTTATATTCAGGATGGGAGACAAAAACTGGCACATTGCCGCTGTCAGTAGAGAGATCCATGTTGTTTACATCCATAGATTTCTCTCCTGTCATCCTCTTTGCCGATCGGCAAGTCCCAGTCATTGGCCTGGGATCCGCTGATCGGCATGTACTTGAGCCAATGACATGACAGCCGAGTCTCGGCAGGCGCACGTGCCCCCTACCTGGATATGCAGAATCACATATATATATATACGTGATTGTCATGTCTCCATCATTATATTGTCATGTTATTCTTATGAGAGTTTTCACAATGTGTAATTTACTGTGTAACCTACTGTTCATGTTGTACCAGTGCCATCTAGTGGCCATTCACATATTACATATTGGAACAATATTTTTGTCCCAGTTCAGCTACCATAGCTTTCACCTATGAACTTTGGTGACATCATCTTCCCTCCATATCTTGTTTTCTACAGGAAACTCAGCTAGAGGAAACACAGCTAGTTGCATCCTCCCTCATCTTAGTTTATGGCGGCATCGCTGGTGTGTATACTCTTATGGATGCTTAACATTATCATCCTGTATCTATGTCTTGTGTAACTTACATCTTGTGCACATTTCTTGTATTTGCATTGCTATGTACAGTAATGTCTTATATGGATTGCCACATGTCAGTATACATTAGTAAGTGTATTCTCTTTTCTGTTCCACAGTTTTACCACTCTAATTTCACGTATTTCCTTGCAATAAAAGTTGAAGTTGGACCTTGCTCCTTTGTCAATGCATTGAAGGAAATCAGGGTTATACTGCCTGTCAATCTATGTACCCTCACACATAGGGAGGACAGAACAGTAAAACAGCGACCTCCTAACAAGCTAGAGACACAGTAAAGCTGCAGATTCTGCACAAGCTGATGCAAGACGCTGTGACCTCTCACAAGCTGCAGTGAAACAGCAACCGAGTACAGGTTGGACCCCGTGATACTGAACCCCACACAGTGCAAGTGTGCAAACCTGCTACCATGTCAACAAGCAAGTCTGATCCATTGGAGACAAGGTCCCACACCTCAGCCAGTTCCAGAAGCTCAAAGAGGTCAGTGAGCAGCTCCACTATTGCCATAGCCCGCGCAAAGGCTGAAGCCGCCAAAATGCGAGCAACATTTGCTGAACAAGAGAGACAATTGAAAATAGAGAAAGCACGCATGGAAGCAGCCCTAGCTGAACAATGGGCAACATTGGAAAAGCTAGAAGTGGAGAAGGAAGCTGCAGCCGCTATCGCAGAAGCAGAAGCTTTAGAGGAAGCAGCAAACTCCACAAGTGATAGACTCAGCAACATGCTTGGGCCTGAACCTGGCCATCCTGATAACATGAAACGCACTACAGACTACATACTGCAGCACTCTAAGTCAGGTGACAGTCTGCATTTAGGACCAGGAGCAGAGTCAACCCCTGCTAAAGAGCAGCAGAATCCTGTCACACGGCAAGCAACTTCTGCTGACCATTCTCCTCATGTTAAGCAAGAGAGCAGTTTTGCATACCATCATCCCTCAGTGCAACCTGAAGTAGATGGTGACTATTACAACAACAAGTTGACACCAAAAAGCTATACCAGCCCGCCGGGACCTTTACACCACAACTTATCTCCGGGTCCATCAAGCAGAAATGAAGGTATGTCAGACTTCCTTAAATTCTTTGCCCGATGTGAGCTAATAACCAAGGGGCTCTCCAAGTTTAATGACAGACCTGAAGGCTATAGATCATGGCGATCATCATTCAAGAATACGATCAGAGATCTAGATCTGTCTGCAAGTGAAGAAGTTGATCTTCTAGTCAAGTGGCTAGGAAATGAGTCAGCAGAACATGCAAAGCGGATTAGAGACATTAACATTAACTATCCATTTAGAGGGCTGAACGCCATATGGGAGAGACTTGAAGAGTGTTATGGCTCACCAGAAGTAATAGAGAACGCACTATTCCAAAGAATTCAAGATTTTCCCAAAATTCATAACAAAGGTTATCAAAAGCTTAGAGAACTAAACGATCTGCTGATGGAACTCCAAGTTGCCAAGGACGAAGGAGACTTGCAAGGTCTAGCATACTTAGATACGGCGCGTGGTGTCAACCCCATTGTACAAAAACTACCTATTAGTCTACAAGAGAAGTGGATCGCTCAAGGCTCCAAGTACAAACAGCAGTACAATGTCCAATTTCCTCCATTTTCATTCTTTGTGGACTTTGTGCACCAACAAGCAAAGACCAGAAATGATTCTAGCTTTGACTTCTCAATGTTTGACACCGCATACCCTAAACTAGGTAAACCTGTCTCACCTCGCAACCTGAAAGGTACACCTGTTGCAGTACACAAAACCAGTGTATCTCTTAAAGACTCCTCAATCAAAACTTACAGTACTACAGAGACTGAGAAGGTCCCAACAAAAGACCTGCACAGAGAGTGCCCTCTACATAAGAAACCACACTCATTGCTGAAATGCAGAGGATTTAGAGGAAAACCTCTCAGGGAACGCAAAACCTTCCTCAAGGAAAACCATATTTGCTACAGGTGTTGCGCATCTACCTCTCATCTCGCAAAAGACTGTACAGAGAACATTAAATGCTCAGAATGTGACAGTGGAGAGCATATTACAGCTTTACACCCTGGGCCACCTCCATGGACTCTCACACCTTCAGACCAGGCTGCAGAGCACGGCGGGGAGGAGAGAGATACAAAACCTCCTGAAGTGACACCCCAGTGCACCCAAGTCTGTGGAGAAGGTCTTAGTAACAAATCATGCTCTAAGATTTGTCTGGTTACAGTGTACCCCATTGGTCACAAAGAGAAAGCCATAAGGTTGTATGCCATCCTTGATGATCAAAGCAATAGATCTCTTGCTAGCTCAGCTTTCTTTGATATCTTCAGTATTAAAGGACATAACTCTTCATACTCACTTAAAACTTGTACAGGTGTGAGTGAAGAAAAAGGCAGAAGAGCTACTGGTTACCAAATCGAATCCGTAAATGGGGAAGCATCCTTGCCTCTGCCTACCCTGATCGAATGTAACCAGATTCCAAACAATAGAGAAGAGATTCCTACACCTGAGGCTGCATCGCATCATTGGCATCTGAAACCCATAGCTCATCTCATTCCTGCACTTGATCCAGAGGCTCAAATAATACTCCTGCTCGGAAGAGACATCATAAGAGTCCACAAGGTGAGAGAACAGATAAACGGTCCTCACAATTCTCCATATGCTCAGAAGCTGGACCTAGGGTGGGTCATTATAGGTGATGTCTGCTTAGGAAATGTCCACAAGCCAACCACTGTGAATTCTTTTTACACGCATACATTGGAAAATGGACGTCCATCCCTCTTTCAGCCTTGCCCTAACAAATTCCTTGTAAGAGAGAAGTCTGCAGGTATGCTATATTCGGACTTTACTGAAATCCAGAACCCTTCTTGTGGTGAAGACCTAGACCATTTAGGATGCACAGTGTTCCAGAGGACAAAAGAAGATCACAAGATAGCTCCCTCCTTTGAAGATGAGACCTTTTTAAAAATAATGGAACAAGGAATTTTCAAGGATGAAACAAACACCTGGGTTGCACCACTTCCATTCAAAACTCGGAGACGCTGTCTCCCTAACAACAGGGATCAGGCCTTAAAACGCTTCTGTTCACTTAGACGCAATTTCCAGAAAAGACCAGAGATGATGGAACATTTCTTCTTATTTATGGGCAAGATATTTGAAAACAACCATGCAGAGGTAGCTCCACCTCTGAAAGAAAAAGAAGAATGCTGGTATCTGCCAATCTTCGGTGTTTATCACCCTAAGAAGCCAGGTCAAATCCGAGTGGTGTTTGACTCCAGCTCACAATATCAGGGAGTCTCCCTCAACAATGTTCTTTTGACAGGACCAGACCTCAATAACTCTCTTCTAGGTGTCCTCATCAGATTCCGTAAAGAATCCATCGCTATAGTTGCTGACATACAACAAATGTTCTATTGTTTCCAAGTTACAGAGGAGCACAGAAACTTCTTGAGATTCTTCTGGTTCAGAGACAATGACCCCACCAAGGACATCATAGAGTACCGTATGAAGGTACACGTTTTTGGGAACAGCCCATCTCCTGCAGTCGCAATATATGGTGTCAGACTCTCTGCCCGAGAAGGTGAAAAAGACTATGGACAGGATGTTAAGAAGTTTGTTGAAAGGGACTTTTATGTTGATGATGGTCTAAAGTCACTTCCCTCACCAGAAGCTGCAATCAGCCTACTCAAGAGGACTCAGACTATGCTTTCATGTTCAAACCTCAGATTGCATAAGATAGCTTCAAACAGTAAAGTTGTTATGGAAGCTTTTCCTACTCAAGATCACGCCAGCGACTTGAAAGATCTAGACTTGGCTACAGACACAATACCCATGCAGCGCAGCCTGGGACTCAGCTGGGATCTCAAGTCTGACACCTTTACCTTTCAGGTCAACCAAGAGGAAAGGCCCTTCTCACGACGTGGTGTCTTATCCACAATCAACAGTCTATATGACCCACTTGGGTTTGCAGCACCCGTGATCATCCAAGGTAAGACTCTGCTCAGAGAGTTAACCACAGATACATGTGATTGGGATTCTCCACTTTCCTCAGAGAAAGAGGCACTATGGATAACATGGAGAGACTCTTTAAAGTCATTATCTAACCTACACATACCTAGGTCATATACCCACCTCTCTCCAGCAGAGGTTCAGTCTAGGCAACTGTTCATCTTTTGTGATGCTTCAGTAAAAGCAATTGCTGCTGTCGCTTACCTCAAAACAATAGTCAATAAAGGTCAAGTTCAAATTGGCTTTGTAATGGGCAAGGCGAAGCTGGCACCATGTCCTGAGCTCACCATACCAAGGTTGGAACTTTGTGCTGCTGTTCTGGCAGTAGAACTAGCAGAGCTTATTGTGTCAGAAATAGACATACAACTTGACAATACAGTGTTTCATACAGACAGCAAAGTAGTGTTGGGCTACATTTACAATGAGACTAGGAGATTCTACGTCTATGTACACAACAGAGTGCAAAGAATTAGGAGGTCAACACAGCCTACCCAGTGGCGCTATGTACCAACTGACCAAAACCCGGCAGATCATGCCACAAGAGCTGTTCCTGCAGCCCACCTCAAAGACTCTACCTGGCTCACAGGGCCAACATTCCTCTACAGACCAGTAGTGGACACTCTTGAGGAAGATACATTTGAGTTGTCAGAGCCGAATTCTGATGCAGAGATTCGTCCTCACGTTTCTGTACTCACCACAACAGTTTCTAACAGACATCTTGGATCTGAACGATTCAACAAGTTTTCCACATGGAAATCGTTAAACAGAGCATTAGCTGGTTTGATCCACATAGCCAGATCTTTTAGAGCCACATCTACAAGATCAGAACATTGTAAAGGTTGGCATTACTGTCATAAAGCCTATACATTGGATGAACTCACACAGTCTAGAGACGCTATCATCCGGTGTATCCAACAAGAAGTTTATGCTCAAGATCTTGAACACTTCCAAAAGCAAAAATGCGTTCCTAAAGACAGTTCCCTTAAGAGACTTGACCCATTTATAGATGATAATGGACTGTTGAGAGTTGGGGGACGTATTTCTAAGGCAAAACTTGAGAGTAAGGAATGTAACCCAATAATACTTCCAAACAGTCATATTGCATCGTTACTTGTGCAACACTACCATGAAAAGACCAAGCACCAGGGACGTTTGTTCACTGAAGGAGCTTTACGGACAGCTGGATTCTGGATAGTGGGAGCAAAAAGACTTGTGAGTAGTCTAATTTTCAAATGTATCACTTGCAAAAGACTACGTGGTATATTTCAGTCACAGAAAATGGCTAATCTTCCTGCCGACCGACTCAGTACAGACCCTCCCTTTACAAATGTTGGTCTTGATGTGTTTGGCCCTTGGTCTGTCACTACACGACACACCAGAGGAGGTCGTGCAAACAGCAAACGCTGGGCAGTCATATTCACCTGCATGAGTATTAGGGCTGTGCATATAGAAGTCATTGAGTCTTTGGACACATCCAGCTTCATAAATGCTCTCAGACGTTTCATTTCTATTCGAGGCCCGGTCAAACAAATCCGCTCTGACAGAGGCACTAATTTTGTGGGAGCCTGTAAGGAACTGCAGATCCCCTCAAACATCGACAGTGACCATGTAGAGAGATATCTTGCTGACCAAGACTGTAAATGGACATTCAATTCCCCACACTCCTCTCACATGGGAGGCTCTTGGGAGCGTATGATTGGTATAGCCCGCAGGATCCTTGATTCTATCTTTCTACAGCTGGGGACTTTGAAGCTTACCCATGAGTCTCTTACAACCTTTATGGCCGAAGTAGTGACGATCATGAATGCCAGACCTTTGACTTCAATATCCAGTGATCCAGAAGATCCTCTTTTACTCACTCCTTCTATTATCCTCACCCAAAAGGTTGGTACGGTTACAGCTCCCCCTGGTGAGTTTAGCACTAAAGATTTGTACAAGTGTCAGTGGAGACGAGTGCAAACTCTAGCGGATGCCTTCTGGGATAAATGGAGAAAACAATACATCCCTACTCTACAGTCCCGGAATAAATGGCAAACCAGTAAACCCAACATGAAGGTTGGTAATGTTGTTCTTGTAAAAGACTCTCAGTCAAAAAGAAATGACTGGCCTTTGGGACTGATAACCAAAGTATTTCCAAGTGAAGATGGAAGAGTCAGGAAGGTGGAAGTGAAAGTCTGCAGGCAAAATGAGCCTAAACTCTTCCAGAGACCTGTTACTGAACTGATTTTGTTACTCTCTCCAGAGAATAGTTAATGTGGTATCCTTGGGATACCAAGCGGGGAGTGTCATGTCTCCATCATTATATTGTCATGTTATTCTTATGAGAGTTTTCACAATATGTAATTTACTGTGTAACCTACTGTTCATGTTGTACCAGTGCCATCTAGTGGCCATTCACATATTACATATTGGAACAATATTTTTGTCCCAGTTCAGCTACCATAGCTTTCACCTATGAACTTTGGTGACATCATCTTCCCTCCATATCTTGTTTTCTACAGGAAACTCAGCTAGAGGAAACACAGCTAGTTGCATCCTCCCTCATCTTAGTTTATGGCGGCATCGCTGGTGTGTATACTCTTATGGATGCTTAACATTATCATCCTGTATCTATGTCTTGTGTAACTTACATCTTGTGCACATTTCTTGTATTTGCATTGCTATGTACAGTAATGTCTTATATGGATTGCCACATGTCAGTATACATTAGTAAGTGTATTCTCTTTTCTGTTCCACAGTTTTACCACTCTAATTTCACGTATTTCCTTGCAATAAAAGTTGAAGTTGGACCTTGCTCCTTTGTCAATGCATTGAAGGAAATCAGGGTTATACTGCCTGTCAATCTATGTACCCTCACACATAGGGAGGACAGAACAGTGATTCTGCATAGAGGGCCTGCATTGTAGCAGTGAAGCCATAGTGCGCAGTCAGCAAGTGGTTTTAATAAAAGAAAATAGACTGGCCACACTGCAAGGGAATTTCCTCTTAGCTTAGTGAATTGGCGTGAAAATATACTTTTCAAGGCATACCCAATCACATATAATAGAAAAAAAACAAAAAACACACGATTGGATTATGGAAGTCAGCAGCGATTTAACTCACTGTGCTAAAGGAAAATTTCCCTGCAATGTGTATTTGCCTTTAGTAAATCCATCATCGAACTATAGAACAAACTGTCTTCTTACAGCACAGCAAAAAAGTAATCATGCTGATGATGTAAGAAGGAGCCTAAAGCTCCACCTGCTGACTGCCACATGATATTAAAATGAAAAAGTAAAAAAAAAAATGTTAATAAAAAAAATAAATATAAATATAATATATATTGTGTATGTATATATATATATATATATATATATATTTTTTTTTTTTTTTTCCAGATCATGAAACCTGCAATCTAATCTCTAATCTAAACCTTAACATTAACCCCTATTCTCCTGCACAGTTATCCCATCCCACGCTGGCAGCCTCTGCCCTGATAGCAAGTGATCCCACGCTGAAGTCATGCAGTGCTAGAAGAATCTGCTACACGGTTCATTGTATTTCATCTACAATTGTTAGATTGTATAGTTAGAATTGGCAGGATGTTAGCTTTACATAATGTATGAATACTTCTCGAATTTGTGTAAATAAATGTTTTCATATTTTTCTTGTTTAGTGCTTTTATACTTGTATTTTTCAATAGATGGTTGATAAATCCATTTCCAGTGTGTCTTTTTGCAAGATATAAAAAACGCCATAAATATAAAGACTACAGTGAATCAATAGAATATCCTAGGATGTACAGTACAGTGCAAAAGTTGTAGGCAGATGTAAAGAAATGCTGTAAAGTAGGAATGCTTCCTCCTCTCATTCCCCACCCTATACCGATCTTTCTAGTGCTTTCCATACCTCCCTTGGCTCCTCCTTATCCTCTTATTTATTCATAAAAATTCAGAGTATTCCACTGGGCAAGTACTGTGGCCGGTACCTGGCAATATTGCCTGTGGTTGTCTCCTTGACCTTAGACAGAGGTTTCCATTTTTTTGGCCTACACAGCTTTTAGCAGGTATCTAGAAAATTCTCCATACTCCTAAGATTACTATCAACGCTAGTTGGGCATCTTCTCATAAATGAGACCTCTGTTACTTACAAGTACAGTATGTATTGTTATTAATTTGCCATTTTTGGTATTGTATGTTCATTACACTTTTATAAGACGCTACCACTGTTTTCCTTTAATGAGACGCTACCACTGTTTTCCTTTAATGAGACGCTACCACTGTTTTCCTTTTATAAGATGCTACCACTGTTTTGCTTTTATAAGACGCTACCACTGTTTTCCTTTTATAAGATGCTACCACTGTTTTCCTTTTGTGAGACGCTACCACTCTTTTCCTTTTATGAGACGCTACCACTGTTTTCCTTTTATGAGACGCTACCACTGTTTTCCTTTTATGAGAAGCTACCACTGTTTTCCTTTTATGAGACGCTATCACTGTTTTCCTTTTCTGAGACGCTACCACTGTTTTCCTTTGGTGAGACGCAACCACTGTTTTCCTTTTCTGAGACGCTACCACTGTTTTCCTTTTATGAGACGCTACCACTGTTTTCCTTTGGTGAGACGCAACCACTGTTTTCCTTTTCTGAGACGCTACCACTGTTTTCCTTTTATGAGACGCTACCACTGTTTTCCTTTTGTGAGACGCTACCACTGTTTTCCTTTTATGAGACGCTATCACTGTTTTCCTTTTATGAGACGCTACCACTGTTTTCCTTTTGTGAGACGCTACCACTGTTTTCCTTTTATAAGACGCTACCACTGTTTTCCTTTTATGAGACGCTACCACTGTTTTCCTTTTATGAGACGCTACCACTGTTTTCCTTTTGTGAGACGCTACCACTGTTTTCCTTTTATAAGACGCTACCACTGTTTTCCTTTTATGAGACGCTACCACTGTTTTCCTTTTATGAGACGCTACCACTGTTTTCCTTTTATGAGACGCTATCACTGTTTTCCTTTTATGAGACGCTACCACTGTTTTCCTTTTGTGAGACGCTACCACTGTTTTCCTTTTATAAGACGCTACCACTGTTTTCCTTTTATGAGACGCTACCACTGTTTTCCTTTTATGAGACGCTACCACTGTTTTCCTTTTATGAGACGCTACCACTGTTTTCCTTTTGTGAGACGCTACCACTGTTTTCCTTTTATAAGACGCTACCACTGTTTTCCTTTTATGAGACGCTACCACTGTTTTCCTTTTATGAGACGCTACCACTGTTTTCCTTTTATGAGACGCTATCACTGTTTTCCTTTTCGAGACGCTACCACTGTTTTCCTTTGGTGAGACGCTACCACTGTTTTCCTTTTATGAGACGCTACCACTGTTTTCCTTTTATGAGACGCTACCACTGTTTCCCTTTTGTGAGACGCTACCAGTGTTTTCCTTTTATAAGACGCTACCACTGTTTTCCTTCTTATGAGACGCTACCACTGTTTTCCTTTTGTGAGACGCTACCACTGTTTTCCTTTTATGAGACACTACCACTATTTTCCTTTTGTGAGACGCTACCACTGTTTTCCTTTTGTGAGACGCTACCACTGTTTTCCTTTTGTGAGACGCTGCCACTGTTTTCCTTTTGTGAGACGGTACCACTGTTTTCCTTTTATAAGATGCTACCACTGTTTTCCTTTTATGAGACGCTACCACTGTTTTCCTTTTATAAGATGCTACCACTGTTTTCCTTTTATGAGAAGCTACCACTGTTTTCCTTTTTTGAGACGCTACCACTGTTTTCCTTTTATAAGACGCTACCACTGTTTTCCTTTTGTGAGACACTACCACTGTTTTCCTTTTATGAGACGCTACCACTGTTTTCCTTTTATGAGATGCTACCACTGTTTTCCTTTTGTGAGACGTTATCACTGATTTGTATTGTAGTGCTTTGTTGGATGCTTTATTTCTTTAAATAAAGACTTGGAAAAAAAAGAATGCTTTCAAAAATACATATTTTAATTGCTTATTTTTATCAGTTTACAAAATGCAAAGTGAGCAAACAAGAAAAATCGAAATCAAATCAATATTTGGTGTGACTACCCTTTGGCTTCAAACCAGCATCAGTTTTTGCACAATTTTTACACTTGCACACAATCAGGTGTATGATTAACTAATTATACCAAGCAGGTGCTAATGATCATCAATTTTATCATATGTAGGCTGAAACACAGTTAGGCCCCTTTTACACTTGTCCCATGACTTTGTTGCAATTTTGCCACAAATTTGCCACAGCTTTTCCACGATTTTGCCGCAATTTTGACTTTGAAGCAATGCCTGTGTAATCTTGAGGTTTATGGATGTCAAGTTGGGTCATAATCAGGCCAGAGTAGTGCAGAGACTACTTTATAGTCACTGCGGCTTGAAGTCGCACAGACATGAACAGTACTCATTGGAAGTCATGGGGTACGACTTGTCATGCAACTTTGCAGTCCCAAGTGGCAGGACAAGTCGCACATGTGTGAAAGGGGACTTAATACCTGAAACAGAAAGAGCTGTGTAGGAGACTTAAAACTGGGTGAGGAACAGCCAAACTCTGCTACTAAGGTGAGGTTGTGGAAGACCGTTTCATGTCACAGGTCATACACCATGACAAGACTAAGCACACCAACAAGATGCAAGGTAGTTGTACTGCATCTGCACGTCTCTCTAAGACAAAGATTTCAAAGAAGACTGGGGTTTCAATCAGTGTTGTTCAAGATCTTTTGAAGAAGCACAAAAAAAGGCAATTTTGAGGACCAAAGGTGCAGTAGTCAGCCAAGGAAACTTATTGCAGCATATAAAAGACACATCATGCCTACTTCCCTTCAAAATGGGAAGATGTCCAGCAGTGCCATTAGCACAGAACTGGTGGAAACCAGTGGGACCAAGGTACACCCATCAGAAAAGTCTGGCCAGAAGTAGTCTTCATGGAAAAATTGCTGCCAAAAAGCAATATCTCTGACATTTAAACAAGGCTAAGCGACTCAACTATGCATGAAAACATAGGAACTGGGGTACAGAAAAATGGCAGCAGGTGCTCAGGACTGGTGACTGGGTCAAGTTTTGAAAAATCTGGCTGTAGCAGGAGGCAGTTTATTCACTGAAGCACTGGAGGGCAGTACCATAATGAGTGTCTGCAGGCAACAGTGAAGCACGGTGGAGGTTTCTTGCAGTTTGGGGCTGCATTTCTGCAAATGGAGTTGCAGATTTGGCCAGGATCAATGGTGTCCTTAATGCTGAGAAATATGGGCACATACTTATTCATCATGCCATACCATCAGGGAGGTGTTTGATTGACCCCAAATGTATTCTACAGCAGGACAATGACCCCAAACCATTGTTATTAAGAGCTATCTTCAGTGTAAAGAAGAACAAGGAGACCTGGAAGTCATGGTTTGCCCCCCCCCCCCCAAAAAAAAAAAAAAAAAAAAAAATATTAACAGTTCTATTTCTGAAAGCATTCATTTATAGCATTTTTTCACATCTGTTTATTTACTAAAGGAAATTTGGATGTTCACCCTGCAAGGAAAGTTGCACCTTGAAAGGAAATTTTCCCTAGAGCTTAATAAATGCAGTGGGTGATGTTTCTCTTTGCAATGTGTACCCAATCATGCACAGCGTATATTTCCTCTGCAAAGTGCAACTTCCCTTGCAAAGTGAAGAGCCTATTTCCCTTGGGTAAATTACACTTTTGTCTTATTATAGTATGTATTCATTTTTTGTTTTAACAAATCCATTTTTGTGAATCTACTGCAAAGTTGCAGGCTGAAAACAATAAACCCCTGCCTCTCAATTAGTACCAGCTTTATCAGCCTGTGTTGCGCAGTTCTTTGGTTGGCCTTTGCGCTTCCTATCAGGTCTACAACAACAGGTTCACAAAAAATAATATATTTAAAGCTGTATTGAGACCCAAAAATAAAAATATATTATATTGCAGCTTACCAAATCTTATATGTAGTGGCTGCATTATTTTTCTTTTTTACAGCACAAGTAGTAGTTGGAGGGTTGCGACAAACCATTTACCACTGCCAGGGGTGCTTACAATGACCAATTTATGTTAGGCCTTTATCCCAAAAGAAAAAAAAAACTTGCTGTAACTGCTTATAAAGTGTTAGCTGGAGTTCGCTGTAATTTGTTAGTCATGTCCATCTAAAGCCTAGTACACAGGGGCCGAATATTGGGCGGCATCGGGCAGTTCAATAGAAACTGGCTGACATTCAGAAAATGTGTACTGCAGCCGAATGCAGCCGGTTGTTAGGTTGGCTTTTGGCTTGTTGTTAGGTTTGTTAGGTTGTTAGGTTTTGACCGGTTGTTAGGTTTGGCTATTAACCACTTCCCCACTGCTCACTGTGCTGCTACTGCGGCACAGTGGCTCGTTATCGTCTGGCGACGTAGGTCTACGTCACCAGACATTCCCCTCTCTCTGCGGCGCGCGTGCGCTGCCGGAGGCTCGCTCCCACTGTTTTCAGTCACAGCGGGAGTCGGGCCAGGGGAGGAGTGGCGGTGATCGCCGCTGCTCTTCCCCGATCGTCGGGGAATCTAGTTTGGAGATCCGCCCGCTTGTGTAAACAGAGCGGGTGGATCTCCTCAGTGACAAGGAGTGACAGATTGCAGTGTTCAGCATAGCTGAACATGTGATCTGTCCTTATGTCACTCAGTCACCTCCCCCCACACACGTTAGTAAGCACCAGGCATACATTAACCCCTCCCTCTCCAATAAAATTAACCCCTTTCCTGCCAGTGTCATTTTTACAGTAACAGTGCATATATATAGCACTGATTACTGCAGTAATGTCACTGGTACCCCCAAAAGTGTCAAAAATGTCAGTCAAGGGTCCGATCTGTCCGCCGCAATGTCGCAGTCCAGCAAAAAAAAAAATCGCAGATTGCTGCCATTACGCGTTAAAAAAAAACACCAAAAATGACAGAAATCTTTCACTTTGTTAGTAAACGCAATAACTTTTGCGCAAACCAATCAAAATACGCTTATTGTGATTTTTTTTAACCAAACATAGGTAGCAGAAAACAAATTGGCCAAAAATTTAAAAAAAATTAGATTTTTACATTTTTTGGGGGGAATTTCATATAAAAAAATGTTAAAAATATTGTTATTTTTTCAAAATAAACGCTCTTTTTTTGTTTATAGCGCAAAAAGTAAAAATTGCACAGGTGATCAAATACCATCAAAAGAAAGCTCTGTTTGTGGGAAAAAAAGGACGTAAATTTTGTTTGGGTACGGCGTCGCACGACCGCGCAATTGTCAGTTAAATTCGCACAGCGCCAAATCGCAAAAAGTGGCCCAGATGTAAGACAGCAAAATCCTCCAGTGGTAAAGTGGTTAAAGGGACATGACCGAAAAAAGTCTGCCTATCTGCTCCCAAACAGCACTCTCAGCCATTGGCTGAGATCGCTGACCACAGTGTTCTGGTGGGGGGGTCGCAATAGCTCAGCAGAGGAGACCGCTTTACTAACATTGGATTGTTAGTACAGTTGCTCTGACCTGAGTTTTCAGGGTTTTTTTTTTTTTTCGCTCAGCCCACTGGGTTGAAAAAAAAAAACTAGCAGTGTGTACTAGGCTTAAATGTGTTTGTCGAACAATACCCTCTACCAAGACTGGATAAACCCTAAGATGGGAAGTGTGATACTGGGCAGATCACCAGGTCAAAAAAAAAGAACAAAAAGAAAACAAATGCAGCCTGCTTATTTACCAATTGGTAAGATGCAATATATTACAATATTTTATTTGTTGATTTATTATTTGGGTTTAATACCACTTTACAAAAACTGTATAAAGTGGGACACGATGGCAAACATACTGAAAAAAATGGATTACAAGACGAACTGCACCTTTTCAAGCTGTTTTATTTTATAACTGTTAAACAAACAGACATCTGTTTTATTAGAGCTACTGTTTATTATAAACATCTTGTATTTGTTTGTTTCTTTTCTCTTTTATTTGATTAAGTATATCTTCCCCTTTGAGGGTTGGATAGACACTTGTTTGTTAATGAATTATGCAGCTTATAGAGTATATAATAGTGAAATTGTTTGTTTGTTTATTAAAGTAATCCCTGTTTATATTTACAGATATTTGAAGTCAATGCATTGTATTAAATATGTATTTCAATCGAATGTTTAATTATGTGTTAAATTGAAGGGCAACTCTGACCAAACAAATAAATGCACATTTCAGACGGGGGGGGGGGGGGGGTTTACTAAAACTGGTGCACACAGAGTCTGGTACAACTGTGCATGGTAACAAATCAGCTTCCAGATTTTGTTTTCAAAGCTTAGGTGAACAAGCGGAAGTTAGAAGTTGATTGATTACTATGCACAGCTGCACCAGATTCTCTATGCACCAGTTTTAGTAATATTTACAGAAAACGACCTAAGGGTACTTTCACACGGGCTTTCTGCCTGGCGGACTCCGTTTTGCTCGCCGGGTATCGATCTGCTAAGCAGGCAGATGACAGGTCCATCTCCGCTCTCTGTGCTGGGACGATCCTGTCAGATCCCCGTTCTCCTCTATGGGAGATCAGATGAAAATGAACCTTTTTCTGTCTGTTTTCATCCGATCCTATCCGATCCTCCAGACAGATGGAAAATAGGTTTTCCATTCCTTTGGATTTCACGAACAGGATTGGATCGGATAGCAGCGGGTGTCAGTGGACATGTCTCTGCTGACTTCCGCTGCTCCATAGGGATGCATTGAGCATCTGATCAGGTCCATCTGAAAAACTGACAGGTGAACCGGATCAGAAAGCCCGTGTGCAAGGACCCTAAGAAGGATTTATGTAAAGTAAAGCACACAACTCTGAGGTCCCCTGCACAAGGGGCGTCCAGCTCCCGTTATCAAAGCCTGCCGTTTTAGCGCTCTTGGGAAGCACATTTACAGTGTCTGGCCCTGCTGCCTATCAAACTCTATGACAGGCTGAAATATGCTGTGGCATAATGGGACTGAACACTGTACCCAGTGCCACTGGCATTTAGGGATGTGTACCCGGAATGTAGAATACCTGTGTTCTGACCATTCTTCCCTGAATGCCTAGGGCTCTAAATGCCCTTACCACTGGGTACAGTGTCAGCCCCATCCAGCCGCAGCGTATTTCAGCCTGCCATAGACTTTAACAGGCTGCAGGCAAAGAGACTGGATGCAGCTCCTGCGCATTTCAAGCGCACTAAAATTCCGGGATTGGAAGCACAGGGACTAAGCGCTAAGCACAGGGGCTAAGCACGCCTCACGTACTAGAGGCCTAATAAGTTTAGAAAAAATTGAAAGATTTCTGATTATAGTTAAAAATCAGTTAAAGTTAAGCCAAAAAAAGTGTCACCACTGAAAGCTTTTTACTTTATATTTCTTCTTGTGACAACTTCAAATTTTAGTGGTCAACAAGATGCATAGCAAAACTTTATTTCCCTGGAGGTGGACAACCAAAAAACAATAAAATGACTCTAAAGATTTAATACTTATTTTAAATACAATTTTACATTATGTATGTAATAGTTTTGCACAGAGCAGCCCCGATCCTCCTCTACTCGGGTCCGCCGCCAGCACTCCTGGCTCCTTCCCACCACCAAATGCCCCCATGGCATTTGCACACTTGCTATGGTGGCACTCGTGCAAGCTTGGTCCCATGTCTTGCTGTCTATGTTTATTGATACAGGCAGCGGGACTCGCCCCCTCCCTCGTCACTGGCTGTGAATAACAGTAACAGGAGCCAATGGCTCCTGCTGCTGTCTCTGAGTCAATGAGGAGAGAGAAAGCAGAGGAATCTGCTGCTAACGTGCACATCGCTGGATTGAGATCAGGCTCAGGTAAGAATAAGGGGGAGGAGGGGGCAGGGGGCCGAATGCAGAAGGTCTTTTACCTTAATGCATAGAATGCTATAAGGTAAAAAAAAAATATATATATATTTAATTAGAGCCACTTTAAAACATAACAGAGGTTCTACATTATCCCCAGGGTGTATAAAAATCAATATTTTTTTTTAAATAATGTAAAAATCTTTTTTTTTTTTTTTTTTATTGAAATCATATATATTTTTTTAATTTAAACTGGATTTATTTTTGTTTTTAACAAATTTATTTGAACAACATGCTTTTGGAGTAAAAATCTATCTGAAGATAGTTTTCTATTTAAGATACATTATTAATTTAGTTTATTTAGCATGAAATGGAGCTTAGTTATGCAGCATGAGGCTGTATATTCTGCAATATTTACATTTTCTGTAAACTCATTCAATGAATACAAGCTCTGCAAGCTGAGATAACATGCAGTGCATTAATGCATTTACACAATTTCACACTAACTACCAGCATGAATGAGTCCTCACATTTAAAGAGTACATGTCATTTTAGATCCATCATGGCAGCGCATGTTAGCGGGCATCCACTCACCTGCTGCCGCTACATCCCTCATCGTGTTTTGTCACCAGCGTAAAGTGAATGGGACTGTCGGTGAGTCAACAGCGGGTCAGAGGAGGGGCCGCTGCAGGACAGAGATGACAGTTGCTTTTTAAACATTATGATTTAATCAAGCCTCTTTACTAGAGATTTAAATCATGATGTAAATCATGATTTAAATCGACTCCCTACTGAATCTCAAATAAAAAAAAATTGCCTTTAGACTTTAAAGCTAAACTCCAAGCTGATCTAAGCAATACAAATGAATGCAGCACAATTGTTTTTTTTAATCCAAGCAGGGTAAGTACCTGAATGTTACCTAGTATCAGCCTCTCTGTAGCCCGGCAGTGCACTGGGGCCCTGCCTACATAATCACCCACAAGAATAAAAATGCAAATTATCGATAAGGCTATATTTATTGGTACCTCAAACAAAATCAGTATTTAAACATTAAATTAATAAATATTAAATAATTTCTGCACATAAAAAAGTGAGTACTTACCCTTTCTGTCTTTCTTTCCTTTCTGTCATGCTGGCCTCCACTTTAGGCTTCTACAGGACTGCCCCCTCCCTTGCGGCTTGCGCTGCGGCTCTCCTGGTGTGTGCCTGTCTCCCAGTGGAACTTGGAAGCAGGCAGGCACTCTGCAGCTGTGGGCACCCCTCTATGGCCTGATTAGCCTGACAGCAGTGCCAGGCTAATGACAGCTAATGACAGCTTCCAATTTCGGCGGCAGGCGCTTGCCACAGACATCCCAACCTGCAAAAACTAATTTTAGGGAGGAGGCACTCCGCGTCCCCCACCAATTTAACACAACTAGAGGATGATCAAATAAAATGCAATCAGTATACAGAGATTTACTTCTTCTGAGATATATTAAAGGAACACTCTAACCACCATGACCACTTCAGTTATTTGAACACTGCACATGCTGGGATATTTACAATTATGTGCTGTCATGTGATCTACTGCTGGCGGGTACTGCTGGCTGGTACTGCTGGCTGGTAGTGCTGGCTGGTACTGCTGGTAGGTACTGCTGGCTGGTACTGCTGATGGTTACTGCTGGCGAGTACTGCTGGCTGGTACTGCTGGTGGGTACCGCTGGCTTGTACTGCTGGCTGGTACTGCTGGCTGGCACTACTGGTGGGTGCTGCTGGCTGGTACTGCTGGTGGCTACCGCTGGTGGGTACTGCTGGTGGTTACTGCTGGCTGGTACTGCTGGTGGTTACTGCTGGCTGGTACTGCTGATGGGTACTTATGGCTGGTACTGCTGGTGGTTACTGCTGGGGGTACAGCTGGCTGGTATTGCTGGTGGGTACTGCTGGCTGGTACTGCTGGTGGGAAATGCTGGAAGAGAGAGAGTGTGAAGAGCGGCGCAGGAGGAAGCATGCAGAGCTGTTGCCTCCTATATCTCGCGGTCTCCTCACAGGCGGAGGCGCCTGTGACAGGACGGAGCTGGAACTATACAGGAAGCATTGGCTCCATTCTGTCACAGCTGACACAAACAGCCGGGATATCGTGCGGCACTTGCGGGAGACTTGGGATGTCTGTTGTCACTTGCTAAGTTCACGGGAGTTGGGAGGAATGCTTGGCTAGAGCTGGGTCGCTGGGCAGGTGGGGGCCCCCGGGCGTGCCCATGCGGTAAGACGGTCCAGGATGACTTAGACTCAGAGGAAGTGGGTTAAATGAGGCTGGCCATGAGGATGAGGATATCTAGTTACAAAAAATAAATAAATAAATACTGCAGAGAAAATCTCTACATTGAAGAAAAAGCCTTTTCAGTTATTTTATCTTTTAATGGCCTATACATTTGTCACATCACTCATATGTGTTTATATGTATGTGACATGATTTATTTATCTGGTTTTTAACATTATGTTTCTCTATAGTATTTATCTGATTTTCCAGCACCTGAAGAGGTTAAAACATCTTGCTTACCTCCTTTCTCTAGAAAACCTTCTTTTTAAGTAACATTCACTCTTTGGAACATACCGTAAAAATCAATTTACAGTGTGCTCTCACCCGTATAATCACTTGATATACTTTCGCCTTTCACTTAAATGTTTATACTGGTAATATTTAATGTTTTAAGGGATGAACTGTAAAAGTGCCGCGTGACTTTCTCTTGTCTCCAGAACCTTCTGTGCAGAGTTATAAATATGTATACATGGAATGACAAGGTACGGAAGGGAATGGCGTTCAGTTACCCAAGGCGGCAAACAATATTTGAGCTCTTGTGATTTTACAGTTGATGGAAGATTGGGAGATGACTTGTTTCTTTTGTTAATGCACTGGGAATATATATATATATATATATATATATATATATATATATATATATATATATATATATATATATTACCAAAAGCATTGGGATGCCTGCCTTTACACGCACATGAACTGTAATGGCATCCCAGTCTTAGTCCATAGGGTTCAATATTGAGTTGGCCCACCCTTTGTAGCTATAACAGCTTCAATCCTTCTAGGAAGGCTGTTCACAAGGTTTAGGAGTGTGTCTTTGGGAATTGTTGACCATTCTTCCAGAAGCACATGTGTGAGGTCAGGCACTGATGTGGATGAGAAGGCCTGGCTCGCAGTCTCCACTCAAATTCATCCCAAAGGTGTTCTATCAGGTTGAGGTCAGGACTCTGTGCAGGCCAGTCAAGTTCCTCCACCCCAAACTCTCTCATCCATGTCTGTATGGACCTTGCTTTGTGTTCTATTCCAAATCATTTGGTGGAAGGGGGATTATGGTGTAGGGTTGTTTTTCAGGGTTGGGTTTGACCCCTTATTTCCAGTGAAGGGAACTCTTAAGGCATCAGCATTCCAAGACATTTTGGACAATTTCATGCTCCCAACTTGGAAACAGTTTGGGGATGGCCCCTTCCTGTTCCAACATGACTGCGCACCAGTGCACAAAGAGGTCCATAAAGACATGGATGAGCAAGTTTGGGGTGGAGGAACTTGATTAGCCTGCACAGAGTCCTGACCTCAACCCAATAGAACACCTTTGGGATGAATTAGAGGGGAGACTGCCAGCCAGGCCTTCTTTCCAACATCAGTGCCTGACCTCACAAATTAACTTCTGGAAGAATGGTCAAACATTCCCATTGACCAGTGATGGCGAACCTTGGTACCCCAGATGTTTTTGGAACTACATATCCCATGATGCTCATGTACTCTGAAGTGTAGTTGAGCATCATGGAAAATGTAGTTCCAAAACATCTGGGATGCCAAGGTTCACCATCACTGCCATAGACACATCCCTAAACTTTGTGGACAGCTTTCCCAGAAGAGTTGAAGCTGTTATAGCTGCAAAGGGTGGGCCAGCTCAATACTGAACCCTACTGACTATAACTGGGATGCTTCATCCCATGTGTGTGTAAAGGCAGGCATGCAAAGGCAGTTCATGTGCGTGTAAAGGTAGGCATCCCAATACTTTTGACAATATAGTGCATATATGTGTGTGTATATATATATATATATATATATATATATATATATATATATATATATATATATATATATATATAAAATTAAAGGTTACATTTGAATCAAGGTTTTGTGTGCCTAAAGTTCAGCTTTAATGCTGCACTACTATCAGCAAAAAAAAAAAAAAAAAGAGAGTGGCTAAAGCAAGTCTTTAGAGGAAAGCAGTATGGGTAATAGGAGAAATGTGGATGCTGCCCTTCCTGATCTCCTATAAAATGCTGACAATCATGCAAGTTCTTTGGCTTCAATGCTTTCTGAGTCAATGACCCCCCCCCCCCCCCCCAAAAAAAAAAAAATTACACAGATCAGAAGCTTTGACTTAATTGGCTGTATCCAAATAAAAAAAAAATGCTGAATACATTGGATCTGCCTGACAGCCAGGCCACTCAGAAGGAGGTCGGCAGTGGCAGAAAGAATATTGATCCTATAACAGGCATCCATTAATGCAAACCGCTCAAATTTGACTGGCGCATATCTTGCTAAGTCAAGAGCTCCTTCTATTTTGTAAAGCCCTAACAACGGGAAGAAGAGTTGTGAGCCGCTTTATTTGCTGAGATGGTAAAGGGCAAAGTACCAGATGTTTCATTATGAGGAATAACACGCAAGCAATTGATCTCTGGCATGAGAGCCGGTTGGAAGCCACAACAGTGGAAAGAAATTCAGCATAATCGAGCATGCAGAAAGGTCTTTTGTCAGGATATTTTATGTATTAAAGTATTTTTCGGCCCGGCGTGTTATTTATTTACGTCCTTTGTTTACATCTCTGGATTTAGGTTTATGTGGCAAAATTCACACCTGCCACCAGCAATCTTCCAGCCGATAAATCCTAAAAGAATCCGCCATGTTTCACGCTCCAAGACAAATGCTGGCATATTTCTTCCTGTGTGTCAGGGAATGTCGGCTGCCGAGAATAATGCGTGTGTGGGATTGCGTCTAAAAACCATGCATATTTTTAGTGAGGGAAAAGGCTTAAAGTGTACTTGTCACACTGATGTGAAAAGTCTTTTGTTCACTGTAAAAGCTGAATTAAGGCCTAATTATCAACCTAGCTCAAGCTTTCTACAAATCTTTGTGCTTATTACTCTTTAAAGGGGACCTGCGCTGAGAGAATTATGGAGGGCTGATATTGCTGACCTTCCAGGAATACTAACTGCCTGGTTGTCTCTGGCTCAGTGATCCCCATGCAGATTTGAATGTCTAAGTAAATTCAGAATGCCTGATCTGAAAACCTCTTTCAAGTCAGTGTCCCAGAAAGTACTGAAGCCACTGGATCAATACCCTGTATATGCCTAATATCAAGATCTATATAAGCCACTGCATCAATATCCAGGACATAATCAATATCAAGATCAATAAAAACCACTGGATTAATATCCAGTATATGCCTAATATCAAGATCAGTATAAGCCACTGGATTAATATCCAGTATATGCTTAATATCAAGATCAGTATAAGCCACTGGATTAATATCCAGTATATGCATAATATCAAGATCAATATAAGCCACTGGATTAATATTCAGTATATGCTTAATATCAAGATCGATATAAGCTACAGGATAAATTTTCAGTATATGGACAAAATCAAGATCGATATAAATCACTAGATTAATATCCAGTATATGCTTAATATCAAGATCAATACAAGCCACTGGATCTATATCCAGTTTATGCTAAATTCCAAGATCTATATAAGCCACTGGATCAATAGCAGGCAACTAGCCTTTCCTTCTGCAGGGGATTTGAAACTAATATAAATACAGAATAATCTATTTAAACTGGCTGTATTTACAAGCAAGTTTGATTTTCTTTAACGACTATATTACCAAAATACATGGGGGGTCCTAGGATGTATGTATTTTTGTCTATAGACAAAAACTAGTTTTGCATTGGGGACCCCCAAAACTACAAGGGTTAAATGCTCATTAAAGTGACACTCAACTCTGGTTTAAGAAAGGCATTTATATTCAAGTATGTACTCTTAACTCAGAAAAGTTCCTTTTATTTCTCTCAACCTCACTAAAATCTCATTTTTTTTGCTTTGTTTCTGTGATCCAACTTCCTGTTAGAGGGTGGCTACACTAATTGGAATGCAGGGTGGTTACATTTATGATCCAAAAAAAATAAGCTGCAAATGAAGCTTCTCTGGTGGGTGGTTCAAACTGCACTGTAATCAAATGTTAGCCTCTGGCAGAACATTATCATTCAACACACTTACAGGTTTGTCAGATCCCTGATTTTTGGTTGCACTCAATGGACCCTCCCACCAGCCATTATTGAGTTGGCAGATGGAACCACAGTAGACATCTGACACTCCCAAAATTACTGAATACTTACGTTTCTGCTTGAGTTCAGTAGAGCTTAGACTACTGCTGGAGAACTGAGTATTCAGAGGCTTCTTTTGCAGGTGCTTATTTATTTATTTTGTTCAAGCTTTGAAGACAATTATGTGCCTAACATCAACCATTTCTTTCCCTTTTCTATAGTTTGGATTCAGAGAGGATTTTGTTAATGCCTGCTACATCATCATGCCTTCCTGTCCTCATGACACCCATGCAAGAAATAGGTGTTACGGTTGTCACCAAGACAAGAAGGAATACACTGGAGTTGGGTTTCAAGTTTAATTCTCTACATAGATTCATCAAATGCATTCACCCTGATTGGTTATAATGTAATTTTAGGATGAAAAAGAGGGCAAATGGCAGCAGATGGAAATGAGGATTGTTGGACCTAGTAGTAGTCACATTGAACTGGACTTCACTTCACTTCTTCAGTTATTGTGGCTTGGAGAAGCTATGAAACGCCTTCAACATAATAAAAAAAGTCAAAATGAATGTGTCTACTACTATTAGATATACTATGACCTGGATATATTAGAACCTTCACAGACATATGAGGATTGTCAGGGAAGGGTGTCAAATTTGTGGCCAAGGGAGCGGTGGTGAGCAGTCAGAAGAGGGGATGATGGGGGTTTTCCACTGTGATTTAGTGATTAAGTCAATTACTACTGGTAGCTATTTGCCAAGGGTGAAGAATATAAATGGATTAGGATTAGACTAGTGATTAAAAATATGAACAGTAAAGAATGGTACTCAACCCATTGAAAGACATGCCCGGAGCTATGAAAGAAATGAATTAAGCATAGGGAACACATATCAGGGTGGAAGGGGAACCAGACAATAAGGGTAACTAGTTTGAAGTGAAGTGGGTAGGCATGGTGCTTGCCTGATTGGTCTAGCAGACAGGGAGATTGGGAGAAGTAAGGGAAGATAGTTACTGGGGAAGAGTAGTGTTAAGTCGCTTGAAGATCAGAAGTTGCCAGAAGAACTACCCTTTCTCCCTCCCGCCCTATTTAGCGTGTTATTTCAGTTTGTATTGGTTTTAATGTTTGGCGGTATGGGGTCCTTGATGGGGATATAAAGATGTTGTTTCTTGGCAAAATGGTGGGACCCATCTTTGGTATGGAACCCTCTAGGTTTCCTCTAGTTTAGTTTAGAGTGACCGGGTAGTAGTAAAAATAGTAGGTGTCTGGGTCAGCTAGGATAGTCCTGGAGGCAGTGTTTAGCAGCTGGGGATCTATAACTTAGCTAGAGATGTAATAGACACAAAGCTTTGTTTAATAGTACCGTCAAGGACCTACAACCTTTGTAGACTGAGATTGTTATATTTTGGTTATGTTTTTGATTTTCAACCCCTTCATGCCTAAGCTTTTTTTCCGACACTTGTTGCTTACAAGTTAAAATCAGTATTTTTTGCTAGAAAATTACTTAGAACCCCCAAACATTATATATATATTTTTTTTTTATTTTTTATTTTTTTGTTTTAGCAGACACCCTAGAGAATAAAATGGCGATGATTGCAATATTTTATGTCATACTGTGCAACAGTCTTTCAAATGCAATACCGCGTAGCGGTCTTTCAAATGCAATTTTTTTAGGAAGAAATACACTTTCATGAAAAAAAAAGTAAAGTTAGCCCGATTTTTTTGTAAAATGTGAAGGATGGTGTAACACCGAGTAAATAGATACCTAATATGTCATGCTTTAAAACTGTGCACACTCATGGAATGGCGGCACTTTTAAAAAATGTTTGCTATAAAATTTTAACGGTTACCTGTTTTAAGTTACAGTAGGGATCTAAGACTAGAACTATTGTCCTCGCTCTAACGATCGCAGCGATACCTCAAGTGTGGTTTGAACACTGTTTACATTTACAGGCGTGACTTACTTATGCGTTCACTTCTGTGCATGAGCACGGAGGGATGGGGCACTTTTAAAAAATGTTTTTCTTATTTATTTTATTGTTTTTTTTTTTTTTTTTTACACTGTACGTTTAATTTTTTTAGCTTTTTATTATTTTTATTGCTGTCACAAGGAATGTTAACATCTCTTGTGACAATATTAGGCAGTGAAAGGTACTCTTTATGGAGGGATCTTGGGGCTGTTTTGAATACTGTCATTCTTTTAAAAATGTGGCCCCTTGTCATGACATCGCTTCTGGGTTTCTGCATCAAAGCTGAATCTGGCTTTGTTCAGGACCCTGGACAGCTGCTGGCCACTGCCTGTCCCACCAGGAGACCCGGGCAGAGTGGCGGACGTACCCCCCCCCCCCACTGCTTGTGGTAATGGCTTAGCCGCATCGGTTGTTATCAGAAGAAAGCCAACCATCTGCCCTAAAAAACGGCACCGGGGTGATTTTTGCAGCTGCAGGCATCACCCCGGTACAACCCCTTGAGGCCCAGAGACGCAAATTTGCAATACATCGCTATCCCATTTTGCCTCCACTTCTGAGTGGTGTCATTTTTTAGAGGGGTTATAAGGAGGTGGAGTTGGGGGTAAGTTATTGAGGTGTAAGACATTGGGGCGAGCTCTGAGCTACTCTGGTCATGTGCAGGAAAAACTATAAACAAGGTATGGGGAGGTCCAAACAACAAATAGGCAAACTGATCTTAAAAATATGCCCCAAATACTGCCATTTTATTATGGATTTCTGATGCTTGTAGAGTATTGTAGAACCTGATATTTGTGGAGGCAAATTTCCAAACTGTAGGGGTGCCTCTAAAAATTGGATTTGGAAATACGTAATACAGGAATATATTTTACCAAGCTAGTTGTGTTATCCCTGAAATAACGCGATCATCGGCAGCTTTTTTTTCAATAATATTCTTCTGATGTGCATCATTAAGTACAGTAAAGGTCCGTTGAAGTTTTCCATCTTTACTCCAGACGTCTGAGATTTAAAAATAAATGATTTGACTGAGAAAAAGTGTCTGATTCGTCTTGTGCTGTCTACTGGACGGTTGCCCTTGGCCTGTATCTGTGGTATCAGTGTACATTGCACACTTTCACAGTTATTCCAAACCACCAACCTGTGAGCATCAAGTCTTCTTCTGTTCTGAAGACTCTTGTACAACAATCCCAGTACTGATCTCCTGGAGAGGCTCTGACTCTGATGGAACCCGATTAATAGACCCTTTGTCAGTGAGCTGTATGTGTCTTAAGATGCCGGCATGCACAGTGGGATATAATTTGGTGTAATTTCTCAGAATGAGCAAATGTACGTTTTCCTGCACCAAGCATACTAAGCTGAATGCATAAAAGTGACATTTTATTAAAAACAACAAATAATAAAACTGCCTTGAAACATGAGCAATTGCTCAACTTAAAATAGCTAACTTACAAAGAATGGTTTAAACACTGACACATACGGAGGAGCTTTTCTTCTACAAAATAATGTGTGGAATTGAAGTGAAAATGGATCTGGTTTTCAACATAATTTCTTATTGCAGATATAAGTACTGCACAAAGTTTTAGTCATATTTAATATTGGAATGTGGCTGATGGAAAACAAAAACGCCTGCCTTTACACACACATGAACTTTAATGGCATCCCTGTCTTAGTCTGTAGGGTTCAATATTGAGTCGGCCCACCCTTTGCAGCTATAACAGCTTCAACTCTTCTGGGAAGGCTGTCCACAAGGTTTAGGAGTGTAACCATTCATCCAGAAGCGCATTTGTGAGGTCAGGCACTGATGTTGGATGAGAAGGCCTGGCTCGTAGTCTCGAGATAGATAGGAGTAATCTTACTAACCCAGCGACATATTGTGATAGCACAAATGAGGTGAGCAGGTCTAAAATATTATTGCCATCATGTACAATTAAAAGTAATTGTATATAATGCAATTCAATATGCTCGCTCAAGGAAAAGGATGTTTTAAAGAAATGAAATTATATTATTGACATGATGCCGCCATACCTGGGGACAGAGGAAGGTAGGTGGAGCATCAGGCTGCAGTGCCACACTTATGAGCATTGGGGCCGTTTTGGCCAGTTATATTAAGTATGTCCTCACCTGCCGGTATTATCATACCTGCAGGTAGCAGTGAGAGTGCTTTATGTGGGCGCAAGACTTTTTTGCCTCCTGGACCCTGCCCTCTGGCCCAATTCGCCCCATAAGACTGGCACTATAGTAAAAGTGTAGTGCAAGCCGGCGGGGACGCTTTTCGTGTGGGAGTCGGGAGGAGGCTGTTTTTATTTTGTGCAGAGTGCAGCATTTTTGCTGCCCCTCTGCAAAGTGCCGCCCTAAGCCTGGGCCTTGTTGGCCTAGACCAAGATACAGCACTGGTGCAGGCCAGTCAAGTTCCTCCACTACAAACTCACTCATCCATGTCTTTTTGAACCTTGCTTTGTTCACTGGTGCACAGTCATTAAGTTCACAATTAAAACAAACTGTCACACACTGAAGAGGAACTGTCCCTGTCTGCGCTCAGTACCCCTAAAGAGGGCACAACATTTATCTGAGCTAATACGGCTTTATTAGGCAGAGCTTCTGCAATTCGAAGAGACAATTTCAACCTCTCCGTTACATTTAGAATTCTGAATTTCTGTCGCTAGATCTGTTAATGAGACGCACAAGGCATGGAGAGCACATTTGCTATGGCGAGATAAAAAATTAATAACCAGAGCACAATAGACAGAGATATTCTGAGCAGAAATAGGAGATTTTGTGATGCTGAATTTTAAGGACGTTTTTAGAATTTAATTTTCACATCTGCTGTCACAAACCATTAACTACTTACATTTTAGCGGTAAAGGACTGTGTGCCCATTGAAAACGGGACTACCATTCTGTGTTGCTCACATAATATATAAAAATTAAAGGGCTACTCCACTCAAACATAAGGAATTGTTTTACCTGCCAAAAGATTGAAGTAATGCACCTCCATTTAGGGTCCCTTGCTGGGGTGGCTGTAGAACATACAGAAGGTAACAACACTTCATGACCTGAAATTCAGTAAACTGCAAGGCACTGCCCCTCCTCCTTCATGCACTGGCTGAAATAAAAAATGAACTTCAGGCAAACAGCTAAATACAGGGATGAGAGCTCTTTAACCTACCAAAAGTTTTCTGTCCATCCATTTCTAAGATTAACACAGAACAGACCCTTCCCTTCAGGAGACTTGATTTTTTTACTAGTGAAGCAGCACTTATAGGTCTTGTCCCTCCCCTAGCTGTGACTGGACAGTGAAAGGAGAAGCAGCAGACTGTTGAGCCTATCTCGCTGTCATTCTACTCTCTCCTCCTATCGGTGCCATCAGCACATGAGCATTGCAGCACAATAAACCTCTGCAGAGAGACAACAGCTTCTACACAGAGAGCAATGGTTCTTTTTTGTGGCAGGATGAATTTTCTACACATTCTGTGTCTACCTTCTAAAGAAAATGAGCCTTCCCCGCTGTCAGAATACAATGATCAGTGCTGCAGGTTATAGACGGCAGCACTGATTGGTCGGGAAAACCTGACAAGCAGGTTGTACACAAGTCGATCAGTAGCCTATACATGGATTGAAATTTTGCTATTCCCTGCTGAACTGGCCAAATTTCAATCCATGTACGGCCAGCTTAAGTCTAATGTAGACAATCTGACATGATTAGGTAAATCAGAACTCTACAGGTGCCTAGGCATACTTTTCTTTTACAAAAAGTGTATTGCTTTAAAGATAAAGAAAGGTACATACAAAAGGGTAATCTGTGGAGTTAGGGAAGACACAGTAATAAATATTCTTTCAGTAATATGAATAGTGTATGTTGCAGGTCAGCAAGGTACATCAATGCCTGAAACAATGTACATTTCTTTTGTTTTCTTGAGCAGCCTGGGAGTCATGAACCTGGAATTCAAAATGTTGACTTCCAACTCCAAAGTCAAAGTTCTGGTAGGCCAACTGTATCTCCACTATGCTACAGAGGGAGCACATTTCAAGGGTGGGCAGGAATGGTATCTGACTTTAGAGCTAAAGTCAATATTTGCATATTGAGCTCTCCAAGTTTGGTGGTTAGATAAGGGAAGATATATGAAGGCACCTCTCATTGCCTTTTTTACCTCCTTATGTTATCTTGAGTAATTCGAACAAATGTAAGATAAAGAGCCCATGCACACAGTTTGTATCCAGGGCCACTCATCCATCCCTGTACTGATGTGTGAGTACAGGTGTATAGCCGCTGTATCTGTATCAGCCTGTCATTGATTTGCACAGACTGCTGGCCTGTTGTATGCCAACACCTATGATTCCTGGGCACAGCAATATGCTGGATTCTGGTAGTAAAAGCCCTAATGCATCCATGTGCATGAGCCATCACTTAAAAAAAGAAAGAATAACAAATTCAAGATCTCTGCAGTTCTCATTATACAACTTCATAGTACAAACTCTGCGGTTTTAGAGGGATTAATCTAAGCGATTATTTCAGCATTTGGAATGACTTTGAATTTTAAATATTTCCAGATTCCCTTTTTGCACAGCATGGGTGTTTTACAGTGCCGTGTCCCCTGACATTTCACAGAGATAATGGGGTGTACAGAAAACGCATGAAAAGCCTCTCTTTAAGACAAATGGGAAAGAAAGGATTGTGGCCAGACAAAGAAAGGGAAGGATCGGTGTGGGGAGGGTCTGAGTCCTTTCATATGTATTTAATAATCAAGAGGAACGCAATCACATACTGTACAAGAAAACTATCATAAGTTATTCATTGGTATTCAAAGACTGAATCTTAAAACACAAGCTGGATAATGAAAATTACCCATTATTATGACAGCGGGCTTACTTTACCATATCTTAAAGTGGAACTTTAGTCAGAAAATTAAGTCCTGCTAGATGACTTCAGGCTGGCCCCTTTTGCAGGTAAAGCTATGTAAAACATGAAAAATAAGTGTTTATAATCCATTAATACACTGTCTAACCCTGCTCTGCACGTGCTCAGTTGCTCTCTATTTTAGGCATTTTTAGGCACTGCTGAGTTTTTAGAGGTTGATCTGCTGGCAGCCTTAAAGCAGAATAAAACCCTCCTATGCTTTAAAGCCAAGGAAGCTTCTTCTGTTTGATTTGCAACTGTCATGGTGCTGCTCTTGTGATCAGTAATGACACCGGCCACTTGATGGTTTGACAGTTTGGTTGAGGACACAAGCAAATGTGACAGTTAGCAATCCCAGCTTTCCAGGAATATAAGTGTTTTTTGAAACTGCTAAATCAATGGGTTTAGTTCCACTTTATGATTTACTGCTCTTCTGGGACTCTGGGCTTCAGCAAAATGGCAGCCTCCAGAAGGAAGAAACAGGAGCAATGCTGGAGACAATTTACAGCATACACTCATTTTGGTAGTATAATTATTAATGTTGAATGTATGTTCCTTGCTAAAGAACATTATTTTTATTAGGTTGTTATGGGTAAAGTTCCGCTTTAAGGTATTCCACCTCCATTTATTTTATTACAGGTAACAAGAGTCCACATAGCTACACCAGCCACAATCTGCTTTATTGAACTTTCAGTATCAGAAAAAACATTAATAGTTTGTTCACAGCAAAGAAATATAAAAATAAACTCTAGCCTGCCCAGCTTTAACTTTGCAAAGTCTCTTAATAGCATAGACCTTATGTCAAGAACCCTCCAAAACAGTAGTTCTTAAAACTCAACTCCAGGTACTCCTGTTCCTTACAACTCCTTGTCCCCACCGCCCAACTAACTGCCCCCACCCTTCCCCAAACTATGCCAAAATCCTGTTTTGCTTATCTAAATCAGCAGTTACATGATTCACAAAATCCCAAGTCTTTTTCCCTGCAGAGGAGGAAAGTCCTTCATTCGGCGGGCTATGTCACTGCCTTGGTGACAAGGACATATCTTATGGCAGGAGGGTCTAGGACAGGGGTCTCCAAACTTTTTAAACAAAGGGCCAGATTACTTTGTTTAGGGGGCCAGACTGTGGCCAGCTGGAGTGAAAAAGGTAATAGAAGGAGAAATAGTACTCCTTCTTTGGTACTGATAGGAGGAATAGTGTCAATTGTTCATATCAGTAGGAGAAATAGCACCCCATCATTGGTGTCAATGGGAGGAATAGTGCTTCATCGTTGGTGTCAGTGGAAAGAACAGTGTTCCATTGTATAAATATCAGTGAAGAACAGTGCCTTATTTATGGTGTCAGTAGAAGGAATACTGCCCCATCGTAGGTGTCAGTGAAAGAAATGGTGCCCCGTTGTAGGTGTCAGTGAAAGAAATGGTGCCCCATTGTAGGTGTCAGTGAAAGAAATGGTGCCCCATTGTAGGTGTCAGTGGGAGAAATGGTGCCCCATTGTAGGTGTCAGTGAAAGAAATGGTGCCCCATTGTAGGTGTCAGTGGAAGAAATGGTGCCCTATTGTAGGTGTCAGTGGAAAGAATAGTTCCCCATCGTTATTGTCAGTGGGAGGAATAGTGCTTCATTGTTGGTGTCAGTGGGAATAATAGTGTTTCATAATGTATATAAGTGGGAGGAACAGTGCCCCATTGTTGGTGTCAGTGGAAAGAATATTGCCCCATCATTGGTATATCAATCAATGGGAGGAATAGTGCCCTGAGGACCAGATAAAGTTAAACAAAGGGCTGCATCTGCTGGCTGTAGTTTGGAGGCCATTGGTCTAGGAGAAGATGTAGAAGACTGACATCATGAAGAAGTGTTTGGTCTGCTTAAGCACAGACTACAGTAGTCTGTCAACAGTCATCACTCCCAGACGCAGCACCGGTGAAATAGCTGGCAGACTAAGGTAAATAAAAAAAGCCTTCATAATATACAGTATATATCATTTTTAAAAAGTGCTGAATGGACGAGTGCGAGGGAGGAGGGGGGATATCTTTGCCCAGAGATGGGCTTTGATTGTCAAAACTACTGCGACAGTGTCTGAGGAGCACCATACTCTGGTTTCCCCAGTAAATAACTTTGTTTTTGGTTCATGTGTTGTACCTGCTGCCAAGGCCAAGAATTATGACAGAAATATGGGGACTATCAATGCCACTGTCTTTCTGAAGATGCTAGTTTCATTGGTAATTCAGGAAAGTCAGAGCCCCAGGTCTGCATACCTGTTTCAGGTCAATGACTCCCACATTGTGCCAGATCGTATCGTATTGTGCCAGAGAGTCAACACAATGACCTAGCAACTAGCATATACAAAGGGAGAGGTCAGCAATGGCAGCTTCCCTTATTTATTTTATGACAGGTGTGCTTTAATTGAAGATTAATGATGGTGCAGTGAGCAAATTTTACAGCCAGAACAGAGAAATGTGAAGCTGACCAGTTAGAGAAAGTCAATATGAGAATGATTTCTAGACACACATTGCAGACATTAGACAATAAGAAATCCTTGACCAGAAGATATTGCAATCAATAATATTGCTTACCGTGTACATAGAAGATGTATTTTGTCTAGGAATAGCTACAGTTTATCATAAAAACATCACTAGAGATGGATGGGAAACCAAAAAGCAGTGCAATTAGCTTATTATTGTAAACCAGTTCAGAGCTGTAGATATCAATTAGTTACGATGGGAAAAAGAAAGGATTCAATATCTACTGACTGCACAAAAACTCTCCTACACAAAGGAAGGGTTAGACTCTGGCAACTTTTTTGTTGCTGCCTTTGTCCCAGCTAAGGAGATTTAGGTCCCTTTCACACGGGGCGGATTTTTTTCTGATCAGCAGTGGATCGGCTCACAGATCAACTGTAGATCAAATTAGTACAGGTGGATGACACATCCGAGTCTGCTCAGTTTTTGCACAGGCTATGAGTGGCCAGGAGTAAACGGACTCCACTGTCCAGTAACACCCGACTACCCTCCAATCCGCTCCACCTAAATGGTAAAGCACATATTCCCTTCCGTTTTTTTTTGTTTTGTTTTGTTTTTTTTAGCAGACCCGATTGGATCTGGACGTAGGCAGGTGTAGGCGGACACAAGTCCATTTAAACCCACATGTCCATAGGGATGAATAGACCTTCCGATTAAGTCCACCTGAAAGAATGGCAGGTGAACCTGATTGGAACAGCCCTGTGAGAGGGGCCTTAGCTTAATCTCCCCTGTAGTCACCAGGTGTAGGGTCAGAGGGAGGAACCAATGACAGCTTTGGGGGACAATAGAGAACGACACTCCTGGAAGCGTCAGTTTCTCTTAGGATGTGGGGGAAGAAGTCGAATGATCGTGGTAATGTTTGGTGGTGCAGGCATCAGAAAAGGTACATAATCACTACCTTCTAGAGCAGGGGTGGGGAACCTATGGTTCGGGGGCCGTATGCGGCCCGCAAAGTCATTTGGTCTGGCCCCCTGTGCAGCTGAGTCTGTGTCTCTCAGCTGATCTGTCAGAAAGGAGCCGATGCTTCCTGTATAGTTTCGGCTCTGTTCTGACAGTCTGAGTGAGTCACAGGCGGAGTGATATTAAATGCACTCCACCTGTGACCAATACAAGAAACATCACCTCTTCCTCCAGCATGGCGCTGCTACACTTTTCCTAGCCAGCATTTCCCTCCAGCAGCACACAGCAGTAGCAGCCAGAACCAGCAGTACCAGCCAGCAGTACCCACAGCACAGTACAAGCCAGCAGTACCAGCCTGAGCCAGCAGTACCCACCAGCAGTACCAGCCAGCTGTACACGCCAGCAGTTCTTTTCAAAACTTACCACCACAAAAAGTCAACTGTGCTCCAGACTGACCGACGCAAACCTTGAAAACCAGTTGCGAGTAGCAACATCATCAATACCAGCTAACATCACACACGTCACCAAAGAGAGGCAGTTGCAACCATCACATTAGGGGTGAGTTAATTAAATGTTTGACCAAATATAACAGGCTAATTTTTAAGTTGATAATTTTGTACGGCCCCCGAATGATTTTATAAATACCCAAATGGCCCTTGGCAGAAAAAAGGTTCCCCACCCCTGTTCTAGAGGTAGACTGGATTTAAAAAAAATATCATTTTGACAGGGTTGCTTTAATGTCCAACTCTATACTTTATATGTAGCTTTGGATACAGCAAGGAAGGACAGGTCTGCCAGGTTTTTATTGCTGTCTGTATAAATTAATCTGGCAAAATCAATCTTTTGTTTTTGTTTTTTCAAACAAATCTGTTCCAGCAAAAGATCATTTAAAAGCATCAATAATTAATCATTTATTCTTTGTGGCCTGGTTGCAAGCTTGCCTCCTCCATGTACAATGCAGGGCCTGCACACAGTCGAGAGCTTCGGGCAAAGGAGAACAACGCTAGAGCGTGGGATGGGGTAGGTAATACACCTTATCTCTGAACACCATAGACCAGCATTTCTCAATTAGGGTTCCTGGGGGGGTTCCTTGAGCAAGAAATTGTTTAAAAGCAACAAATCCATGATCAATTATTAGGGCCCCAGCCCCAAGCTCGCTTCCTCCATGTACAATGCAGAGAGAGATCTGAGCAGAATAGAACTGCGGTTAGGGTAGGAAATACACCTCATACCTGAACTTTTCCAACCTAGGGTTCCTCCAGGGGTTGCTAGGGGTTCCTTAAGCAAAGAGCAATGTTTCCCTCCTAGATAAGTAACCGCTGGCATCATTGATCTTTTTAGCTATCTCCAAGAAAGGCTGTAGGCAGGTGAAGCCTATTTTTTGCACTGCTCCACTGCAGGTGGTGCTTGGCATTGCAGATGGGGGGGGGGGGCAAGAGGAACTTACTTAGTTCCTATATGGTTTCCTCGGTCGCAGGGAGGCAGCTATCTGATTGGATGCTGGAGCCCTATGTGACTTTGGCAGCCATCTTGGGTCAGGCAGAATCTATTTAAGAGAAAAATTATTGGGGAAATATTGACTTTATAGGCACTGGTAGCTTAAAAAATACAATTTTATTGATTGCCAATTTAAAAACAGAAACAAAGGGTTTCCATACAAAGAAAAAAACATATGTAGAAATATATTGCCTCAGTAGGCATATGTGACAGTGATACAATAATCACAGTTTTGGTACAGAGCAAGGTAGGTATCACATTACAAGGTAAATGACAGAGTTTATACGTCACATCTTGTAGGTCTCATAGACGAGGACAATGGAGTTGTTCTATCGTCCCTGAGGTCCAGGCTTCTGGGCTTGCCACACATTTTGCTAGTAGTTAGTAGTTTGCTAGTAGTTAGTGCAGGGACAGGATACCCATCTGGCAGGGACAGTGATTGCTCAGGAAAGGGTATTGGAGGAGTAGGTAAAGTGCAGGGACTACACCATACTTTCAGAAAGCCTTCCCTTTTGGGTATGAACCAGCCAAACTGCATTCCCTTTCTCATAGCAGATGCTGTCAGCACCATCAGGCCTACAGACAACCATCACAGCACTGTAAGTGGCTCCAAGTGGGTGTATTGCTGAGCTTCTACAATATACTATTAGACACATTTTTGTTGAACTGTGCCTGTGCGCTCCACGCTGCACACAGCCCACAAGTGATTCTTTCTACTGACCGCAAATGTAAGGAGAATTTCGAGAGACATTGGCCATTTAGAAAAAAAAAAACAGCCGACATTCGGCCCCTGGGTATGTCACCCTGTCTGACAGAAGCCGGACGTTTGGCCAGCTTCTTTCGGACATGCATGCTGGAAAACCAGAAGGCGACCGACTCCCAATCAGTGCTCTAGCCAATGGCTGACAATGTTGATTGGGGTGTTCAGGCGGGAGGGGGTAACCCTGTAAGAACACAACAGCTCAGCAGGGGAGATCACTATACCAACTTTGCATAATTAGTACACCGGCTCCAACCAGAGCTGACAGTTTTTTTTTGTTCAACCCAGCGGGTTGAAAGAAAAATAAACTCATAGAGTGTACCAGGCTTAAAGGAGCATACAACCACGCAGTGAGTCCTCCAGCATGAGGAGGGGAGGTGGTTTGGGGGGACACTACAAGGGCAGAGTTTGTGTAATTCTTGGAGTTCAGCTTTAAAGAAAAAAAAACTTAAATCCTTTGAATATAAAAATTGATAGAGACTTGTATCCTGGGTATTTGTAGAACAGTAAAGGGGGGGAGTGCCTGTTGAAGAACACAAGCCAAATCTTAGAAGGGAGGTCCAACAAAAGAAGTTCTGAATAGTCAATCATCCACATATTTTTGTCATCACTGGCAAGAAAATCTCGTCTGATGAAGTCTGATTGGATCAATTTAGCTGTAATTGGAGAGAGAGGAGCGCCGACACTTGTAGATCATCACATCTAATGCTATTTCACAAGGCTCCATAATGAATTCTAATGATATATTTGCTTTGATTATGATCTATGTACTTTTCTGAAGGATGGACTGTGGGCTCATCTCTCATGAGGAATCCACTGCAAAGCTCTTTAGCAATATATTTACTTGAGCAAATTACTTAGCTGCTAATTACGTCTTGATTAATTGATTAATTACAAGTTAATCTGCGATCGCCAAGTAAATTATCGCAAGGAGAAAACTACAGGAAAAAAGTATTAGATGGTCCCGTGTAATTAGGAAACGGCGATGTTCTAAGCGTGGAGACCCTTAGCAACCAATCATCTTGATCTCAGCTGTGTGAGATGTAATTGGCTGCTGGGGGTTAGGGCACTAGATATACTACGGCTGTTCATGGGTTTGCTTCATGAAAGAGTCAGCCCACACAAAATTGATCATTGTTTTTGACAAGAGGTGGAAAGTCTAGGTACAAGGTAAAGTACAAGGGGTGGATGGCGTCTAATGTCTGAGGGACCACAAGAATCAGTTCTGGGTTAGTGAGGCCGATACGACTGCTATGGCCATTATGAGTTGGCACCACTCTCCCAAGAAGTACAACAGGAGGAGTGGGAAAACTGGGCACAAAACTTTGCAGCAGGAGCAGTGAGACTACATGGTGATCATAGGCAGAGGGTGACTATTCTCTGCCTACCCCTGCCTGAATTTCAAGTTAATTTGAATGTGCCATGTTTGATGTATCATACTTCAGTTACTGTATTGTAGATCCTTCTATCAGCTATTTGCTTATTAAACAGACCAACATGTCAGACCATTCATTTCAACAGAAATATGTGCATTTAATGTATTTTGGCCATGTTATTTACCTCTAAGGCAGGGGCGTAACTACAGGGGTTGCAGGGGTTGCAATTGCTACCGGGCCCCATGCTCCAGGGGGCCCAGTAGCAAACCAGTGGGTGAACTTCCAGGATCTCAAAGGTCACACTTGCGACCGGGCCCTGGCATTGCACCACTGTGGGGAGGCCCCAAGATTGCAGGAAGGCGGCCCACTGCAGAACTTGTGAAAGGATCCTGCTGCGGGACCATAATAAAAGGCCATGCAACGAGAGTAAAGAGCCCCAGGATTAGTGGGAAGAGCCCCGGGCTTGAAGGGAAGGGCCCCGGCCAGGGGTCTGGGGGGCCCTTCATGGTTTCTTGCATCGGGGCCCTGAAGGTTCTAGTTACGCCTCTGCTCTAAGGGCTCTTTCAGACAGGCAGCCAGGGGGCAGAAAACAAAACAGGTGGCTTCCCCATGATTTTACCACTCCCCCTGCTGCCCATCTCAATCCTTACAATAAAGCCAGACAGGGCTCAACACATGCCTCCAACACTTGTCAAACTTGCCAAATTCTATAGAACTGCACCACAACCATCTGCAATGTGTGTGATTGCTGTGTGACATTACAGTGTATATAACGCCTCCTCACTGCCCGTCAAATGCCCTCTGGAATGCAATCCAAATACACATGATCCTGCAATGTAAAATTGCTGTTCGGTAATTAAAAAAAAAAAGTAAAAAAAAATAACAAAAAAAAAAAACAGCATTTAGGAGGCAGCAGTAGCACTTCAAGAATGGCTGTTAGCAACTGCCATACTGTCCTCTGAGAAATGATCCACTGCAGATTGTTTTTCAGAGGGTGGAAAGCATTACCACAAATGTGAAATAAGCTGAACAGAGAGTAGATTGATTTAATCAGCCCACAGGCTAATAAACCTCCATTGTGACAAAGACACTACAGCTGCAAGGCAGCACAAATACGCTAAAGGCGGAGCCTGCATATTTAATAAGCAGATATAATGGCTTCCCCTCTACAGTACATGTAGCATTGCATACTGTACATACAACATTTTTAAAATGTTAACACACATGTATAATGAAAAGATCACTTTTCATCACGACAATTAAGAAGATGTAAGCCCAATCAATAACATTGTATACTTAATATATCATTTCAAAAGTCAATTTAAATATTTTTGAATCTGCAGTTTCCAATAAAACAAAATCTGATGATCCTACTATGAAGGTTTTTTTCAGGTACTGATTATAGGGTGACACGCACTTCCAATTATAGGGTGACAATGTACTTCCTGTTATAGGGTGACAACGTACTTCCATTTATAGGGTGACAACGCACTTCCATTTATAGGATGACAACGCAATTCCAATTATAGGGTGACAATGCACTTCCAATTATAGGGTGACAATGCACTTCCTGTTATAGGGTGACAATGTACTTCCTGTTATAGGGTGACAACGTACTTCCATTTATAGGGTGACAACGTACTTCCATTTATAGGGTGACAACGTACTTCCATTTATAGGGTGACAACGCACTTCCATTTATAGGATGACAACGCAATTCCAATTATAGGGTGACAATGCACTTCCTGTTATAGGGTGACAAAGTACTTCCATTTATAGGGTGACAACGCACTTCCATTTATAGGGTGACAACGAGACAACGAACTACATGTTATAGGGTGACAACGTACTTCCATTTATAGGGTGACAACGCACTTCCAATTATAGGGTGACAACGCAATTCCAATTATAGGATGACAATGCACTTCCTGTTATAGGGTGACAACGTACTTCCATTTATAGGGTGACAACGCACTTCCATTCCATTTATAGGGTGACAACGAATTCCCTGTTATAGGGTGACAACATACTTCCATTTATAGGGTGACAACGCAATTCCAATTATAGGGTGACAACGCAATTCCAATTATAGGGTGTCAGAGGTGTCTGGGTGTCAATTATAGTGTCAGATTTGTCCGCCGCAATGTCGCAGTCCTGATAAAAATCGCTGATCGCCGCCATTACTAATAAAAACAATAAAAAAAAAAGAAAAAGTCCAAAAATCCCATAGTTTGTAAACGCTATAACTTTTGCGCAAACCAAATAATATACCCTTTTTGGGATTTTTTTTAATGAAAAATATATAGCAGAATACAAATTGACCTAAACTGATAAAGAAATTAGATTTTATTATTTTTTTTTTTTTTATTGGGATTGTTTTATAGCAGAATGTAAAAAATATTGTTTTTTTTTTTTCAAAATTGTCGGTAATTTTTTGTTTATAGCGCAAAAAATAAGAGCTGCAGAAGTGCTCAAATACTACCAAAAGAAAGCTCTATTTGTGGGGAAAAAATCTATTGTATTTGGGTACAGCTTCTCACGACCGCGCAATTGTCAGTTAAAGCAACGCAGTGCCGTATCGCAAAAAATGGCCTGGGCATTAAGAGGGTAAAACCTTCTGGGGCTGAAGTGGTTAAAGAACAGAAATAAAAAAAAAAAAATAAATAAAATATAAATAAAATAAAATAAAAAAATAATGCTATTGTTGTGTTTAGGGTGAATTTTTACGGTGTTTGTTCAATGACTACCAATGCGATGTCTTGCTGTGTTTGTTCAAACAATGCTAGTTGAAGGGCTATTTCATGCCTGACTTTAGATCAAAGATTCATTTTTGATATATTCCTATTTTTGTTTTTGTAAGACTAAAAAATGTGTTCAATAAAAAAGATTTGACAAAAGAAAAAACAAAAAAACAATGAAGATATATATAAAATATATAAATATAATAAAAAAAATAAAAAATACAATAAAATTAAAAAAAATAAAATGAATACATAAATAAAATATTATATATATATATATATATATATATATATATATTTTTTTTTTATATATATAATTTTAAAAAAGGACTAAAAAATAAATAAATAAAATAAAGTTTCTTATGAGACAAAGGGCTTCAGCAAACTGTTATATTTTATATAAATATTTATTTATATCTATCTCTATATATATATATATTTTTTTTTTCTTTTTTTTTTAAATAAAAAAAAGGACTAAAAAAATATATATATACAAATTAAAAAATAAAATGAATACATAAATACAATATTATATTATATTTTTATATATATATTTATTTTTTTAATATATATATATATATATATATATATATATATATATAAAATAAAAAAAGGACTAAAAAATAAATAAATAAATAAAATAAAGTTTCTTATGAGACATAGGGCTTCAGCAAACTTTTGTTACCATCAGGAAGTCCACTCTGAAAAATACCAAGCAGCCTTTGCTGCCGTATATGTAGATAAGAAGTATCTGTAAAGGGGGTGTTGGAGATCAGCAGCATCAAGATACAACAAAGGATCGGATGAAAAAAAATACATTGGAACTGCTTATAAAAAGCAGTGCTTTAGCTGTGGTACAACTTCAACACACCTCACATGGTCCACTGTTGTCATCATCAGGAAACCCACCATGAGAAATGCCGTGCAGCCATTGCTGGGGTGCATGTAGCCAAGAAGTGGCTGCAAAGAGGCTGGCAGAGATCAGCAGCACCAAGATGTAACAAAAGATGAAAAAGAAGTAAAGACTAGATTGGTATTAAAAAAAAAAAAAAATGTTTGTGATACACGGTAGCCAGGGTGTACAAAAATGAATAAAAAGAGTAGTGCCCCTTTAAAACCAGGTGAGAAGATGAATTTGTGCTGAGGGCAGTGAGAACGCTATATACAGACCTACTAAAATGGAAAACAACTGCTTAGTACAAGCACAACACGCAGATTTTGTTCCTGCCACCTACACGGTAGAAAAGCCGCTATAAAATATTTAGCAGATGACCACACGGCTCAGATTGCTGCAAATGGGGATTCTAGTTAAAGACTTACTTGGGCTGCGTCACATAGAATATTCTGTTTCCTCCTAAGCCAGGAATTTTGTGTGCGGAGGACCCAGCATTCAGCTCACATTACACATTCATTGGGTAAAGGCAGCATGCTGTCTGAACTCTCAGCATTACACGCTTTATGACTTTCTCTATGGGGGCTATTTATAGAGGTCACAACTCAGGTTTTATCACTGGAAAGAAGCCAATAACTTTCTATTGTCATATTTTCTAAAAATAACTTATTTGTTGATAGCGTCCCCAAACTTAAAACAAAAATCCAGGGAAAATTTTTTTAAATATATTCTTCAATAGCCACAAAGGATATAAATCCACTTTATGTGAACCAAATGATGTTGTAAACCCAGGTTCTGCCTTGTAAAAGTCGCAGTGACATAATCATTGTGCTGTGCATAGTCTGTGCAGAGAGCAGAGTTGTGGGAGGGGCCCAGAAGCTTCACTCACTAGACTAGAGGCTGTCTGCAGAAAATTACAGGAGGGGGTGGAGACATGACCAGTCACCGTGTACAAGGAGGGAGGACTGCAGGGAGTGGTCTTTATTACAGGAAATTCCTAGACAGAGGTAAAGTGTCACACTGGATTACTGCACAGATACGGAAGAAATACTGAAGAATATACACGACTCAATCTTAGACAATACCCACTTATCCCGGAGATCAGCCTTACAAAGAACTAGAGTCCATTCACATTTATTTACATTTCTGTATTATTTACCACCCCCCCCTCCATTTCACATCAGAGTCCTCACTCCCCCCTTCACATCAGAGTCCTCACTCCCCCCCTTCACATCAGAGTCCTCACCCCCCTCCCCTTTCACATCAGAGTCCTCACCCCCCTCCCCTTTCACATCAGAGTCCTCACTCTCCTCCCCTTCACATGGGAGACCTCACCCCTCCCCTTTCACATCAGAGTCCTCACTCTCTCCCCCCTCCCCTTCACAACAGTGTCATCACCCCCTCACCCTTCACATCAGAGTCCTCACCCCCTCCCCTTTCACATCAGAGTCCTCACCCCCCCCCTTCACAACAGTGTCCTCATCCCCCTCCCCCTTCACAACAGAATCCTCACCCCCCTCCCCCTTCATATGAGGGTCCTCATCCCCCCCACACACACACTTCACATCAGAGTCCTCACCCCCTCCCCTTTCACATCAGAGACCTCACTCTCCCCCCCCCCCCTCACAACAGAGTCCTCACCCCGCCCCCCCTTCATACCTTCATATGAGAATCCTCATCCCCCCCCCACCCACCACACCCCCCCCCTCACATCAAAGTCCTCACCCCCCTTCACATCAGAGTCTTCTCTCCCCCTATTTACATCAGAGTATTCACAGTGGAATCCTGCACAGACCTGGAAGAACACCAAGACTGAAGAATACACAGGACTCAATTTTATACCCGGAGTTCATCATTCACATTTATCCACATTTCTCTATTCATTTCTAAAGAAGAAAAAAATACATGAAATAACATTTAAATTGCCGGCAACATGACACCATTGCCAGCAATAGAAAAATTTCTTCCATAAACAGGAATGCTTGGCTCAGGTGGCTGACCTCTATATCTATGGGTACTCTAGCCATGCTATTTGATGTGTGCACTCCAAGAGGGGATCACAATAAAAGTACACCCTTGCTGCCTTGCTCCTTAAAACACACCCAGAGGATTAAAAATAGCAGAGCAGAAATAATGTTCCTTCCAGTGATTACATCTCTCTAGATTTTCACTTTGTATTTCGCAAGACAACTCGAGCGCAGATTACTCTATTACGCACCTCCTAACAACATGGCCGCTTATCTGTTTTATCCTAACAAAGCAATTATTTCTCCTCCAGAATGAGATTGCTAGGCCACTTTGTACCTTGTTAATGTTTATACCAGAGATCACATCTGATATCATCCAAAATAGTGTTTAAGAGGCGCCTGGCTCCTCTCTCGCAATGCGGCAAATTCTCTTAGAAGAGCAGGTGAAGTGTTAAGACGCACGCTGATCAGCGACAGACACCTATGCATATTTTTATTCCCCTTGTAATGTCCTTAAAGGGGGATTACAGCTAACACTAGGCTGTTTTATAATAACAATGCAAAGGTTCGAAAATGACCATATTGCAATGAAGATGAAATAGGCATCGCACACCAGGGACTCTTATGGTGTAATCTAAAGCTCTGCATTCTAAATTGGTGGCTCTGTTTATGTGACACCTTCTGTATGGCTGATGGGATTTTCTAATGAAACCCACTGGCCTGGATGTTCATGTACCTTTTTGAGCGTAGGGTAGAGCGAATAGGGCAGTGATGGTGAACCTTGGCACCCCAGATGTTTTGGAACTACATTTCCCATGATGCTTAACTACACTGCAGAGTGCATGAGCATCATGGTAAGTGTAGTTCCAAAACATCTGGGGTGCCAAGGCTCGCCATCACTGGGATAGGGCGACTGAGCTTATATATGTGAACAGGGACAATTAGAAAGAATGGGATTCTGCATATTGCAGTCAGACGGAGGGAAACAAGTTCAAGTGTGAATGGGGGCTCATTTGTCAATATATAACATCATTTCTATACACAATTTCTTGAGTGGTAAGGGATGATGGAGGGTTTTTTTGACCTGATTGACAGATCCAATCTAACCATGTTAAAGGGATAGTTCACCTTTACTAAAAAACTGCCCATGCAGATAAGGGGTGTCCAGGTATCAACAAACCGTGAAGCTTCGACTAAAGTTGAATAATGCCCTTGCTATAGGTGTAGGCCATTTACATACCTACTGAAGCCTGGCATGAAAAATCCCAGGACGTTGCTAGAACATTGCTAAGCGAGGCCTGGCTATTTACTGCTCACCTCCTCCATCACAGGAGTGAGCTCTCAAATACGGAGCTCAGAGCTACTGCCTTAGCTACTGCATTCTATCCAGTCCTTCACCAGTCCTCAGGAAGGATTTGCTGAGGGCAACTAAATTAAAAAGGGACTGGATGACTTAAATTACGAGGAACAACTACAAGCACTAAATGTATTCTCTTGATTTATACGCTTGAGAGGAGGTATGATAACATTATACAATTACCTCAATGGTGAATGATCCCAGCTTAGGAAAAGAAATGTTTCAGTCTCAAGAGGACACGGGGGCCACACAATGAGATTGGAGGAGAAGTGGTAAACCTTAAGCTGCGTAGGGGGTTTTTCACTGTCAGGGCGATAAGGATGTGGAACTCTCTTCCACAATTGGTGGTGCCAGTGGGGAGTATTAGTATTTTTAAAAGACTCTTGGACATTCATCTTAGTGAACACAACATACAGGGAAATGGGAAATAATTATCAACACTGACACACACACTTATACGGAATGAATTGGATAGACTGCTGTCTTTATTCAACCTTACCTACTATGAAACTTTAAGGGGAGAGAGCATGTCAGGGGGTTTAAATAAAAAAAGGTCTCACTTCTTTGATTGTGGAGGTAAGCAATAATGACTAGGCCTCGCTTAGTAACATCCTAGCAACGTCCTGGGAGTTTTCAGGTCAGGCTTCTTGAGGCATGTAAATGGCCTACACCTTTAGCAAGGGGATTTTTTTTACTTTAGTTATGCAGCATATAGCTGCATAAACCAAACCTAGAAAAGTCTGCGTTCATGGTCCTGCATTTGTATGTACATGTACGCATGTAAACATTTGTTCTAACAATTACTTGTGCACAGCATAAGCAACCCTGTGTGCCGCCTTTGCTGCTCAGGGCCAACTTGTAAACAATGGCGTGTAAGCAGAGGGCACCACCACTGATTACACAGTTTACATGTTAGCCTTGAAAGAACCATTCATGTGGTGGCGGTGCATGCACATGTGCAGAATGAACCTGGCATTCAGTTATTCAGAACAACCTAAAGGGTTAGTTCACCTTAACCAAAAAATACCTATGCATATGTGGGACGTCTGTAGATGAAAACAAAGTGTGCAGCTTTGATCAAAGTTAAATAATGCATTTGCTATCCACATACTGTAGGTAATTTACGTACCCCATGAAGCCTGACCTGAAAACATCCAGGACGTTGCAAAGTGATGCCTATTACTGCTCACCTCCACCATTACAGGAGTTATCTGATTCAAACCCCCTCACATGACGCAGTGGCTCTGAGCTCGGAGTTAGAGAGCTCACTCCTGTGATGGTGGGGGTGAGCAGTAATGACTAGGCCTCACTTAGCAACGGTCTGAGGATATTCCAGTCAGGCTTCATGTGGTACGTAAATGGCCTACACCTATAGCAAGGGCGTTGTTTACCTTTAGTTAAAGCTGCATAGTTTGTTTTTATCTACAGAAACCCCTTCTTCTGCAAAGGAAGATTTTTGGTAAAGGTAACATTAAAGCCTGAGGTACCTCTGCCCCATGCCTCCTGAACCCATGAATGATTTACTCATGGCTGAGATGTAAACAGTGTATATTAAGCGGCAACTGTTCCCTCTTGCACACTATTGTCTATATGTCAGCCCTGAGTAAGTCATTCATGTGGTGCATATACAGAATATATGTATCTCAGCTCCCATAGAGAGATATGGTGTATGTCTGTATGAGTACAGATGCTGTACAGACAACTGCTAACTCAGAATCTTGCTGCCAGCAAAATCCTGCATAAAAACAACATGTCTGTATGCATAAAGCTGTATCTTAGAGGAACACACGGGTGAAACGGAGGTTAGGAACTAAAAGTATCTACAAACTGTCTCTCCCGCTGTGAAGGCTGCTTCAGATGATTCATTTTCCTCGTACAGAGTGTCTAAATTCAACTGTGAAGTCAAGTAAATACAAGAGTAAGGGCTCATTCCCATTAGGTGTATGGAGCTGTGCTGACCAGTACTGATGAGCTGAACACACCTGGGTCAATTTCCAGCAGGGTTTTGGCGAACACGAGTCAAATGGAATCCCACTGACATCAAAGGAAGCCGAATGTTAAAAATCAGTTCTGACCATTTTCTTGGGCCCTGGTGCCCAACCTGCAACTAGGGTTCCCACCTGTCCGGGATTCACTCGGACAGCCTGGGTTTTGAATCATGTGTCCGGGTTTCAGTCCCCCTGGAACCCGTACACCTTATTCAGACAAGAATTTAGCTTGGAACAGAGCCTGACAGGAGGGTGAGGGGGCACTATGCATGCCGTATTACTATTCTCTTTGATGTGCCCAAAGGTGTCCCAGGTCTGTTATCCTAAAGTGTATGCTAAAAAAAAAAAAAATTTTTTTGCTATGTTCAGGATTGGCTTGAAGAAAAAGTGGCAACCCTACCTGCAACCCGAGGGCCGCATGTTGCCCTTTAGCAGAGATGTATAGTAACTAAGTAGAACTACTTCACTACTGTACTTAAGTACCGAAAGGCGGTATCTGTACTTTCCTAGAGTATAATTTTTTTCTCCTACTTTCACTTTTACTTCACTACATTTTGTCGATGATTTCAATATTCTACTCCGATATTTTTTTTTGTGGTGCATAGTTACTTGTTACAATTATAAAAATGACCACTGCCAGAACAGTAGATGGCAGGTTTCATGAAGCTCAAAACATGTGTATTATCAGCGCATACGAAAATAAATGCTACTGTATGTATAAATAAAAGCTGCATTTGAAATAATAAAAAACAATATGATTTTGATGCTACTCAAGTACTCAAGTACTGAAAGTAAAAGTACAGTACTTGTACTTTTATTTTCAATACTTGAGTAGCAATTTTCTTTTCAAAACTACTGGTACTTTTACTTTCAGCACTTGAGTAGCAAAATTTAAAAAAAAAACTACTTGCAATACTTAAGTACCAAAAATGTTGAATACTTTAGTACTTCTACTCAAGTCACTTTTTGATCGAGCACTTCCACTTCTACTCAAGTCACTTTTTGATCGAGCACTTGTACTTTTACTCAAATATGGGTTTTGAGTACTTTATACAACTCTGCCCTTTAGTATATAATGTACTCCAACTTCAGCTGCCTGTAGTGGGAACATTGATTAGGGTAATAGCAGAGATCTCTACTAGCCTCATGTTCCTAGTTTCACATTGTCTTCTGTAGCATATCTCCAGCCAAAAATGTAGCATGTCCACACAGTGGCCCTCAGAGCTCTCTGATTTGGCCCCTGACCTCAAACCGGGGAAGCACATGCCCATGCTTTGGGATGGTGGTTCAGCAATCCCAGATTGTGATTAACGGGTTGCTGACCCGCCATCTCAGAGTATCAAAGTGCATGGACCTGGACCGGGAGCAGAGGAAGCAGGCAGCTATGGAAGAAGCAGAAGCAGCAGAAGATGCATAAGCCCGTGCTTCCTCTGTAGCACTGGTTCCTGTCCAGAAGTGCACTTCACCTGAGACCTTTCTAGTAGCTTGGAGAGCGATGCCAGCAGAAGATGGAAGAGGAACAGGTCAGTGTATTAAATATCACATACACTGCACGTTTGCACTGGGCATATAAGCACTTATAAAAAAAGGGTTATTAGGCTGCTTATACACTGATCCGTAGGCGCAGCCAAGTGCACCTGTGGCTTTCCTGCAGGATGACTGCACTGAGCCATAGACTTTGATTATATTGTGCAGGTTTGGTGTACTTTTAGAAAGTGCATCACACCCGCAAGGTATATTAGAAGAAGATGTCAAAGCGCAGCCAACCTACATGAATGCCGCACGTGCACTGCACTGAGCCGATGGTGCGGGTAAACCGCAGCGCATCAGTGTGAAAGCAGCCTTGTTGGGAGCCCATGACCGACTACCAAATCAAGTGAAGGGTCCAATGACATCACTGATTTTTAAGGATTCGGGGGTGTCTGCACCTGCCTATGTCCTTAAAGTGATTGTAAAGTGATTGTAAAGGCTCCTGGCCCCTCCCTCCTGTAGAGTGTCCTCACAGCAAGCAACTTGCTATGGGGCACCTGAGCCGAGATGCAGCTTTGTGTTTCCATTCAGACTCGGAGCTGCCATTCGGCTTCGCCCCCTCTCTCTACTGACTTTGATTGACAGCCGAGGGAGCAAATTGCGCCGAGGCTGTCTCTCAGCCAATCAGGAGAGAGAGTCCCAGACAGCCGAGAGACTCGTGGACATCGCTGGATAGAGATGGGTCTCAGGTAAGTATTAGGGAGTGCTGGGGAGGCTGCTACACCTAGAAGGTTTTTTTTTATCTTAAAGCGGAGTTCCACCCTGGATTTTTTTTTTTTAAATACCCCCGGGACAGTCAGGGCTAGTGCATTCCACAATGGCTAGTTAGGACAAATACTTACCTTGAAAACGTCTTGTCCAGCGCTGCCATCTCAGATGTGGGCAGCTTGAAGCCAGCGAGATCCTCTTCAGCGTCCTCTTCCGCCTTCTTCGGTCCAACGATGCCCTGCGCCGGCCCCGCCGTCACTTCCGGTGCGCGCGCGTCATCCCTCCACAGTTTCTGGGCATGCCCAGAAGCTGTTTAGAAGGGGATGACGCGTTCGCCCTGGAACTGACGTCAGGGCCGGTGCAGGCGCAATGATTCCTGGGAGCGATGACGTTCAGCTCCCAGGAATCATTGCAGAGCCAGGAAGTGACGACGGGCCGCGGCCGAGGAAGGAGGAAGAAGGAAGTAAGGTAAGTATATTTTCTTCACTACGAGGTAAGTAAAAAAAAAAAAAAAATGCGATTATCCATTTCTTTTTCAGGTGACCCGGAGCGAGAAGATGGAGGTAAGTATAAAATTAGGGTGGAACTCCACTTTAATGCATAGAATATATTAAGATAAAAAAACCTTCTGACTTTACAACTCCTTTAACAACCATTGACAGTGGGAAGCTCTCATGTTAAATAGTGGAAGTAATACCACTATTATTCATGAGTTTTGGCACCTGCCGAATGGGTAAGTGTTCTGACGGATGCTTCAGGGATGGAGGAGGTGACCCTTTCTTTCATCTGCCTGTCTTCCATTCATAGAGTGCTTTTCATTGCAGGAACTGAGAGTACAGCTTTTCTGAATGGAGGAGGGGGAATGAAAAAAGCAGGCTCAGTTGGCACTTTTGACGAGTGCCTGTAACATGTCCAGTAGTTCGTGTTTACCCCTGCAGCAGTGTAAGAACACAGCTGTGGGAGTATCAGGAGGGGGGTTGGGGATTTGGTTGAGGACTGAACATTTTAATGAGCTGAGCAGTGACCAACACAAGGGACATTCATTGTAAGTATTGTCCCTAGTGCTGATTTAAAAAAAAAAAAATCACCTAAACTTGAGCGTTAAAGGTTAAGTTCACCTTTACCAAAATACTGTCCATCTTTGGGATGTATGGCCTTGCTTGATCCTCTCTGTTTTTGCTTACAATGTTGTCAAACACTTCAGCATTTGAATTGCTGATTCATGTACTATTGGCATATTTAATTTTTTTTTTGTATGTTTTACATAAATATGTTATAATATTTATATGGGTTGAATAAAATTTGATTTTTTTTTTTTATTGATTTGTTCTTTTGAATGGCGTACCTCTTTAAAAGTCCCATGGGCATTGTGTCTGTATGAGCTAGTTCAACAGGACTGAGCTATGCCTCACTCGTGCACATAAGCCAGGATTTCTATGTTGCTGATCTTGTGTGTACAATTACATTGATATATGTTTAGAGCTATAGGATACCCATATCCTTACCACTCACCCAGGGACCTTTGCACAATATATCCCACATCTCCATTATTTGGATAAAAGTATCCTTGCCTGTATTAGGAAGGATGGGACCCATCTCCGGGTGAAGCAGAAAATTAGCAGATGTACTATATTTCTGGAAATGATGGAGGCTATCGCCTTTGACTGGGGACACGCTATCTGGGGAACACAAGCCGGGCGAAGAAATAAAATGATGACTAGTAGCGGTGCGGTGCTGTAGCAAGGCAAAAAGTCATTAAAAACAGCCAGGAGGTCTCATTCTGAAAACTAGTGGAACTTGAAAAGATGTATGTGCTGCTGCCGCTTTCAATGAATTCCATGTTTCATCTTGCTATAAAATCTCATCTCCTTCTGCCGAGCGGTGTCAGAAGCCAATCCAAATCCATCAACGCTGTAATTCTATCCATGCACCGCTGAGAGAGGTCTGGGCTTTTCAACATTTAAACAAGCGGCTTGTAATGAAGGATATCTGTAACTGATTGGAAGTAACAAAGTTTCACTGCTGCTCTCTATCTGCTAAGCAGTTATTATCACTGGGCTACAGTAGCGCGGAGCATGGAAATTGAAAGGAAGGGAGGTAAAAGTCACTTGCAGGCACATGTCGTACCTTGCCTGTCGACGCACAATCAGTTTTTATTTTTCATTTTAAGGATTAACAATAAAGTGCATCACTGAAATGTTACCAAAGGCAATGCACGGGAAAAGAACACAACTTAGATTAAGGCTTAAATCGTATTTCCACTTTTATAAACAAATTGCGATAACACCTACTTTATATTTGTTACATGTTCCCATTACCATAGCAGAACTTAAAAAAAAATGTCTGCTTACCTTTTAAAGTTATTTTTATTTGCTCTCCCTGCTTTGTATTTTTTTAACGCCTAAAGGCATAGTTCACCACTACTAAAACACTGCCTATATAGATAAGGGATAACTGTAGATAAAATCCAATTACCAAAATTATATAAGGCCTTTGTCTTAAGCCCCGTACACACGCATCGATAATTGGCCGTGAATTTTCGGCCAACGTCCGATCGGCTGTTTTTCGGCTTGTTAGTATGATGCTTCCGACAACCGACTCCGACTTTTCGGCCGAAAAAAATCTGGTGTGCAGGCTATAAAATTTTTGTCCGCCGTCAACACAACGGCCGATTTTCCGTCAGTCAGTACAGATTTCGGCAGACAAAAATCTGATGAGCAAGACTGGGCATGCTCAGAGAAGAAAAAACACAGGGAAAGTAAACCAACACATGACATCACTTCTGAAGTAGATTTTTGTTGGCCGAGAAAATTCATGTGCAGTCTAGGCACATTCCAACCAACAAAACACCACTCTGGACAAAAGACGGACGACCGGTCAGCCGATAATCGTTGCGTGTGTACAAGGCATAAGTTGTAGGTCACTTACGTACCTCATGAAGCCTGACTGGAAAACTCCCAGGACGTTGCTAAAAGAGGCCTAGCTTTTACTCTTCACCTTCACTATCACAGCTCTTGATCTGATTCAAACCTTCTCACATGTTCTTTTCTCCTATGCTGCAGTAGCTCTGAGCTCAGCGTAAGAAAGTTGGTTCCGGCTATGGTAAAGGTGACCAGTAATATTCGGGCCTCTCTTAGCAACATCCTGGGAGTTTTTCCAGTCAGGTTAAATAAGGCAGATAAATACCCTACACCTATAGCAGTGATGGCAAACCTTTTTGAGCCTGAGTACCCGAACTGCAACACAAAACCAACCTAATTATTTCAAAGTGCCAATGCTAAATTAAACCTGCAGGCGGCTCTGTACAGAGGATGGGACTGATCACCGATCTGAATGAGCCCTAAGGGACCCAAAATGTATGATTCTGGCCAGAAAAAAAACCTTCTGTGGTTTTTCAAACTGCAACGCTCAGGTGTGGGCAGTAATGGGGTTCTTCATCATGAGCATTGGTATGTTTCATTAATTACGCTACAAAGGTGTGAATGGGGGGGAGGGGCTCAGGTGTACAGAGAGGCCTGTCAGAAGTCATGTGACTGCATCCAGAGGACAGGTGTATGTAGAACAGTCACCACTTCTTCTTATATATGGGGGGATAATAAATGTCACTTAAGATCACTTCTACAATGGAAAAAAGCAACCTGATCTCCAGGAATCACTACAACCAACCATCCCATTATATATACACTGATTGGAATTCCAAAGTCAGCACAATCATTAGGAAAGCTTACTATAAATCATTCTTTACATATAAAACTATAATTAAAGCCCAAAGGACTTCGCTCACCCCACCATATGTCTGATTCCCAGGAGGAGATCACACACAGTCTGCTACAGTAATGGCCCTTCTAGGAGTCAGCGTCCTCCCCGGCAGGTGCAGCGCCCCCTCCCCTCTCACCTTTGCTCCCCGTCCTCATCCTGCTCCCCGCACACAAAGATTTGCCTTTTTTGAGGGTGGTGTCAGGTGCAATGATGTCACTGGACAAACCTCAACTTGTTTCTGAGCATGCGCACTGGCGATGGCCTGTCAGTGTACGCTCCTTTCCAAGGTTCGGCTGCCGGGGGGTAGCAATGCAGCGATTTAGCTTGCATGCCCACAGAGAGGGCTATGCGTGCCAGCTGTGGAACATGTGCCATGGGTTCTCCATCGCTGACCTATAGCAAGGGAGTTGTTCAAAGCTGCACAGTTTGTTTTTATCTGCAGACACCCCTTATCTGCATAGGCAGTTTTTTTTGGGCAAAACTGAGCTAACCATTTACCATAATTAACCCTGTCTGTACTGTGCTCACAGTTCTTCCTTATCAGCTGTAAACTAGATCTAAACTCTGTCTGTCCTAAGAAGTGGTTATAAATGAGGAAACTATCCTTCTGCATTAATGAGGGATAGCTCAATCTGTGTGGGGACAAAGACACTGTAAGACAACCAAGAAATGCTTAGAATCAGCCATGATACCTTCTTCATCAAAACATCTAAATCTGGCCATACATGGATCGAAATTCAGCTGGTTCCTGCTAAATTGTCTGAATTTTGATCAATATATGTCTGTTCCTGTTCAAGAGGAGTTGATCTAACAATCTAGGACTGTTGGTATATGTTGGCTCGATCAGCGTTTGCAGCCAATCTGCTGCAGCGCTGATCAGTGTATTCTGGCATGGTTGCCCACACAGCCACATCATCCATTCACAGATATCTATGAATGGGAAGACTACAAGTCCCATTTTCCACTGTATGGGAGGGACTCACAAATGTTAATGGAGCACAGGTGCGGTGACGTCACCACACTTGAAGTTCATTAATTACTTCTTTCAGCCATTTCACAGGGATCTATGAATGGGAAGACTACAAGTCCCATCTTCCACCATGGTAGAGGAAAACGCAGATCCCAATGGAGCACAAGTGCTGTGGCGTCACCACGCTTATAGTCCATTGATCACTTCTTTCAGTTATGTCATCCATTCAAAGGGATCTATGAATGGAATAACTACAAGTCCGATCTACTGTGTTGGAAGGACACATAAACCTCAGTGGAGCACAGGTGTGGTGACGTCACCAAGCTTGTAGTTCATTGATTACTTCTTTCAGTTATGTCATTAATTCACAGATCCATTCACAGGGATCTATGAATGGGAAGTCTTATTTGCCACCATTGTAGAGAAAATCGCAGGTCCCCAATGGAGCACAGGTATGGTGACATCACAACGCTTGTAGTCCATTGCTTACTCCTTATTTAGCCCCATAATGGTAGGTCTGTACAGACATGGGATATGCATGTAAACAATGCAGAAGCATGTGCAATGCAAACATTTAATAAATGCACATTTTTTAATCTATTAATGTGGAAGCTGTTATTCAATTTTTGCAAATAGTGGCCAATGTCTTTAAGCTCTGCTCAATCTTCCCAACCAGAATAGGTAAACCCTTACCAAACTCCTCACCTTGGTAAAAGAAGGCCGCTCAAACTCCCAAAGTGCGGGCACTTCAAATATGGCTGGCTGCATGGCTGCTTTGATGGGGACACTTTAAATTTCAACAAATGAACACTTTTTCTTTTACAGAATTTGCATAATTGGAAAACGTGCCTCTTCTGATTATTTTTTTTTTTCTTCTGTCCCTGTAAAAGTTTACAGACCCACGTAAAGTAATTAATGAAAGTTATAATCATAATTCAGTCACTTATAAACCACTTGAAAGAATCAATTATTAAACACTCGAGCCGGATTCTCCCAGCAGCTACGGCGGGCGCCCGATCTTTGTGCCAACGTGCGTGCCTTAACACGCTTTAGAGCAATTCATACCATGGAATGGTCCTGTGAATTAACACCACAAAGCTAGCAAGTCGACAACAATTATAATTTGATTTCACAAGCCAGCTCCTGATCATGATAATAGTCATATTGACAATGATGGCCGGGCTTGTAAGGCACAGCAGGGAGCCCCAGCGACTGTGATTAGCTTATTGCTGGCTTATTCAGCACGGCACATTCTTCCATCGGTGAACATGAAATCTTTACTTTTATCAGCCTGCCTAAGTCATCGCGGCTGTGAAACGCGGCTTTTACCCATTAATATTGTTAAAAAACCTAAAGTCTGTGTTCGAATAATTGGTGGTGTCATAACACTGAATAGACCCCATGCAGAGCGCTTCTTAAAGGGAATGTGGTGTTTTCTGTAAGTACACATTTCCAGCTATTACTGCAAAGTTTACCGGAGTTTAGTAGATCAGTCTTCCACTCTTTGCATGTTTGCTGCTCCCAGGGCTGTGTCTTGGGAATTGGCAGCAGCCTAGGATGCCATTTGGTGACGTTTGCTGCATTCTATAGACTCAGGACTACTTCACACCACAATTTCAGCGCTCCGGATACATTTCTTCATACACATTTATTAATATTATTATTATACAAGATTTATATAGCGCCAACAGTTTTTGCATCGCTTTACAACATGATGGCAGACAGTACAATTACAATACAATTCAATACAGGAGGAATCAGAGGGCCCTGCTCATTAGAGCTTACAATCTAAGATTTACACAGGTTTCTGATGCGCTTTTTATGCATTTTCAATACATTTGTTTCCTTTTTTTTGACGCATTAAAAATGCCATTAGAACAATGTGCATTCTGCTGCCTTTACACATGTTTTGATGGGTTCCAGATAAAGAAAATGCAGCAGGTTGTGCTTTTGTTGAAAGCACTAGAACTGACCAACTGAGTTTCAGTGAGGTGCATGCTGGGTAATTGGTACCCAGAAAACGCACTGAAAAGGCATCAAATCACATCAACAATTCATATACGGTTTAGGGAGTATCTGCAACTGAGCAGTGTGAAAGCTGCCTTAAGCATTAGGGATTGTACACAATTGCATAAGGAATGCCTACTGGTATGTGTTGTGCAGCCACGTTGCAAGGCATTGCAACAACACATCATAGTGTTTTTTTTTTCTTAACTTTATTGAACATTACTGAACACTCCATACAACTCTATGCACAAAAGCAATTTTGACATGCTGCTATGTATTGTAAAACACTGTTAGGAATTAAGTTGCTGAAAATTGCAGGGATTGTACTTTTTTTTCACAATAAACGATTACTTTTTGATGCAAAGCACCACAACACACCTGTATGGTGCGACCAGGGAGCACAGAAAAACATTTTTCTGTGTGCCCTGGTGTTATGCCTACCGTTATGCTTACTCCGGTGTGAACCTGCCTTTGCAGCTTTCAAGAAGAACCCCAATAGCCTTTTGGCTCCGTTCACATGTGAGCGTATGGATCGCGGGCAGAACCGCCGCGGTTCCGCCCGCGATCCGGAGATTTATGCAAATCGCGGGACACCTAGCGTTGCCCGTTGATTTGCAATGGCCCCCCAAACGCCGAGCGATGTTGCCGCGATTTCCGCCTGCCGAATCGCGGCAACATCGCGCAAACAAAATCGCGGGACGCAATACGCTCCAAAAAAGTACAAGAGCTTCTTTGGAGCGTATTGTGTCCCGCGATTTTGTTTGCGCGATGTTGCCGCGATTCGGCAGGCGGAAATCACGGCAACATCGCTCGGCGTTTGGGGGCTATTGCAAATCAACGGGCAACGCTAGGCGTCCCGCGATTTGCATAAATCTCCGGATCGCGGGCAGAACCGCCGCGGTTCTGCCCGCGATCCATACGCTCACATGTGAACGGAGCCTAAGAGTTGCAATACATTTATTTTCTGTATGTTACAGAGGACACAGATAAGCTAAGTGACCTTCCTGACTTTAGCACATTTGCAGTATTTTCTGGGTGTCATTGTTAGCTCACTGATTGCCGCCACCCCTCTCTGCCAATCCCTCCACTGACTTCCCATTGCCCAACAAATAAAATTCAAAACATTAACAATAACATACAAAGCCCTTTACAACTTTGTCCTGAACTATATCACCAATCGTGTCTCCAAATATCACCAAAACTGTCCTTTCCGCTCCTCCCAAGACCTCCTTCTCTCAAGCTATTATGTTTCCTCCTCCAGTACTCATCCCCAGGACTTCTTCAGAGCCTCTCTCATCCTATGGAACTCCCTACCCCAATGTGTCCGGCTATCTCCTACTCTGTCCACTTTTAGGTAATCCCTGAAAACTCATATCTTTAGAGAATCCCATCCTGCCTTCAGTTAATAACTGAATCTTTTATTTCTTCCATCAGTTCAACCCTCACAGTTATTACCTTTTGTTCCACCAGCCCCTCCCTATTAGATTGTAAGCTCTCAGGAGCAGGGCCCTCTTTACTCTCTTGTATTTAATGTTATTGTTTCTGCATCGTCTCCCTTTATATTGTAAAGCACTGTGCAAACTGTTGGTGCTATAACAAAATCGGTATAATAATGATAATAATAACATCTTTTTACCTGGAATTGCTCATTTCTAAATATAAAGACTATACACAGTGACAGGGATTCTGCAGTCAGCTGTTTGAATGCTGACTGTTGATTCTGGTTCCACCAAAAATCAGATTGAATGCCACCCTTTGCAATATAGAATGGGTACCCCTTGTCTGGTGGGAATAGAAATATTCTCCCATGAAACCCCCCAACATGATAAATAAATGCCACTATATTGTCTGCTTGTGTCATTCATTATACAAAAAGATACACGTTTCCAGGAAACAGAATGGACAGTATTATTATCACAATCAACAATTGCCTTCCACTGACTGTCTTCTATCTGATTTACTTGGCTGTGACTCATGAATTTTGATTTGTAATATATTCTCTGCACTATGCATGGCGCATCAGCCATTATTCAGCATTGAGTGCTATTATTGGTGTGTCACACTACACATCACGCATATCTGTAAATTCTATGCGGAGTGCGAGTACAGATCTGTAGCTCAAAACAGATGCTATACAGTCTATAATGGAGACCTGTCATGAAGTGGACTGCAATTGTTTTTTTCGATTTGTTAAATAATAACTCTGTATTGGTAGCATGGGAAGGGGCACAGTGGGTGCCTATAAGACCCCAATGACGTCTGGAACACTGACTGGTGCAATACTTGTCTGGAGATGTACACATAATGTAACAGACAGGCAGAGTTGTGCTAAGTAGCGGAGATGTATAAATCTCAGAACTGGATGGGCAGAAATAGAAACACTACAGCAGATAAAACAGCTCCCATACACTGTATGTATTTTTCCTACATATTTAATGGTTTGAATTTATATACAGATCATTGCGATGGCTAGAGTCAAGATGTTGCTATCATTTGTTTTTCCATGGCGCAAGACCAAATCTCTTGTTTTTCTCCTAAGACCCCATTTACACTGGCATGTGACATGTCATGTGACTTTGGGCATCAAAGTCACATGACAAGTCGTACCCCATGTTTTCCAATGATAACCATTTATATATGTGCGCTTTAAAGTCACAGCAACTTCAAAGTGGTTTATGCACTACTTTGGTCCAACTTTCATGCAACTTGAGGGCCACAGACTTCAATGTTAACCCTGAAAAATTGAATGGAAGTCATACCTGAATGTTTTACATGCAACAGTGGGTCCAACTTTGCAGAGAGACAGCAAGACACATTCAAGTCGCACTCATCCAAAGTTGTGCCAAATTTGTATCAAAGCTGCATCACAGGTGCACTCCAAAGTCACACGGCTTTGAAGTCATACAAGTGTGAATGGTGCTTAACAGTAGTGATCGACCGATATCTTTTTTTTTTTTTTGCCGATACTGATATTTTGGTCATCGCATATCGGTATCGGCCGATATCTGCCGATATTTTCAGACATTTAAAATGTTTTTATTTTTTTACAGGTACTGTTGTGGAGGGATCTGGGGGTCTAAAAGACCCCAAACCCCTCCTCTGCACTTAAAAGCATTCAAAACGCCAAGTTTGGCTGTTTTGAATGCTGTCATTTTTTTTTTGGCGCCGAGTACCCGGAAGTGATGTCATGACATCACTTCCGGGTTTTTACATGGAGACCCAATCAGAGCCAAATGCTGCTTTAATCAGGTCTTCGGCGGCCTTGCAGGTAGGGTGCCCACGTCTCCCTGTGGGATGGGAGACCCTGGCAGGCCACGGAAGGCGGCGGGAGGGGGGGACATCCCCTTCTGCTCCTTGTAATGACAGCCGAGCGGCATCTCAGCCGCATCGGTTATGGACGCCGGTACCGGGGTGATGCTTCTAGCTGCAGGCATCACTCCGGTACATGCACTTTCCCGAAATATCGGCAATATCGGTAACCTCGGAGGCCGATTCCGATATATCGGGGAAAGTGCATATCGGCTTTGGAGATAATGGGTCGATCCCTACTTAACAATGCATCTAAACATCAGGCACTGACACAGCTAAATTACAAAATATTGGGTTTTCCTTTAAATCTGCTGTAGCACTTAAAGCAGTAGTATACTCCGCTATTTGACTTTTACCTACAGGTAAGCCTATAATAAGGCTTACCTGTAGGTACAATTAATATCTCCTAAACCGTGATATTTGCCCTGCCGTGATATTTGACTTCAGCGGCGCATGCGCTCTGTAGGTCCGGCGGACCTTCAGAGCTCCTTGCTGGTCCTTGCCGGAAAGTGAAACTCCAGAGTACATGCGTGGGAGTGACATCATCGCGGCTCCGGCCACTCAGCGCCGGAGCCGCAGAACCAGGAAGAGACGCAGAGGCAACATGACAGCGCCCAGAGACCGTGTCTGGGCTTAGTTTTAAGGTAAGTATTTTTATAATGAGCTAGTATGCGATGCATACTAGCTCATTATGCCTTTGTCCTGCAGGTTTTTTTTCTTTTACTGAGTATACAACTGCTTTAAACTGAATCAAATCTTATTTGTATTTTTTTGGAATCTATTTTAGAGGATGGTTTTTATTTTTTTTTGTTTTGTTTTGTTTCTATGACTCATGCCAGTTTCTAAAGCTGGCCACAAACTGGCAGATGTCCCATTGAAGACAACAGGCAGTGAGACATCTGCCTGCCGCCATCCGCTGTGCTGCAGCTTGCAACCTGGCCGATGAGCAGAAGTGGTGCACGTGAAGTTAAACACTTTCTTCTATTTTGTCATTGAGGAAGGATCGGCTCCTGTAAATCCCTGTGTGTGATAAAACGGCACAATGTTGTTTTCTAATGCGAAAGTCAAGGCACCAGAATAAAGACATTTCATAGCAGGTAAACCCCTGGCGTAAGGAGCTTCCAAATCTCCCCTCCAGCGATGGTATGTACCTCACCAATGCCAAGATTGTCTTCCTAGGTTCTTCTAGAATTAGGGTCTTAGGCCATCTTGACTGGCTGCGCCAGGATGATGGAAGTCCCACACACATGGGAATTCATTAATTCTGCCACCCAGACCTGCCAAAAATGCAAGCGCAGCTCATAGTACCTAAAAGCACCTTGTACGGATTAAAGTAAAAAAAGAAAAAAAAAAACATTATGGAAGAAGAGACATACTATGTCCCTTCTGCTGCTCGCAAATTTTTTTGATATTAAGGATAAGTCTCACTTTAAAATCCTTGACATTACAAAACAGGCCATGCCACCAGAAGGAATTTGAGGGCTCTGCACACCAGTAGGTGTATCTGAGCGCATGCTTTTTTTGTGCGTCCCCAGAATTAATTTCAGTTGGCTACAGTATTATGTGGTATGGCGGGTGCAAATGCGTGTATGTTTTCCAGATCCTTGGAGAGCCATTAAGAATTGCCATACACTGGACAATTGCATACCATTGGAAATCTAGTTTTGTACCTTTTCCACAAATAATAACAAGAGTAGATGACATCAAGATGATGAATATTTTCCACACAATAATAATACCAAGAAAGCTTTTTAACATGAAATGGGATCCTCGGTTTATCTACAAAACATCAATTAATGCATAGAATTCATACAGATACCTCTATATGATAGTATACCAATCTTGTTTTTCAATTATTTTCTTTCGTTTTTCTTTTTAATATTTCATGATAATAGTTATTTGAAGCGTAGCTTAGTCATATTATATAACAGATTACCATCTGTATGCAAGAACACACATTTTCAATGTAAACTAAATGAATACTTTTCAAAAGTATGTTCTATCAATGTAGTTACTAATAGGCATCCCCAAGGGTGTAGGAACCCACACAAATCTGGGGGGGACAGCATTTTTACTCGCCAGGTATATGCTTTTCCTTGCCCCCATCAATGCAGAGTTCAGCGCGCGAGCCCCTTTCAATGCAGAGCGCCACAGCATTGTCCCCAATCACTGCAGAGCACCACAGCATTGTCCCCAATCACTGCAGAGCGCCACAGCATTGTCCCCAATCATGCAGAGTGCCCACAGCATTGTACCCCAATGATTGCAGAGTGCCACAGCATTGTACCCCAATGATTGCAGCGTGCCCACAGCATTGTACCCCAATGATTGCAGAGTGCCCACAGCATTGTACCCCAATGATTGCAGAGTGCCACCTCATTGTACCCCAATGATTGCAGAGTGCCCACAGCATTGTACCCCAATGATTGCAGCGTGCCCACAGCATTGTACCCCAATGATTGCAGAGTGCCACCTCATTGTACCCCAATGATTGCAGAGTGCCCACAGCATTGTACCCCAATGATTGCAGAGTGCCCACAGCATTGTACCCCAATGATTGCAGAGTGCCCACAGCATTGTACCCCAATGATTGCAGAGTGCCCACAGCATTGTACCCCAATGATTGCAAAGTGCCCACAGCATTGTACCCCAATGATTGCAGAGTGCCACAACATTGTACCCCAATGATTGCAGAGTGCCCACAGCATTGTACCCCAATGATTGCAGAGTGCCACAGCATTGTACCCCAATGATTGCAGAGTGCCCACAGCATTGTACCCCAATGATTGCAGAGTGCCACAGCATTGTACCCCAATGATTGCAGAGTGCCCACAGCATTGTACCCCAATGATTGCAGAGTGCCACAGCATTGTACCCCAATGATTGCAGAGTGCCCACAGCATTGTACCCCAATGATTGCAGAGTGCCACAGCATTGTACCCCAATGATTGCAGAGTGCCACAGTCAGCATTGTACCCCAATGATTGCAGAGTGCCACAGCATTGTCCCCCAATCAGAGACCAGCGTGCGTGCTCCCTTCAACCCAATGCACTTACCTGGCGGCGGCGGCTCGGCTATTGGCGGCGGCGGGAAGGTGAGTGGCTTCTCCCTCGTCCTCTTCTGCGGTGGGAACCGGCGGGCGGCCTCTCCTCTTCTCTGCGGTGGGAACCGGCGGGAAGGTGAGCGGCGGTGAGCGGCTGTGACGGTGAGTGACTGACGCACGCACCGGCACCGCCCCCATTGCGATGTCAGCGATCGGATGTCCTGGATGATGATTGGTCCAGGCTGGAGACTGGACCAATCACAGCCAGGACATCACGAAGGTGGGGGTGGCCAAGCGCTCTTTCCTGCGCCCAGGTTACGCCCCCAGAAGGCAGCCAATCGGCGCCTTTCTGGGTCGTAAACCCGACTAAACTGGGGGGGATTTCACCATACCTGTCCCCCCCGCATTATTTCCAGGGGGGATGTGTCCCCCCTGTCCCCCCCGGTTCCTACGCCCATGGGCATCCCACGTTCCCATCTCAAAATGCTGGGTGGTATAGTTGTCACCCTGGGCTGCTCTCCTGATATGGACTATAAACAAGTCCAAATATGTCCATCTCCATTACATAGGAGGGGAAGGGGGGGGGGGCAGCATAACTGGTAGTTTACAGAAGAAGCCTGGAAGGAATATATATCCAGTGCAGCTCACAGTAAGTGACAAGGACACTGTATTTCTGACAGAATCAACAGGTATTTTCTGCATTCTCTAAAAATGTTCTAAGCTTGAAAAAGAACGAAAACAAATGCAGACGTCACATCTAAGGTCTGTAAGCTGCAATATATTTGCCATTTTGTTCATAATATAAATAGAGTGAATGAGTAGATAGAGTAAATGAGGTGATGTGACCTGAAGGCTGGCCATAAATAGGCAGTAAAAGAAAAAAACATAGGGAATGTAAGTTTAGAATAAGTGGTTTTAAAGTGACATCAAAAATCATTAATTTGCTCCCATTCACACTTGAGCAATGAGAAATCCAAATTGTGGCAAAATGCATGATGTGCGTTTGAGTGGCATTCATCCTAAATGGCACGATTTTGCTGCAACTCTCAGGCGACAAAACATGCATGTAAAATTGCACCTAGCCCAGGGCCAAATGGTTCCTGAGCTTCTTTGCCACAGCAAATGTGCAAATGGCAGCCCATTCAAGTGAATGGGCTGCCCTATGCGTGACATGTGGAATTGCGTGAGAATCACCCACACAAATAGCGACCATGAGTTCTCGCTACGTACAGTGTGAACAGGGCCTTGTTTCTTACTATGCTTTTCTGCCTCCTTGTAACGTCCTCCATGAGCTCCTGAAACTCTCCTTTTCCTCTTCCCTTCAGTTTGTATTGAATGAGCAGTGCACATTATTGCACACTGCTCTAAGCTCACTACCTAGTCCCCCTCAGCAGTGAGCAACAGACAGTGGCCACATATCTACATAAAGTGGGAACATGGAGAATGAATGTAGCCACCTTCTAACAGGAAGTTGCATCACAGCAGCAAAAAGAAAGCATTTGGAGATTTGGAGGAAGCTGAGAGCAATTGAAGGGCAGTTTTTGAGTTAAGAACATACACTTGAATGGTATTTTTTTTTAAACTAGAGTTTAGGGTTGTTTTAACAATAGCTCCCAACTGTCCCTGATTTGAAGGGACTGTCCCTGATTTGAAGGAACTGTCCCTGATTTGGAACAAATCCAAATGCAACATTCCCCACGCACACATTCATGGGAATAGCTATGATATTGCTGGGTGCTGTAATGACCACCGGCTGGAAACCACAGACAATCTGGATGGAGAAATGTCATCAGCACACCAATGATTCCTAGAAGGGTCCAAAGCTTTATTCACATTGTCATATGATACAAATAAGGCAATGTTTCAGAGTCGGGCAGGGCCCCCTTATCAGGCAAGTGACAAAGGGGCCCTACGTGACTCTAAAACATTGCAGTTTGTGTATCGTGTGATCATGTGAATAAAACTTTGACCCTTCTGAGGCATCCTTGGTGTGCTAAAGACATTTCTCCATTCTGATTTGGACAAAAGTCCCTCTTTCCACCTCATTTGTCCCTCATTTTGGTCTTATCTATAACGTTTCAAAAAGTGTTTCCCAGTGCTAAACCTTTCTTCCAATTTCTAAATTGGTGCATTTGTAAATTTCAAAAGCCAATATATAGGAATAGTAGTGGTAAAAAAGCACTTGTGGGTTTAACTAATCTTTTTTTTTTGTATAATTCTCCTTTAAGGGGGAGTGGCAGGGGGTGTGTCCTATGCCTACATACTTTTACTAATTGGTGTCCCTCGCATAATTGGTATGCTTTAACCTTAAAGTAGCACTATAGGCAACATTTTTTTTTTTTTTCATTTTTGATAGAGCAAGTGAGGGTTATAGTCACTGTCAGATTTTTTTTCACCATCTGTGTCCCATTTTGGAGATTTCGATTCACTTCCTATCCCATAGCCAAACAGGAAGTGGGATGAAATCCCTGTAAATTATAGGAATTCCTTGGGCCCCCCAGCTCACCAGAACTAGAGTACCCATTGGAAGATTTCCCCTCTATTACTTTTCTGGGGACAACCCAAAATGTGGGATTTTCTTTTCCTTTTCCAATTTTTTTTCTTTTAATGATAATGGTAAACAGGAAAAATAGAAAGGGTGAATCTCCTAAACAGGGGCACAGACAGCAATAAGAACCAGCATGTGTTCTAATACATCTCCACTCTATCCAAAACTAAAAAGGTTTGCCTTTAGTTATACTTTAACCTTACAACTAAACCTAACACAGCTCCCTAAACCTTAACCTAAATCTCTATTTTAAAATAATAATAGTATTAACAATAATAATAATACCACATTAAGTTTGCTTGGAATTGAGCTTTAGGGTACAGTCACACTACTGGATTGCATGTTACTGTACCACACGGGTATAATTGCACTGCCACACACTTCCATACATTTTGAATGGCACACCGACACACATATACTGAAACTGAAAACACACATGGGTTGTAGTGACCCACAATGCAGTACAGGAATATACATTGCCAACAAATGTATTGTTGGGGTTGAGGCGCAATGAAGGTGAATGCACTACGGCAGAATAAATCCAGCCTTGTGTACACAGAGGGGTTGATTTACAAAAACTGGAGAGTGCAAAATCTGGTGCAGCTCTGCAAAGAAACCAATCAGCTTCCAGGTTTCTTGTCAAAGCTTAATTGAACAAACCAAAGTTAGAAGCTGATTGGCTAACAAGTACAGCTGCACCAGATTTTGCACTTTCCAGTTTTAGTAAATCAAGCCCATTGTGTTAAACTCTCCTAAAATGTCCATGTGTACGCGACCTTAGAAATCCAAATCCAAGCAGCAGATGTTTCTCCCCTTCAGGACCAGCGCGGTGCACCACACACCTGTTCGCACGCTGTTTTCTAGCATGTCGATACCAAGCCGATCCGTTCATTGCTCTCTGTCTTGCAGCAAGGTTAGAACAGCAAAGAAACATGTGGGATGAGACAGAAAACTAGTGTCTGTTAAACATATGTATCTATATCAATTAAGACAACATTATTGGAGCCGCTTAGCAGCTGCTGAGCACAATCCAGCCGCCAGCTGTAAATCATGCGATAATCACGTGGAGATATTGCCTCACTGTAAATCACCATTACTTCTGCATTTCGCCTCCATTCATGCCAACACTGTTCCATTTTCTACTTTATTTCATGTTCAAAGGAAACCTGTTATGGGAGAAATAGGTTATGCCGCTGTTGCCCTTTTACGGCTCGTGTTGCACTTAAGATCGCGCCACAGGTGAGGAATTGGCAGAGGCGGGATCGCTAAAATGTACAGGGAGGGCATTCTCCTGTTTGTATGTGTCGCTGCTTTGCCAGCTGGATCAGCAAGGTATTCTCACTACCGAAAGTGACGCAAAATGTAAGTTGCTGTCAGTGAGACATCATCACATGAACATAAAAAAGAAGAGGAAAGCCACTCTTTGGATTTGTAAGCTGCTATCAATATTTAACGGGCTCTACAGATAAGTTCTTTCTGAGTGAAATGCGTCAGTGAGAAGACCATACAAGAAGTGATAGTGATACAGTACAGACCAGCGACAATTATAGTTCTTGTGTTAACGTTGAGTATTAATATTTGAGATCGCATGGTGTACTATAGGAAGATTATGCAACAAAAGTCCAGAATCTAGATCCCAACAGTGGGCTTTAACAGAACTAAGTGCACTCCTGTGAACTACAGGAGAAGTATGGCCAAAAGAGCTTTGGCTAAACTGTATGGGGTGGTTTCCAATATGAAAATTAACTATAGCAAGTCGGAGATTATGGGTGTCTCTCTACGCCCAGAACTTCGTGACCTGTTAACCAGCAATTTCCCCTTTAAATGGGCTCCGGTGGTGTTAAAATACCTGGGCACCCTACTCCCACCGGATCCGGCGGATGTGTTCCGCCTGAATTTTCCGCCCCTTCTGAGTTCGGTACGAGTTCTACTCGCAAAATGGACAGGAGGGCTTCATTCGTGGTTTGGGCACTGCAAAATCCTGAAGATGTCCATTTTACCTAAATTCCTTTATCTGTTCCAAACACTGCGGGTTTTTATTCCAGCTGCTTTTTTCCGTACGGTTGACTCATTGTTCTCTAACTTTATCTGGGCTGGGAAATGGCCCAGGCTCCCGAAACGAACCCTTACCCTACCTAAAGCTTATGGCGGTGTAGCAGTGCCGGACTCTAGACGATACTACCAGGCCGCACATCTGAACCGCTGGGTGGACTGGTTCAGGCATTCCCACCTGAAGCTCTGGTCAACTCTGGAAGGGGCTCTGTTCCCGATCTACCTCCTGGGGGCTCCTTGGTTTCGGGGAACCTTCCCCGACTCCGTGCGCCCACACCCTCTTATCGAACTGACCCTCCGAGTCTGCGAGCAGGCTGTCCTCAGGAGAGGCTTTTCGGACCTGCACTCCCCCCTGTTCCCGATTTTAGGGAACCCAGCTTTCCCCCCAGGCTGCGAACGGAACAGGTTCCGGGAGTTGCTGGAAGCGGGTTGCGCCCGGGCGGACCATTTCCTGATCAATGGTTCTTGGCCATCTCTGACTCAGTTAACGGACTTTGGTGGCCGTTTCGCACTTACACGTTGGCAAGCTCTGCAACTCCTACATTTCCTGAGGGGCCTGGGTCCCCCCTCCCGATTTGTGAGAGACCGTACACTCTTTGAGGACCTACTTGTGGGACCAGGACCCCTTCCCCATGCCCTCTCGCAGATATACTCCATGCTCTCCCTGCCGGAGCCGGAGTTTGTCCTACCGGGCATCCTAAAGTGGGAAAGGGAATAACACAGGACGTTTTCCATCACCCAAAGGCGGAACATCATCCGATTCACGTTAAAATCATCCATTTGTACCCGTATCCAAGAATCCAATTATAAACTAATTTCCCACTGGTACTATACTCTGGTGCGTCTCCGACGCATCTTCCCGGAGACTTCAGATAGATGCTGGCGTTGCAATCAATCGCAGGGCACCATGCTCCATATTTTTTGGAGTTGTCCTGCCCTACACAGCTTTTGGAGCGAGGTTAGATGGATAACCCAACCCAACTGATGACAGATCTTACCTTGCCTTTTTCTGTTACACTGCTCTGCCATGCCACCAAAATAATATAAACATTCGGTGTTACGCCACTTGCTGAATGCAGCTAAATCCTGCATCAATCTTTGCTGGAAGGAGTCTGCTCCTCCCTCCATCTCGCTCTGGTTGCGGAAAGTAAAATCGATCAATGACCTAGAGGACCTGGTACTGACCTCACAGGGTAGAAGGGAACGTTACTTTGCAACTTGGAACTGCTGGAACATGTTTATTTTCTCGGATGAGGGCCAGGCTCTGAGTGTGGATGCTGGCTCTTAGGTGCTATGGGGCTAACTTACCCGCATGGGATCCCCCCCTCGTCCTTGCCCGTCCTCTTCCTCTCCTTCCCATCCTCTATCCCCCCTCCCCCCCGTCCCCCTTCTTCCTTTCTTTTCAGATCCCTTCCTACTCTAACCTTTTTTTCTGACTTTTTTTTCTTTTTTTGCACTAATGTTGCCTTATGTACCTCAAGGATTGCACTGCTGTACTGTGTGTACATTTTGACTGAGTTTCATGTTTTATATTCTCTGTTTCAATAAAGAATTTGAAAAAAAAGAGCTTTGGCCATACTTCTACTTTAAGTCAGGATTTGAGAGGTATGTAGATGGCCTACTCCTATATCTAGGGCTTTGTCAAACTTTAGCTAGAGCTGCACAGCTTGTTTTTTTCTACAGGCTCCTCTTAGCTGTTCAGGCAGCTTTTTTGGTAAAGGTGAACAAACCCTTTAACCACTTCCTGCCTGGCCTATTGTCAAATGACAACTGGGTGGGACCTTTGTCGTTCTGGGTGGACTTCATTTTACATCCTTCCAGAATGGGCCTCTCAGGGGCCACGCTGCGCGTGATCTGTGACTGGCTGTGTCCACCAGATTACATGACAACTTTAAGCAATGAATGGCTTTGATTCATGCCATTCATTGTGCACAATTGTATTGCTAGCTGTGATTGGTCACAATGATCACATGATACAGATAGGGCCAATCACAGCCCATCTGTACCATGTGATTTGCTGTGGCCAATCACAGCTAATCACAACAATAAACACTGAATTAATCAATTTCATTCAGTGACAATGGTTGCTTATACCAGTGAAATTCACTGGTATAAGCAATCATAAGGTGTAAAAAAAAAAAAATCCTGATCACTTTCCAAGAGTAGTACAATGTTACTATAGTTACAATGTATTGCTCTGGTCACAGAGTGTTAAAAAAAAGTCATAACGAAAAAGAAAAAAAGGAATAAAAAAAAGAAAAAGAAAATCAAAACATTTAGAAAAAAGTATTATTATTATTATTTTTTTTTTACATAATGTCAACAGTCAGTATCCCTGATCACTGCCATACCAGTTATATGATGACGAAATGAGGCAGTCAGTACATCAGGATTGATCCATTTTCAGATATACAGTAATTAACCTTACCCACAGACTAAATAATAATTAAATAATAACCACTGATTTGGGGTATTTTCACCAAAGAAATGTAGCAGAATACAGTTTGGCCTAAATTTATAAAGAAAGAATAAGTATTTGGAAAAAGTTTTTAACAGAAACTAAGAAAAACGCGTTTTTTTTTTTCAACATTCACTGTCTTTTATTTGTTCATTTACCACCAAAAGAAATCTCTATTTGTGTGGAAAAAGTGATAAAAATGTAATATGGGTAGAGTGTAGCATGACCGCGCAATTGTCCTTCAAAGGGGGACAGTACTGAAAGCTGAAAGTTGGCCTGGGCAGGAAGGAGGTGAAAGTTGAAATAGTTAAAGAGGACCCAAAGTCATCCTTGTTTCCGTGATGCAACCATTGCTGGCTACTGACAGCTTCATCCAGGTGCAGGGTTTTTGGCCTTCATTGACCAAGGGGTTGGCGTGATGCTCGAGCATGCGCACTAGCACTGTGCCCAGGATGCATGCTGAACTATCAATGCACACTGCACAGTTTAGTATGCATTCAATAGAAGATTGCAAACAGGTAGGTGCGTTTATTTAATTGCAGAAGACATATAGCGTGTTACCTCGGAAAAAAAAAAACGGCTGTCTGCTTGGAATAAGGTTTACTTCCAATTTAGGGTCCTTTCACACGAACGATCCGATCAGATCCGCCTGTCAGTTTTTTAGGTGGATCTGATCGGATCCTCCATGCATCCCTATGGGGCAGCGGATGTCAGAGGAGACATGTCCGCTGACACCCGCTGCCATCCGCATCCGATCCTGTCCGTGAAATTCGGACGGATGTAAACCACTTCAAAGCCACAATGTATATATACGTATTGCGGTCTTGAAGTGGTTAGGCCCACCCTCACATTTCACACAACATGTGGGTACGAAGAATTCACCCACTGACTGTATTTATTCTCATTTTATTCAGTAGTTATTGGAATAATTAAAGTGATCTGATTGAGTGGTGAATACAGGGCCTAAACTTCTCAGTGTTCTATGGATTAGGGACTTGGCACCTAAGAGAGTTTGAATATTTATTGTTACGGGCAGGCTTGTGTTGCAATAATTGAACCGCCAAGGATGGCGTTACTCTCTGATCCTCCATGGGTGGTATGTAATTGGATGAGGACTCTAGCTGCTTCTTTCTTAATATATAATAAAAGGTGTTATACAGTTTTTTTTTTTTAAAGGTTACTTTATTTGCTGTTCAACTACGCTTACCGCTATAGGAGCGCATTTCCGCCAGTGGATACATTACAAAATGGTTTGGAAATAAAAAATGAATGTTATGGGCCCACTGACCACCCAGCTATAGTTTCACCTCAATTTCAACTAATAGACCTTTCGTAATATCTCCTGGCCCTGCAAATCTGTACAGAAATGAGCCACTAGTCAATGACATTTCACAGCGCAGACCCCTCAAGGAATGTCATTAAGGGGAGGGCTGGCAGCAGGAGAGAACATTCAGTGTGCCTGACTGCACATTGACAGAAGTCTACGGCCACCCGCTCTTCACAACAGCAAGATATATATTTGGATATATGTTATCAGACCTCATTTGCTTTAATTCTTGCCCCTGAGACAGAGTCGGAAAAAAAAAAATGTCCGAATCTCATTTCTGCAGAATGTCACCATGATAACACTTCAGTAAGTCCGAGCCTGCGGGCAACTCAAATTCCACTCCATTCAAGTACTTTTCCAATTTGTACCCTGTCACCAACTGAAACAAACTTATTGAATTTCAACACACAGCCTGTCTTTCAGGAATGAGTCTCTAAAACAAAATGTTGTCATTAATCAGAAGGAGAGAGGTCAGGGGTATGAGTGATTTGTTCCCTGGTGACGTGGCCAACTGGTAACATGTGAAGAGAGCTGCGGTGGTGTCATGATACAGTCCCTCCATGTAGACATGTCACTCTCAGTCTCAGGGAAGAGAGTGCCAAACCAAACACGATATATCTGCCAGGGATGCATTACTGCTACTAAGAGCCACACTCCAGGTACAAACAATTCCAAACTACTTGTCACCAGAACCAGTGTCCATTGGAAGATATCCCCTCTGTTCTGGTGACAACCCAAAATTTGGGATTTTATTTCACTTTCACTCTCAGTGATAATGGTAAACCAGACAAATAGAGAGGGTGAATCTCCCTAACAGGGTCACATACAACAGTAAAAACCTGACAGTGGTTCCAATTGCTCCCCACCACATCCAAAATTAAGAAAGGTATACCTATACTCCCAGGGAGCTATGGGAGAGTGAAGGATCATGGGAGAGTGAATATACTTCTGGGCTCTCTCTTGCTGCGGGGACTCGTGGAGAACGGATCGAGCTGAGAGATGCAGGAGGAGACAGTCTCTAGAGAGAGCAGAGCCCATCCTCAGTGGTGCAGAGGCTGGGAGTCACAGGGAGGTGACGGATCCAGTTGAGCTGAGTGCAGAGCGGGTAACGCTGAACTGACTAACCTGAACTGACTAACCTGAACAGCGAGAGCTGAACATTCCCAGTGAAGCAGCATCGTGAGGAGATATTCTGCCTGGGGACTGGGTAGTCACAGGTGGATGCTGCTGCTGTGAAAGAGTGCCTGGTGACACCGGAAATCGCAAGTATAAACCTGCATCCATCATACACTGACTGCAGATAGGATTTCATAGACACCATTACACTTGGATTACAAATATCACACTGAAGAGTAATAAAGAGCTCAGGCCTATCTCAAACAAGCTAATCCCCCACGTCTTTCTAAACGTTCCCTGAAGATATTGGAGGAAGACTTCTCTGTTGAGGAGTTTCAATTGGCACTGAAAACCACTCCAATAGGTAAAGCCCCCGGCCCCGATGGCATATTTTAAAAAATTTGGGGACATCCTACTCCCATACCTGACCTCCTATGCTAATTCCATCTCTAAATCTTCCAGTTTTGGAGATTCTTCGTCTTATCCAAGTGATCACAGAGGATTCCATCCCACTGGACCCATGGATTGTTCTCCTTCATGGCACCACTAAGCCTTTATCTAAATACAAACGCTCAGTGATACCCCACATGCTCAACGCTGCTAAGGCCCTGATACCTGTCTACTGGGGCACCTCTACCATACCCACGATACGGCCATGGCTACGTAGGGTGGATGAGATATGCCAATTTGAAGAACTTCCTTTTATTGTGCGAGGAAAAGTGGAGAGATTCAGTTCCATTTGGCTCCCTTGGTCGTCTTAGAAGACTACTTTGTCCTACATTACCTTGCTTGCAGCTGACACCTCTGAGGGTTGATTATACTCTGTTGTTGGTCTTTGCTCTTTGTGAAACTTCTTTGTATCTACCATATTGCATGTGCATCACCCGTGGCCTACTCCCTCCCTTCCCCTCCCCTCACCCCACCCTCCTTCCCTTCTTCTACTTTTCCCTTCTTCTACTTTTCCCTTCTCTCCTGTCTGCTTCCCCTCATCCTTTCTCTTACTTCTCAACTCCCTCTTTGTTTTCTCCGACATTGACTGTTCTCTGCTAAGTATATTACTCTTGTTATATGCTACTTATGGTTGGCGCTTGAATCTTTATACGATGTCTTACATGCTTTGTGATGCTATTATATCATTCCATTGTTTGTTGGAATTCGCAGTGTCGGATTGTGTTGTCTTTGTTTCTTGAAAAATTTTTAATAAAGAGAAATTAAACAAAAAAAAAAATAAAGAGCTCCAACTGCCGGCGAAGATTCTGCAAGGCCTTGCTAGAGCAGGAACTTTATTACTCACAATTCTTAAAGGGCGCTCATTGACATAATGATAGATTCTCATTAGATAAACATGAGATATTATCAGTTCTGATTTTAGTAGAAGTTAAGCAAGGTTTATGGATAATACATCCAATAGTAGCCCTGATAATTATTTCAGTCACTCTCACTTATTGAATATAATATTTTGTTGATTAAGCATTTATCCCTGCAGTGTCGGTCTTTTAAACCCTTTCTTTTATAGTAATTGGGGTTTAGGGGAGTGACACTGTGATATCTGTTATTGCAGAATCCCATTTGTTCTTATTAACTTGTTGGATTCATCTTTTATCCCAGTAAACAGTCAAACTTGTATTTTATTGTGTCAGTGTATCTTTGGAGAACACTTCTGAAATGTCTGAACCTATAGTGCCAAGCTGGTTGGATACTTCTCAGGGTCAGGGGAGTGCAGAGGAACTTCCACTAACCAGCAGCCCTCAAGGGGGTCGAGCTACAATAACAAAAAGGCAGGTTTGATCCACTCACAGGCAACTGTTAGGCATTTTGCCAAGGCACCCCTGAAGAACCTGGAAGGCATCCATGGCACCCTGGTTGTGAAAGGCTGCTTTAGACCAATGCATTACAAAATTATCACGTCAGTGCACCGATGTTGTGTCACTTCCGGTAGTACAATGTCTTAGTATCATTTCCATGGAACCACTATTGTGTGTTATAATGTATCACTTCCAGTACAACAATGTCTTACAATGTATCACTTCCAGTACAACAATGTCTTACAATGTATGTATTGCTTCCAGTACAACAATGTCTTACAATGTATCGCTTCCAATACAACATTGTCTTTCAATGTATTGCTTACAGTAAAACAATGTCTTACAATGTATCACTTCCAATACAACAATGTATCGCTTCCAATACAACAATGTCTTTCAATGTATTGCTTCCAGTACAACAATGTCTTACAATGTATTGCTTCCAGTACAACAATGTCTTACAATGTATCACTTCCAGTACAACAATGTCTTACAATGTATTGCTTCCAGTACAACAATGTCTTACAATGTATCGCTTCCAGTTAAACAATGTCTTACAATGTATGTATTGCTCCCAGTACAACAATGTCTTACAATGTATCGCTTCCAGTACAACAATGTCTTGCAATGTATTGCTTCCAGTACAACAATGTCTTACAATGTATTGCTTCCAGTACAACAATGTCTTATAATGTATCGCTTCCAGTACAACAATGTCTTACAATGAATGTATTGCTTCCAGTACAACAATGTCTTACAATGTATCGCTTCCAGTACAACAATGTCTTACAATGTAATGCTTCCAGTAGAATAATGTCTTACAATGGATCGCTTACAGTACAACAATTTCTTACAATGTATCACTTCCAGTAGAGTAATGTCTTACAATGTATCACTTCCAGTACAACAATGTCTTACAATGTATCACTTCCAGTAGAGTACTGCCTTATAATATATCACTTCCAATAGAATACTGCCTTACTGTCTCACTTCTAGTGGACCACTGTGTTACAATCTATCAATTACATGCAGCTGAACACTGTCCTACAATGTATCATTTCAATTGAACCACTATGTCACAATGTTTTACTTCCAATAAAACACTGTCTTACAATATTTAATTTTCAGTAGAGCGGTCTTACAATGTATCACTTCTAGTAGACCTCTGTGTTGCAATGTATAAATGACTTCCAGTAGAACACTGTCTGCCTGGGTTCACACTTGTGCACTGTAGACCCCACATGTCATTTACATGAAAATCACACTGCATTGCTGTGCACATCACATGTGATATCTTCGGCCGGTGTGATTTCAGCCATACATTTTATATGGCTGAAATCTCATTGCATCCGCACCAAAATTGTGCAGGACCATTCTTCCCCTTTTCTGGTGATCTGTTTCAAGGTGTTACTAAGATAACATTGAAACCTGCAGCAGGTCGCATGGACACGGTGCGATTGCAATGCGATGCGGGAGACACACAGGATTCACTGTGTTTCCTGCTTGGTATAAGTGTGAACCAGGGCTCTTACAGTCTATCACTTCCATTAGTGCACTATGTCACAATGTATTACTTCCAGTAAAACAATATTACAATGTATCATTTCAATTAGAACCGTGCCTTACAATGTATCACTTCCAGTAGAATAATGTCTTACCAAAATGTATTACTTTAAGTGGACCAATATGTCATAATGTATTACTCCCAGTAAAACAATATTACAATGTATCACTTCCAGTAAAATAATGTCTTACAATGTATCACTTCCAGTAGAATAATGTCTTACAATGTATCACTTACATTAGACCACTATGTCCCAATGTATTACTTCTAATAAAACAATATTACAATGTATCATTTCAATTAGGACAATGTCTTACAATGTATCACTTCCAGTAGAAGAATGTCTTACAATGTATTACTTCCAGTAGAATTATGTCTTCCCAAAATGTAGCACTTCAAGTGGACTACTATGTCACAATGTATCACTTCCAGTAGAATACATCCTTATAATGTATCACTTCCAGTGGATTACTGTGTTACAAAATATCACTGCCAGTGAACCACTATGTTGCAATGTATCACCTGCAGCAGAACAATGTCTTACAATGAATCACTTCTAGTAGAACACTGTCCTACAATGTATCACTTTCAGTGGATCACCGTGTTACACATTATCACGTCACATGAACCACTATGTTACAATATATCACTTCTAATAGAACATATCACTTCCACTGGATCACGGTGTTACAATATAATGCTTACAATGTTTCACCTCCAGCAGATCACTGTTTTACTGCCTATTTTTTCCCTGTTTTCCAGCATATTACTTCCAGTACCATACTGTCATACATTGTATTTCTAGTGCACCCATATGTTACAATGTATTACCAAAAGTGAAGCCATGCATTACAACTTATCACCACCATTGGTAATGGCTGTGATGACCATGCAGCTGTCAGGAAACAGAAGAGTTATGCCCCGTACACACGTTCAGATAAACATACGACAAAACTCAATTGGACCTGATCGCACGATAATCTGATCGCTAGTACACAGCTTTCGACAGCCGATCACGACAGTTCGTCCAACAAAATCCAAAGGGACAAACAGGAAAACTTCTGTCGTACGATAGCCCCACGAACAACAATTGTTTCATCAGTATAGTATGTGTCCACTAAAAACCGATCGACAAAGACCGCGCATGATCAGAAACACTAAAATAGCAAAGAAAAAGCCTGGCTGCCATTGTTTTTGTTTTGCACCATCTGATACATAGCTAAGCAACCAGGAAGCTTTTCCCGAATCATACGACAAAAATCATACGGTTTGTACGCATTGTTGAATTCAATGTTAGTATCATGCAACAAAATGCGGACGATAAGTCGTCCGATTATCTGCAAGTGTATACGGGGCTTAATACTGATTTCAGAGACACTTCTGAGGAAAGCGCAAAGCTTTGACCAAACCGTTACCTCTTCCAATCATCTGACAGTGTTTTCATATATTGCGTAGACAACCAAATTCTGTTCACTACCTGCTGAAAGAAACAATAACCAACAGATTTGTCCCCACATCAGTAAAACGACGGGGCCCACATGGACTGTCAAGCTTTTATCACATAACAGCTGTTAAACATATACAGATTTAGATCCCTCAGGGATATTTTTCTGCATAGATGACAAAAACAAGCAGAGGAAAAAAACTTTTCAATGTACTACATTCTCCTCCTGGACTCCCGCTATTAGGATGCAAAACTTTTCCTTCTTCAAAGTCTGTCAGTCATTTCTCAATTCTTTCCTGAGGTTTTATGCTGTACCTGTCATCACAATCTACTTGATAATGCTATGTTTAAAACCAAAGATGATCACATAAATCTCCAGTTGATCAGCTATATACACAGTTATAGTTAGGGATAGGGGCTAGGGTTAGTATAAGGGCTATGGTTAGGGTTAAGGATTAGGCTTAACGTTAAATGTTGGGGTTATAATGCTAACCCTTACAATTAATGCTAGCCCTTAACCCTAACATTTAACTCTCAGGCCCCTTTCACACATACGATCCGTTTGTCCGTTTTTCATCCATCCGTTGACGGATGAAAAACAGACATCAATGCATCTCTATGTAAAAACGGATGACAACGGGTGATCATCCGTTAACATCCATTTTCATCCGCTTCCGTCAATGTCCGTTTTTTGGAACGGATGAGTGCCCTATTTTTCATCCGTCAAAAAAAAAACGGATCGGACGAAAAATGGATGTACACAGACAAACGGTCCATTTTGCATTGGTAGTGGATGTAAAAAAAAAAGGATGAAAAAAGGATGAAAATGAACAAAAAATGGATGAAAACGGACAAAAAAAGGATGAAAAATGGATGAAAACGGATGAAAAATGGATGGAAAACAGATGGAAAACTGATACATTTTGACGTGACTGAACTGATGAACTGAACGGACCGTATGTGTGAAAGGGGCATAAACCCTTAACCATAAGGCTAAGATTTAACCCTATCCCTAACTCTTAACCCTACCATTTAATGCTAACCCTAAACCTAATGTTTAACCCTAACCTTTACATATAACGCTAACCCTAACCTAAAACTGTCATATTTTCTTATTGGCCAAAATAAAAAAAAAGAAGCAAAACACATCAAAAACACAGTTCCATTGAAGTCAATTGCACCATAAAAGCAGTTTGCTGTGGGGAATTAGTCCCTGATGTGAATGTGTCCCATAAGAAACCATGTTAAATGATTTCTGCAAAGCACACTAAAATTGCATACATGTGAACCAAGAGCTACAGGAGATTACATGAAGGAATAGCAATTGTTATATACAGTATATACCTCTTCTTCGTAGATCTGAGCCTTTCTCAACCTTTTTACACAGAGGAACCTTTAAAATAACTTTGAGGTCTCAGGAAACCCTTGCTTATCTACAGCTCATGGGACATTGCCATGAACTGTCAGTTGGGAATATAGGAATAAATAAAACATTAAGGAGTATTGAAACAAATAATATTATATATGGCCTAGAAAATAAATTCAGACCATAGATATTGCACTACTCCCTCACATTGGTGGTCATTGGAAAAGTGTCCTTTACATGATGGTCTGGTGGTCTGAAGTGTTAAGTTACATTGGTTGCCTGTGAAGAATGGCCCCTTTAGATCAGGGACCAGTTGAGAAGGTCCCAACGATACTGTTGGTCCATGAAAACTATGAATACCCCCCTCCCTCCACACACTTTACAGATAGCAGAGAGGATCCTTGGTGTCAGTGGTAACCAGTGTTGGGGGTAACTAGTTAAAAAGTAACGGATTACAGTTACTACATTACTTTTTTGGTAAGGAAGTAACGTAACTAGTTACAATACTAATATTGGTAACTACACTATTTTACTAGGCTATAGGAAGTAACTACACTACTTTACTAGGCTATAGGAGGTAACTACACTACTTTACTAGGCTATAGGAAGTAACTACACTACTTTACTAGGCTATAGGAAGTAACTACACTACTTTACTAGGCTATAGGAGGTAACTACACTACTTTACTAGGCTATAGGAAGTAACTACACTACTTTACTAGGCTATAGGAGGTAACTACACTACTTTACTAGGCTATAGGAAGTAACTACACTACTTTACTAGGCTATAGGAGGTAACTACACTACTTTACTAGGCTATAGGAGGTAACTACACTACTTTACTAGGCTATAGGAAGTAACTACACTACTTTACTAGGCTATAGGAGGTAACTACACTACTTTACTAGGCTATAGGAGGTAACTACACTACTTTACTAGGCTATAGGAGGTAACTACACTACTTTACTAGACTATAGGAGATAACTACACTACTTTACTAGGCTATAGGAACGCGCTTTCCTGCGTTACCCAAGCCGTGCGATACAATCGTTATTTCGAAGAATAGAGAGGGATGAAGTTTATGACTTTTTGTTGCACTTATGTTTTATTCTGTTTTTTCAGGTTTTGTTCTCATGTTTCCCAAAGCCTGTGTTTATACAATAAACTCTATGCAGAAAGAGTGTCATGTATCTTCTTCTACACGATCAATTAAGAAAGAGGAAAGTAAAGTAATAAGTAGTGAAGTTACTTTTCAAATGCAGTAACTAGTAAAGTAATCTCATTACAATTTACAGAAGTAACTAGTAACTAGTTAAATTTTTTGAGTAACTACCCCAACACTGGTGGTAACTTATCTGAGATATAGAAATTGCTTATTGATCAAGGAACCCCATGCATCCTCTAGAGAAATTCTGGCTGAGAAAGGCTGCTCTAACCATAGTGACACAAACTCCAGCCTAGCCTGGCTTTGGTTAAGAGGGCACCAAGTTGCTTCTTGATTTTTCTTTTTACATTTAAACATTGTGTAAGCTTTCTAAAATAAATAAAAATAAAGTTACATTTTAGGTACTGTAAATTTATTTCATAGAAGGTGTCGGGAACTTTGTGGTTACCAAGATTTGCTATGAAAAAACAAATAATTGGTGTATCTGATCCTCTCAAACACCACATCCCAATAGTTGTCAAACTATTATTAAATATCTGTAAAAAGAAGAAGAGCAAAGGAACTTTCAAGGTGCTATAGTATTCCCTCCCAAGAAAATGCACAAACGATCCTGATAACTTTGAGGTATGTGAGCATGGTTTTAACTGGCCTCCTCTTTTGGGTTAGTTATTGTATTTGGAAACCATTCTATTCTTCATTTTGTGCCCCCCCCCCCCCCCCCATTCGTTATAGGTGGCGGAATTACATCCTCCCTTGGTATCGCCCCTGGGCCTATAGCTGGGACCATCAGGGAGCCTACTTGCCTGGCCTATTATCACTTCCCTCCCTGTTTCCACACCCTGTGTGCCTTCAGACTTACAACTAAACCTTTATGCTCTGGACGATATACATATTTGTAAGTTACCTCATTATGTATATACTGTATGTATGCATACAGATGTTCTTTGCCTTTGAATGTCTATGTTGCTTGTATTTTATCAGCTGCATCCCTTGAACCCCTGAAGAAGCTCAACTTGTGAAACCCGTTGGGACATCACACCTCCCCATATCCTGTTTTCGTCCATACCTCCTTGATATAAGCATAATATGGATGTATACTGTATACATCTAATAATGCAGACTATCATTGGAGAAGGCGTATGGGGTTTTGCTGATTATGTACAAACTAACATCCATTTAAAGTTGTTTTTATTTTCTTGAGGCCTTTGTTTACATTTAAGATGTTTCTGTAATAAATTTGCAATTTTATTTGGTCTTTTGTGTATTTTCCTGGGGGCAATACTATAGCACCTTGAAGGTCCCTTTACTCCTCTTTTTTGACAAAAGATTTGCTATAAAAGAAAAAATTACCTAGATGGGTATATAAATGAAATTCCGTCTTGCTTTCACCTACTGTATAAAGGGCAGTCAGTCTCACCTGAGCCATATGAAAATGTAAAAACTCCATTCTTTGTTGGTTTCTGAAGGTACTGGTACTGATTTATGTAAGTTACAACAAAGGAAAGGAAAGCGAGGACCTCAAAATAGTAACTTGGAGATACCAGCCTGTCGTGTTGGACATGCCTGCAACATCCTACCAGATGATGGCTATCATTTAACACTACAGTGAGTCATTCATTACTGTTCAACAAATGTATTTTTTTTTTTTCGTCTTTTACTTTTATTGTTATACTATTTTATTGAATAAATTGTAATTTTAAAAATGAAGTAAAGTGGCTTACATGTACAGAGCCTCAAAGGTATAAAGTCAGGTACATCATGACGAGATCATAGACAAGGTTAAATACGCTAACAAAAATTTGTAACAAATAAGCTTAATAGCTACATGGATTGGAAGGTCAATGTGCAACTGTGCAGTCACTTACAATGATAACAATGAAAGTCTATTATAACGGAGAAAGTATGCAGTAATCGGAATTCTAGAAATCAGGTTTCCTAGGCATGGAAGGGGATCAGTCGAAGAAAGAAGAGAGATGAAAAAATGGTGGAAGGGGAGAGGGGAGAGAAAAAAACGGAGGGAATAGAAGAAACAAGGAGAGGGGTGACGAAGGCAAGGGGGTAAGAGGCTAGGAGGCCGTATAATGGGTAAGGTCAAGAAAGTGTCCAAGGTAGGCTGCCAATATGGAGCAATGCCAAAAAACCAAACTAAACTCATGCTCAACAGTTAAGCTGGCCATACACGGTTAGATTTTTTTTGTTCAGCCAGCAGGCTGAAAAAAAAAAAAAAAAAACCAACACAGACTACTTCATTTGCCTGGATTGAAGAATTTCCCCCTGCTGGGATATTGTATTTTGACAGCTACAGCTGCTAATCAATAGAAAATGTTCCTATATCCTTTCAGTAGCTGTCCATTAAACAATTGACTTTGTTGAGAAGGGGAGCCCATACACTGATCAAGATCCAGCCAACCTAAGATTGAGGCTCCAATCACACTTGGCGACTTGGAATTGCCATGATTCTGCCTACAGAAATTTGAAATCATGGTAAAACAGACATGCATTTTGGTGCCATTTATTGTTAATGGCACCCCAAATGCGATTTTGTGTCAAGAGGAAATAGCAGAAAAATGCACCTTTAAAATAGTGCGAAGCTCATCACCCAAATAGGAGCAGGAGCTTCTTTGGGTGACAAACGCACATAGAGCAGCCCATTGAAATGACTAGCCTGCACTAAAGAAATTGTGATTCCCGAATTTTGATGAGTGTATGGCCAGCTTTACTTGTAAACCTTTTGTAATGTAACAACCTGTATATCCGAGCTATAGTGTCTGTACTGCTCTTATATCACAATAAAAATACAAACCCAATTCCAAAAAAGTTGGGACACTGTACAAATTGTGAGTAAAAAAGGAATGGACTAATTTACAAATCTCGTAAACATATATTTTATTCACAATATAATATAGATAACATATCAAATGTTGAAAGTGAGACATTTTGAAATGTCATGCCAAATATTGGCTCATTTTGGATTTCATGAGAGCTACACATTCCAAAAAAGCTCGGATAGCTATAAGAGGCTGGAAAAGTTAAATGTACATATTAAGAACAGTGAGAGGACCAATTTGCAACTTATTAGGTCAATTGGCAACATGATTGGGTATAAAAAGAGCCTCTCAGAGTGTCAGTGTCTTTCAGAAGTTAAGATGGGCAGAGAATCACCAATTCCATAATAGTGTAAATTTGCTGTCCCCTCAAAATAACTCAACACGCAGCCATTAATGTCTAAACCGCTGGCAAAAAAAAGTGAGTACACCCCTAAGGTAAAATGTCCAAATTGGGCCAAAAGTGTCAACATTTTGTTTGGCCACCATTATTTCCCAGCACTGTCTTAACCCTCTTGGGCATGGAGTTCACCAGATCTTCATAGGTTGCCACTGGAGTCCTCTTCCACGCCTCTATGACGACATCACGGAGTTGGTAGATGTTAGAGACCTTGAGCTCCTCCACCTTTCATTTGAGGATGCCCCACAGATGCTCAATAGGGTTTAGGTCTGAAAACATGCTTGGCCAGTCCATTACCTTTACCCTCAGCTTCGTTAGCAAGGCAGTGGTCAGCTTGGAGGGGTGTTTGGGGTCGTTATCATGTTGGAATACTTCCCTGCGGCTCAGTCTCTGAAGGGAGGGGATCATGCTCTGCTTCAGTATGTCACAGTACATGTTGGCATTCATGGTTCCCTCAATGAACTGTAACTCCCCAGTGCCTACAGCACTCATGCAGCCCCAGAACATGACACTTCCAGCATCATGCTTGACTGTAGGCAAGACACACTTGCCTTTGTACTCCTCAGCTGGTGGCCGCTACACACGCTTGACACCATCTGAACCATCTGATACATTACATTGTATAAAAGTGTCATTTCTTCAGTGTTGTCACATGAAAAGATAAAATAAAATATTTACAGAAATGTGGGGGTGTACTCACTTTTGTGAGATACTGTATATATGTGTGTGTGTGTCTGTCGATATGTATTTGTGTATATACTGTATGTGTCTGTATATATGTGTATATATATATGTGTGTGTGTGTGTGTGTGTGTGTGTGTGTGTGTATGGCTGCAGCCAGACTTAGTGGAGGGAGATTTCTGCAGCATATTTGGCAAGTACAGAATCACAGTATATATAAAATAATATGCAAAGTGGTTGGAGGGAAGCTTCAGAATGACAAATATGTGTTTTTTACAAATTATTTAATCGGACTGCAGTTCCTCTTTAAGTACGCCCATGTGACCAGGTTGAAAATTTAACTCCAGGCAAGCAACAAAGTATACATACATACATACATACATACATACCCTATATACTCGACTACTGTATAAGCCGAGTTTTTCAGCACATTTTTTTGTGCTGAAAACGCCCCCCTCGGCTTATACTCGAGTCATAAAAAAAAAACATGTCCTCGGCCGGCCCGACGTCCTCCTGAGGCACCTTAGATTTAAAAATGGCGCTGCCCGGCGGCGGCACATGCACGATGACTTGTTGGCGCCGGGCAGCGCCATTTTTAAATCTAACGCGCCTCAGAAACAGGTAAGTGAGATTCCTCCACAGCCGCACTACCTGCCATCATGCGGGGCTGCGGGCATACTACAAGAGATGCAGTGCTGCGGGCATGGTACACCTGTAATAAACAAGCAAAAAAAAAAAACACCTGTACAATGCCCACAGCACTGCATCTCCTGAGGTATGCCCACAGCCCTGCATTCTCCTGTACCATGCCAACAGCCCTGCATACTCCTGTACAATGCCCACAGCCCTGCATTCTCTTGGACCATGCCCACAGCCCATCATTCTCCTGTACAATACCCACAGCCCTGCATTCTCCTGTACTATGCCCACGGCCCTGCATTCTCCTGTACAATGCCCACAGCCCTGCATTCTCCTGTACTATGCCCATGGCCCTGCATTCTCCTGTACCATGCCCACAGCCCTGCATTCTCCTGTACAATGCCCATAGCCCTACATTCTCCTGTACTATGCCTACGGCCCTGCATCCTCCTGTACAATGCCTACAGCCCTACATTCTCCTGTACCATGTCCGCAGCCCTGCATTCTCCTGTACCATGCCCGCAGCACTGCATTCTCCTGTACGATGCCCACAGCACTGCATCTCCTGTACCATGCCCACAGCTCTGCATTCTCCAGTACCATACCCGCAGCCCCTGTTTTGGGTCTTGTGGTGGTCCAGTTGGGTCCAGTAGCTGCTGCATTTCCCACCCTAGGCTTATACTCGAGTCAATCATTTTTTTCCATTTTTTTGTGGGAAAATGAGGGGCCTCGGCTTATATTCGGGTCAGCTTATACTCGAGTATATACGATAATACATAAAAAGCAAACCAATAGACCCATATTTCTGTCACTCTATTAGCATGCTCCTTTTAATGGAGCACAACTGTCTCCATGTGCTGTATCTCTCACTCCCACTCTAAGCTCTGCTGTACAGTGACAGCAAAAGCATATCCCTGCTTGCATATAAAAAAATAAAAATAAAATATTAATGCATACAGAGCTGCATTAATATTCACCTTGTTTATCTGCCTGGAGTTCAAAAATGCATATTGTCTACCCTTTAGTGATCTGTTCTTTGCCACATTGCTGAAAAGTGACAAGTCCTCTGTGTTAAAAGTTACAGTCTATAGATGTTCTTCCTGTAACACTGATAAGCTCCTAATCAGCACACACCTAATAAAACAGATTGCAAAGTTCACCAGAGCCGATGACAGCATTACTTCCAACCATAAGTAGTAACTATTTAGCCGTCTGTTCTTAATGAGCCAGAAGGTAATTGTATCAAATTGTACCTAATTCTCTTCATTAATTACTTTCTTCCGAAGATATCACAACTCTGATAAGTTCAGTGTCCCAGGTAGTTGTTATAATAGGTACTTTGTAATTCAGACCAATTGGATGTGCAGTACGGAGCAATAAGTATGTTTAATAATGGAAATAAAACAAGTGTGCCGCTATGCAGATCCTTCAGTGGCAGGTGTGCAGAACCCCCAGCAGCATTTATAGGATTCTACCAAGAAGTGGGAAGGAGGTCCTAAAGGTTGAAGTTGTGACCAGGGGACTCTCTGCTTTTGGGGTTTTATTGGCCTCCTGGTCCAATCTCAAATGCCATTCCCAACACTCAGAAAAGTGTATATAGAGGCAAACATTTTTTTTCTTTTTTTGTTAGCTATGAAAAGGATAGTGAGAGGTTTAAACCCCTGTCTGATTAATTTTGCGGTGTTCTTGCTGTCAAGATTCAACCTCTGCGCTTGTCCTGGTGAGCACTGCCATCAAACAGGAGGTAATGAGAAATCCATGATTTTACAGTTGTCACCAGAACAAGAGACGAGGGCATCTGTTCAGATGGTAACTGTGTCTGTGAGAGGGATTTCCCCTCACTTTGGAGAGATTTCCTCTTACTTCCTATTTATATCCCGGATTGGAAGTGAAGAGAAACCTCCCCAACGGAATACAGCCAATAATAAAAAAAGAAAGACGCAGAGGTTTTACCCAATTCCATATGCTACCTAAGGCTAAAAAAAGTTTTGAATTTAAATTACTCCCCAGCACCCTATTAAAGCCCCATTTTGGGAAAAAAATATTTTTTTCTTGCCCTCCCTCCTACTTACCTTTAACCCATCTCTAACTTTTTCCCCCTCTTACCTTGTAAAACCAGATATGTTTTCTCTGGTTTCCCATCCAGGTCCTCCTATTTCCAGATGGAAGGACTGCTGATTCAGTGCTGCATTTAATTCTTCTCCCGGAGATTGCAGATTCACTGCCATGTCACCCCCCTCTGATGACGTTGTCCTCTTCTGTCTTCTGAGAGGACCCTACTGCAGCCCAACCAATAGATAGTGTCTACGTCAGGCAGGCACTGATGTGGTCTCCTGAAGAAGATGATCAAGCTGTGGCTGTGGCTACATGGTTTTTAGATAGGGTTAGGTTTTTTCTTTTCAACATAATAATCAGCTAGAGGGGGGTAGGCATTAGGTGTGGGAGGGGTAGGATTTTATCCAGAAGTAGAGCTTTGAAATACCAGTCGGCAGAGAGTTTCTTCTATCATCATGGTGGCCTGGTGACTGGAAATGGAGCTGGCAACCTGGAGTTAGTGCCCTCCCCACTGGCAATAACTCGCAAAGACCCGATTCATCAGAGAGCTTTTTCTATTATTACAGTGACTTGGTGACTATGAAGTGACCCAACGATCTGGTGCTAGTGCCTCCCCACCACAAATAGCTCTCAAAGACTCAGTCACCAGAGTGTTTTCTATCATCATGGTGATCTGCTGACTGGAAATTGACTTGACAGTTGGGAGCTAGTGCTTCCCCACTAACATAACCCAGTTCACCTGGGTGATCTGGTGACTGTGAACTGACCTAAGGACCTGGCGCTAGTTCCTCCCCAACATCAATAACTCTCAAAGACTGTCAGTCGCCAGAGTGTTTTCTGTCATGATGCTGACTTAGTAACTGGGAAAAGACCTGTTGACCTGGAGCTAGTGACTCTCTACCGGAAATACCTCTCAAAAAAGTTAATTGCAAAGGGGGTTTTTTTCTGTCGTCATGGTGACCTAATGATCAGGAATTGTCAAGCTCTGCTTTACAGTATAATATTTTATCAATGTTTTCAGAAATAAAGCACATTGGCTGAAATTCAGGGCAGACAGCTCAGTGATCACGCTATAGTTTGCTCCCATTCATCTCACGGCATATATATAATTTGAAGTTTAGATCTATCAGCCCATTCAGCACTTGTCCGCCTAAATTCCTGAAAGGAGCACACAGCTATTTCTATGTTCTTGTCCCCTATAATTTCCCTTCAATGGGAAAACTGCAGGGATTTTGTTACAGGTTTACGGTAAATAATGATTTGTGCGATGCAGCAGAATGTGGATAGTATTAAAATATAGTTTGATGTCAATCACAGTGAAAGGACTTATTTGAAGCTGGCTGATATCTATAGTTTTTCCTCGGCCAGGAAACTGCATTGGAGGAGCCCACACAGGGTTGAGATTGTTTGTGTGCTACATTAGGGATGCCATATTGACAAAATGGCTTTCATATGCATTATTAATGGGTGATAAGAAAACACAAATCAATACCCCCTTCCAGCTCGTGAATCACTCCTAAAGAGAAGGAAAACTGAAGGGATTGAAAACACCTGCAATCAGAAGTCTGCTAGCTAGATGAGGAACCTATTACCTAATGTAACCATTAACCATTAAAGCTTAATACAAGGCTACACAGCTGTACACACATAATACCTATAATCAGGACCATTTTACCTGGCAAAGTATTTGCAATTTTGTCCAGTCAGTCATGAGAACAATACAGCCCTGCCAGAGAGTAAAACCAGGATGGTTTTCTACAAACTCTTTCTGAAGGGCCGTACACACTTGGCGAAAATCGGACAAAATATCCTCCGATTTTTCTCTCTCATGCTCAGCGTTCATTACCATTTTTAGTTGACAGTGCATAATGTTCACGAAATTTCTCGTCCGATTTTTCTTTTTTTTGGCACATTTGTTCCTAGACTTCCGGGTTGTCAGCAACTTCAGATCATGCGCGGTCTTTCATATCCGATTTTTCACGGATGTACTGCATACACAACGAAAATCGGTCATCTGGGGACGGACGAAAAAAATTTTGGTGTTTGTCCCTCCGTTTTTTTTCGTTGAAAATGTCGGCATCAGCTGCTGAAAGTTGTGTACACACTAGGCGAAAATCGGATGATTTTACCTCGGACGGGAATTTTCGGCAGATTTTCTACTAGTGTGTGCCCCACTTGAGTTGCAATAAGATAAGAGATATCAGCCACACAGAGAATTGATTTGCATTGTTGGAAGGAGTAGTAAAGTGGAACCACTGTGTAGTGCTGCTAAGCAGAGAGTATGTATTAAGCAAATATGAATATCTATGTAAAGTGATTGTAAAGTCTATTTTTTTTTTAATGACAGAGATATTATACTTACACTTCTGTGCAGTAGTTTTGCACAGGGAAGCCTGGATCCTCCTCATCTCGGGTCCCTCTTTGCTGCTCCTGGCTCCTCGCTCCTGTTGAGTACCCCCACAGCAAGCAGCTTGCTATGGGTGCACCCGAGCCGAGCTGCAGCACTGTGTATTCATTCAGACTCAGAGCTGCCATTTGGCCCCACCCTCTCTCTCCTGATTGGCTAACTGACTTTGATTGGCAGCCGCAGGAGCCAATAGCTACGCGACTGTGTCTCAGCCAATAAGGAGGGAAAGTCCCAGGCGGCCGAGGGACTCGTGGACAGCGCTGGACAGAGCTGGGCTCAGGTAAGTATTAGGGGGTGCTTGGGAGACTGCTGCACACAGAAGGATAGAATGCATTAAGATAAAAAATCCCTTTGACTTTAAGCCTAGGTTCACACTGAGGCCGTTTTGACATTGTGGGAGTTCATTTCAAGCCGGCATTTCAGTACGACTTCGGGGGCAACTTCACAGAGGTCTGTGCGGGTTCCTGCACAGATATCTATTGAAATCGTCCCCGGAAGTCGCCAAAAGTAGTACAGACGATGCAATTGCAAGCAATTGTCTCCGAGCTGACATGCGATTTAACATGTCAAATCGCATGTCAAATCGGACCAATGTGAATGTGGGCTACAACTCCTTTAACTAATAATGGGCTTTGGGTATAGAACACATGCTCAAAATTGTTTGAAACAGAGTTTAGCAGCTGAAATACAATGTAACAACACTATTGTTACATTGTATTTATTCTATTTCTTGCAAAAGCAGATCAAAGGGGTAACCTTTGACCTGCATATATTATATCTGTTAAAGTGGTTCCAAAGTCTTAGGCCCCTTTCACACATGCGGCTGTTCAGTTTTTCAGGCGGATCTGAACAGATGCCCCATGCATCTCTATGGGGCAGCGGATGTCAGTGGAGACATGTCCGCTTACATCCGATCCGTCAAATCCGGACGGATGGAAACCCTATTTTCCATCCGTCTGGCGGATCGAATGAGAACAGACAGGCGGTCCGTTCTCATCCGATTCCCCCATAGGGGACAGCAGGGATCAGACACCTCCGCCTCCGCACACAGAGCAGAGACAGAGCTGTCATCCGCCTGCTCAGTGGGGATCGGTGGATCGATCCCCGCTGAGCAGAATGGCTCCGTTGACGGAACTGAGCCATGTAAAGGGGCCTAACAGTTTTTTGTAAAGAAAAGTAATAGTATAGCATCAATGGCTGCTGTATTTGAGCCAATCAGGTATGTATTTGGGGGGGAGGGGGGCTGCAGGGGAAGCTGCATGCAGAAGTTTGAACGCATAGATTGCAGTAAGGTAAAAAAGCCTTCTGTCTTTACCTTACGTTCACCTTGTGGTTTTTGGTGCATTTTGCAGAAACGCACTACAGTCCATTTAACATGGTTTCCTGAGGATGTATGTAGTTCACATCTGTGCATTTTGAGGCTTTGCGTTTTTTGGAAAGGGTCAGGGACTTTTTTCCCACAGCAGATTGCGTTTTGCGTGTAATAGACTTCAATGGAGCCGCACCAAAAGTGTTGCATTTTTATGCATTTTGCGATTTATTTTTATCTTTAACACCATATTAAGAGGGCCGGGAGGCCGGCCTCTGGGTCCTTAACATCCATTGAGTCATCAGCTGTCATCAGGAAAAAATTACGTAGCCCCCCCCCCCCCCTAAATCCATGCCAGGCCATTTGAGTCTGGTATGGATTTGGAAGGGAACCCCATGCCAAAATATATTTAAAAAAATGGCTTGGGATCCCCCCCAATTTCCATACCAGACCCTTATCCCCCCCTGCCCCCAAAGCACCTTGTCCCCATGTTGATGGGAACAAGGGCCTCTTCCCCACAACCCTAGGCTGTGGTTGTGGGGGTCTGCAGGCAGGGGGCTTATTGTAATATGGAAGCCCCCTTCAACAAGGGGGCCCCTAGATCTCGGCCACCCCTATATGAATGAGTATGGGGTACATTGTACCCCTGCTTATTCACCAAAAAAGTTTAAAAAAAGAAAAAAAAACACACACAGTTTTTGACAATTCCTTTATTTAAAATAAATAAATAAATACAAAATAAAAAAAAGCTTTGCCTGCGACAAAGGCTAACTGCCGACTGCCAGTTCCTCCTTCTGCCAGTTCCTAAATATTACCCTCATATTCTCCTCCCCTCCCCTGTTAAATTGCAGCTTTTTTGTTTTTTTTTTTCGGGGGGGGGGGGGGGTTGGTTGCACCCACTCCCATGTCCTTATACTTTGCCTAGGCAAGAACGATAGCCATTTATAATCACAGCTTCCTGTAATGGGGTTGCATGAATGCTTCACTGCTCCAGAATTCAGAGCAGAGTTGTCTCTCTTACATAAGCTTTGCCTGCTCGCACAACAGAGAGAAGCAAAGATGTTGTAGGGGGTGTAGCTATCAGCATTATCACTGCTGATTCATATGCCTGTAGCTCGTCAATCAGCACATGACCACACCTTGTCCTGCCCACTGCTTTCAGGATTGTCAACCCTGCCTCTGTTACTGAAGCCCCTCCCACTGTGAGCTGCAGTGTCTTGGAGCGGAGCGCAGGAGACACAAATGGAGGAGGACTGGGCTCAAACAGGGAGGGTAAAGGAGGTTTTTGATATCAAATAGTAACTGGTTTCGGTACTTTATTTGTACTTTAAATAAATCCCAGCATCACAAAACATAAAGCTTTTTCATATTGTAAGCAGAAAATAGCAGAATAAACTTTGTGATGAAGCAGAACAGATAAGAGATATAACATGAACACAAAGCAAAGTATAGACAAAACTTGTTTTTTTTCCTCTATTTTTACGCAATTTGTCCTGGAGAGTTATAACAGCACAATCTTATCATAAACACAGTTCCATACTGCTTTACTCCAAAGAGTCAGCCAGGAAGAAAGAAGTCGCCCTGCTGAGACTAGCAGACTCCCATTTCTCTGGCGCTCTAAACTGTGAAAATTTTGATAAATTGATTAGTATACTCTGACCTAGAAAGATAGGAAACTAAGCGAAACAACACTGCACGCTGTGGGGGGAGGCAGAGATACATTAACACACTTTGAAAACACTTATTGCCAGTACCTTACTCAATTACATCTTGTTTGTTAGGCTAAATTTACACTTGTGGATAGGGGGTGGTAAAAAACAGGCAGTTGAATTGCGGTCTTACCACCCCCAACCAATGGCCCCATCCGCCCCCTCTCCCCTTAGGCTGCAAAGGCAGCCAGATGGGGTTGTATACCTGCTGCAGCCACAATGCTTTTTTGTGGCAAGAATTGAACCCCCCAGCACATTTTGAGCATGGGTATGCAACGCACAAAGTTGTAGCGCAGTGGTGCAGGCTTTTAGGGGTCAAAGCAGGAGGAGAGGAAGCGACATAACACCTCCAAGCCATCTGTCAAATGCCCTCTGAAAAGCAATCTGCCACAGATTGCTCTTTAGAAGGCAACAATAATATAAACAAGCCCTTAAGGCTCCATTCACACTAGAGCGACTTGTCAGCCTGACAAGTCGCGGTCCCTTGACTGCTACAGGACCCGTTCTAATAGGAGCGACACAAGTCGCTCCGACTTAGAAAAAGGGTCCTGTACTACTTCGGGGCGACCTGGAGCGACTTGCATAGACTTCAATTATGTGAAGTCCGTGCAAGTCGCTCCGAAGTCGGGGTGCACGGGACTTCACAAGTCGCCCCCGAAGTAGTACAGAGTCGTGCCGATGCAGTGTGAATGGGCTCTAAGAGTGTCTGAAATAAAAATTGTTTGCCTCACCTGCCTACAGCACCCAATCACTTTAATCCTTTCTGACTGCTGGGTTAGGAGACTGTATATTTGTCAAAAGAGTCCATTAGGCTAATTAGGAAAATCCCATCTTTGTCAGAGAATTGTAAAAAAGTAATATTGATCGATGATTGATCAATATGTACATGGCAATGTGTCCAATCTATTGGAAACCATGTGATTTGTTAATCCAGCCAATCATGAGTCACAAAAAACCTGATTCTCTACAGATGATACAAAACTGCATGCGCATTGTCCAGAGAGAATTTAAAAAAATCACAATTAATCAAAAACGATTACCAAAACTCCATAAAGTTATTGGTATTGATACTTTTTTCTTAGGGACAGTCTTGTTATCTGACGATGCACAACGTTTACTGTTTCGCTTTCCAAACAGTTTGGCTAAAATAAGGACGTTTGATGAAATTTCACTGATTAGTATATTGCTTTGAAGTCAACAGGGAAGGCTATGGTGTTTTATTGAGTATTAAGGGTGTAATGGGCTTAGGCCTAGGTTCACCCAGTTGCAGTGCATATGGTTTTCCGGCAAGTTTTTGAACACGCACTTTTGCATGCATTTTTTGTTCTCCTTAAAACAACTGTAAATAGCCGGTTGTTAAGGAGTGGGTGGCCAAAGCATTCTTAAAAACTGATGAGCCATCAGCTGAATAAAAAAAGAAAAAGAGTTACCGGCAAAGAAAAAAAAAGGGCTTGCCCCCCTTCCCCCCCAATCCTTACTAGGCCCCTTGGGTCGGGTAAGAAGAAGAAGTAGTTTTGGCTTTGGCCTTTATAATAGTGCCCATGATTCCCAAATCACTGCAAATCGTAGGACCCACTTGAGATCCCGTTAATTTCAATGGCACCTCAATCGCGGTCGCCCGACAAACCGCGCCTAAATTGTGCAAACATAATCTCCGGACACCTGTCGCCCCAAAAGAAGGTACGTTTTTGAGCAACAATCACAGTAAAATCAGGCTGTGATTGGGGTGTCATTATTAGTAACAGCGATTGAAAGCGCTGCCAGCGTTTTGAGGTGATCCGAAATCGCCATGGTGTGAATGGAGCCTAAGAGTTTGAGGCTTCATTTAAAGCACAACCACAGCCAAAAATAACAAGATGAACATCTTCTCAACAGATAAAATAACACTTAGCTTTTACTGCAATTGTCACCTTCAATCCAGAGATTTCCCCTGCATTACTTTTTTTCTGCCACTAGATGTCCTCAGTTAAATGACCTGCATTACTCAACCACTTTTCTCTGAGCCCAGTTCTTTTGGGCCAAGCCCATGCCTGTGACTGGACAGTGAAAGAAGAATCAGCACAGTGATGGGATCATTTCTCTGCCACTCTGCTCTCCCCCTATCAGTATGCTCCTTGTCAGCACATAATAAATGGCTCCTTGTATGGCTTCTTTCTCTCACAGTCCAATTCTGATGTGCAGTAGACTGCAAGAAGCTAATACAAGGTCAGATATAGGTACTAACACTGCTTGCATTTAAAGATGCTTGAATGATTACAGGAACATATTCATTTGTGCCTTTTCTATCAGCCTGGAGCTGAGCTTTACAGTAAATCCTTAAACTGTCCTTTTGGCAGAAGGAAGCTGTAAGAGAAGCACGTATGGTCCAACAAATACTAGTTTGACTTTCTTGATGTGAGGGGTCGTAGCCAATACTCTGGCATGCTTTCAATGTTGTACAACACTCCTGACAATGGGTAGACGTTGCAGACGGAACTAGGAACAAATTAAATTGATGCGGACTGCCCGCTCAGACACATCACTTGACAAGTATGGAGCTCTCAGTGCCAAGTGACAGCTATGTTGTTTTATCTCCATTTCAAGTGACCTGCCCTCCTTCTTTCATGTAACACACAATGAAACAGATTTTATTTTTGTCTCCTGTCCAAAGACTGTGTCTTAGCACCACGGGATATGAAGGAACAAACCCAGCGACAGATGTGAGGAGCAGAGGATTACATGCAGCTATGTGCTGTACTTTCCGTATTTAGGTGACACCAGCCTTGCACAGAGCTGGGACTATTCTCAGCAATATTTTCAGCATTTTAACGGTTATTATCAGGGGGAGGGGTGACCGGGCACAATCTGTCTTTTTGGAGTCTGATATCCACACAACCACACAGCTATCCATGAAACTTCAAAGACCAGATGCCTGTAATTTTAGTAGGAATTTAGCTTTGACCTTTAGTTTTACTTGAAGCTTGCTGGTACAAGAAAATATTGGATCCCAATGCATTCAGACAGGAGGTTCGTGTTCTTGTGTTTTAGCCTGCCACGGAGAACAGAAATAGGTCCAAACCTTTCCTAGGAATCCTCGTGGACATATATTTACTTGGATCGTGTTCATCTTCGTACTTTCAAGTTGTAAAAATTTAGGTTTGCTATACTGAACAAAATTATAAACCCAACACTTGTTTTTACCCCCATTTTTCATGAGCTGAACTCAAAGATCTAAGATCTCAAGTCGGTTACGACGACAAACTGCAGTCAGGTTGAGACCCCGATGAGGACGCCGAGCATGCAGATGAGCTTCCCTGAGATGGTTTCTGACTATTTTTTGCAGAAATTATTTGGTTATGTAAACCGTTTGTTGCAGCAGCTGTCCGGGTGGCTGGTCTCAGATGATCTTGGAGGTGAAGATGCTGGATGTGGAGGTCCTGGGATGGTGTGGTTACACATGGTCTGAGGTTGTGAGGCCGGTTGGATGTACTGCCAAATTCTCTGAAATGCCTTTGGAGATGGCTTATGGTAGAGAAATGAACATTCAATTCACAGGCAACAGCTCTGGCGGACATTCCTGCAGTCAGCATACCAATTGCACGCTCCCTCAAAACTTTCAAAATCTGTGGCATTGTGCTGTGTGATAAAACATCACATTTTAGAGTGGCTTTTATTGTGGCCAGCCTAAGGCACACCTGTACAATAATCATGTGGCCAAATCAGCATCTTGATATGCCACACCTGTGAGGTGGATGGATTATCTTGGCAAAGGAGAAGTGCTCACTAACACACAGATTTAGATAGACTTGTGAACAATATTTGAGCGAAACAGGCCTTTTGTGTACATAGAAAAAGTCTTAGATCTTTGAGTTCAGCTCATGAAAATGGGGGCAAAAACAAAAGTGTTGCGTTTATAATTTTGTTCAGTGTAATTATAGTTAGGTAGAATGATGAGCATGTCAATTGTTTCCTAAATAACCAGGAAATCTTTGCTAGAAGATATAAAAGGGAATGCAGTGAGGTTTGGGTGCAGTCAAGGAAATTCCCTTTTGGGATTCATATGCTTGCTTTAAAGAAAGAAATATCGGGGATGAAATGACACTAAGTTTACCCCAGAAGAACACTTGAAATATTTTTCAGACCTCGGGGAAATCCTTCTAAAACCAATTCATCAGGGATTGTTTGGAAAATTGCCCCATACATTGGTGGTCAGTAAAAACATTTTCCTTTTTATTGGTGGTCAGTGGGAAGAATGTTCCTTACATTGGTGGTCAATAACAAGAATACCCCTTAAATTGGTGATCAGTGGGAAGAATGCGCTTTTCATTGGTGGAGTCTAGGGAGCCGTGGTAGACCGTGGACCTCGGGCATTTCCATCCTGGGTGCTCAATCTCAATCAAACTATCAACTACCTTTTTTTGCACTGACTCCCCTTACAGTGGGAAGAATATGATAAGTGGGAAGAATGTATCCTACATTGGTGGTCATTAAATCCTTTTAGAATGGTGATCAGTGGAAAAATGCCCATTTTAATGGTGGTCAGAATGCCATCCTTACAGATCAATGAATCATTGGTGTGATGCTACTGACACTGCCAAGTGACATTGGCCCTGGAACTATGCAAACACTATCAGATGGGAGGTCTACCATCCACAGATGAAGGAACTCCTAGCAACCTCTGGAGGAAGACTAGTTGAGAATGGCTGCATTAATGAGCCCATGAATTGTACTAATGTATAGATTTCAAATTGTGATGTCTGTACCACTAATTCTTGTTTGGCCCTAATTGAATAGCAGAGGTAATATTTGTTACCCGGTTATGTGTCTGAGAGAGGGGAAAAGATCTACCTCTTGGTCAATGGAAGGCACCAGCAGGTGTTCACCACGACCTATTTACAAACTTGTTATAGTATATAAGGTATTTACATATCACCCATGGCAATAATGATAAAGATTTGTAGGGTATTTATTGAAATAATGAGAGCACCTGTAGGATCCCCAAAGCCCAGCCATTGTCAGCGCTCCCTCCTCTCCCTTGCAGCAGCCACTAACTGGCACAGGAGAGTTGGAGCTGAGGGATCGCATAACTGTAATGTAGCATAAAAAAGAAAATATACAGCTATTTTTACGTAGGGCTGGTAGGATAGGTAGCAGGAGAGGCTAAGGAACATTTTTAAGAACAGTTATGGTTAGGCAGGAATTTCAAAAGAGGACATTTCTTTAACTTTATAAGTCTGCAGGAATACATTTCTAGCATGTTATAGTATATAGCAACTGCATAATTTTTTCACCCAATATCCCCAAAGTAAATCTTTAAGCTGTGCTCAATGGCCTAGGCTGAAATTATGTCATCACTGCAACATAAAGGAGACTATACTATTCTTCCTGTCAATAAGAAAGTGCTGGGAAATCTCTCCAACACTGAAAAATCAAAAAACACAACTTGAGTAGAGTGATTCAGACTTAGAACCTCTGACAATATTTTTATTGCTGTCCATGCCTACCTATCTCTGTGACAATCACACTTCTGGTTCTTCTACAGCCACCACAGGGACAGCAAGTAAGGGAAAATCTAAAATAAAAATAGCTGGAGATCGGCTTAAAAATATATTCCACTTCTAGTACGGTATCCACTACTTCAGCACCCACACAAATCACTTTTTAGATTCTTTTTTTTTTTTGCACAGTAATCTTCTATTCAGGGTCATGAAGGAAGACAGGTTTTTCTTCACCGAGAGACAACATAAAGGTTTTACAGTAATTCACATGCAGCAGAAATCAATGGACCTCCCAGCAAGTTTCAGCTTGTTGAGGGTGCAGGGAAATTCGTCAATCAAAGATTACAATTATCTAGAAACAGAACTTCTTAAAGGGACAAGGAACATTGCCAAGTGTGACTGCAGCTGCACAGCCCAACACCTTATGGTTCTGATGCAAAATGCAAGGCTGAACTTGTGATATCTCCTTTTCATTTAAACTTGAACTCCAGCCCAACCTTAAAGGATAAGTCCAGGCGAAGCCTAACTAATGCTAAACCTGCTCTATGCCACATTCTAAGCCTAATCTATCTAACCCTTTAAAGAAAAAATTACTATACTTACCTTTTCTGCAGCCGATCCGGTCTGGTCCCAGCATCAGCTATCAACGGCGGCTTCAGCATGGAGGCGGGAGCAGGAGAAGCATCCGACAACAGAAGCCCCATAGTAAGTCTATGGGTGGCGTCACTTCCTAGGCATTTCACAGCCGTTGTAGGTCCTCTCCTGCACACATCGTCATCGAGAGACTGGAGACTGAAACGCTTGGCTGCAGAATAGGTAAGTACAGCAATTTCTGCTTTACAGTGTTAGATAGATTAGGGTTAGAATGTGGCACAGAGCAGGTTTAGCGTTAGTTAGGTTTTGCCTGGACTTCTGCTTTAATCTTTATGCTGCTAGCATTAGTAAATAGATAAGAAGGTATATTATATTAATTTGTTTTAAACTTTTTTTTTACATAGGAAAAATATGATCAGTGGGAAAAATGTTCCCTACATTGGTGGTCAATAAGAACAACGTTCTTTACATTGATGATCAGTGGAAAAAATGTCCCTTACAGTGGTGGTCAGAATACCACCCTTACAGATAGATTAATCATTGGTGCGATGCCACTGACACTGCCAAGTGACATTGGCCCTGGAACTATGCAAACACTATCATATGGGAGGTCTACCATCCACGACTCAAGGAACTCCTAGCAACTTCTGGAGGAAGACTAGTTGAGAATAGCTGCATTCAGTTGCATCCTGGTTTCTGGCCTAGGCCAAAATAATGTCATATATTTCAGGAGTGATAGGCATTTTTTGTCTTTCATCTAGAGAAGGGGAGGAGGGTCATTCTTAGCTAAGCACACCCTCTTGGCTGCAAGCCTGAGCTAAAGGCAGATGGATTTGAGGAAGTAATTGCCACATCAATTATTTACCCTTACTTAAGTTTTTAAAAGTGATTTCTCAACAAAATAAAGCATGAAGACATGGATGTATAGGGGAGTTTGCTTTGAATATTAAAATTAATTAAATTGTGTTTTCAGTTTGTGGTGCTCAGATGCAGTGTAGTTCTGCTTTATTATAGCTAGGTGCTGCAGCAAGGGTTAAAATTCCCTGTGCTGCCAACACATAGCCATGCCGCTATTCTCTCACACGGAACGGCTTTGCAGCGGTCTGACTATGTGTTGGCAGCACATGAACACTGCTCTAGTCGGTAGATAAGTGTTCAGGGGTTGTGTTGGATTTCTGGAGAGCTGGGCCACTGATTTGTGTGGGAGAGCCACAGTCTGACTCTCCAATGTGCTGGCACATTGGAGAGTCATTTAACTCTTTAACACTATACCAAAAAGTAAAATAGAAGGGGCTTGTGAGGAATGAGTGAGGAATTAGGTAATAGCCCATTTAGACTTCTGCGATGCAGCAATGAGTGGCAACACGACACGTGTTGCTGCACTGTGGTGTCTATCGTTTCGAATAACACCCAACACACTAAGCCAACAAACATGCATCACAGCGGCCACAATGAACGGCAACGCACCATAATGCATTGCATTACACATTTTGTGACCTGTCCAGTTTTCAGGACGTTTTAGTGTCCTGGCAGCCTACTCCTTTTAATGGGCTGCCTAAATGCAACACACCTAAACGCACACAGGAATATGATTGGGCTCTAAAAGTGCAATTTTAATGATATCCCAGGCAGAAATGAGCATGTTACCCTCCCCCAAGGATAGTTTGTGAATTTCCCCAGAGTTCAGCTTTAAGGGTACCTGCTACAATAATCACCCTAATACTCCTTCTCCTGTGCAAAGAGAAAAGATTGAAGATAAGTCCAAATAAAATGTTCAGGTGCTGCAGTGAGAAATGTACTTACAGCACTGAACAGTTTAACTGCAAGATGTTTCTGGTGCACCAACTGCCACTAAATCTCCCATGATGCCCTGCAACAGCTGCCTTGTTCAAGATGGTTCATAGGCAGTAAATACAATTAACTTTGATGAGGCAAATTCAAGTCTTGTTTGTAAGCATTGTTGATGATTGTGACAGTATGTAATGGCCTTGAACTTTAAAGAAAAATCCAATTGCTGTTAGACAAGCCAGTTTGAAATTTAATGCTATTCAAATGTATTTTTCTATTTTGATGTGCAGCCAATCATGTTGTTTATAGAATAAATTCATTTGCCTCTTCCTTGTAATCAAAAAACTGTATTTACTACATATACAGAATTTTCCAGAATGTTAATGGTTTAGCACTTTTCTCAAAATGTTGCACATACCTTGAGGTCACAGTGGTATGTTGCATTAAATATGGCATCCCTGGCATCATTCTTTTAAAAGCAAAGGCTCCTGCTAATTTTTAAAAATTTCACAAAATGCATTATAACAACCTAAGGCTCCTTACACATGGGGCAGGCTCCCTTGGAGTTTGGCTGCTCAGTGTGGAATCTGTCTGCTGATCCCTGCCGAGCAGGTGAATAACAGGTCAGTGTACACATTTGCAGAGTGGACACACACACAGCACGCTTTCATCTATGGGTGGTCGGATGAAAATGGACCGACTGTTTGTTTACACCCAACTGCCATCCAACCCAATCAGCCAGACAGATAGGGAACACATCCCCATCCATCTGTTTTTAGCGGACAGGATTGAATCGGATGTTGGCGAGTTTCAACGGAAACGTGTCTGTTGACACCTGCCACTCCATAGAGGAGATTGGTCAGGCCGAGCCAATTGGTCTGCCCATGTAAAAGGGCCCTTTCTCAACATCTACAGATGCAGCATAGATGTGCGCAGCTTTTTGCATTAGGGTGCGCACCCCAAATGTAATAAAACATGGACGGTGTTAGTAGAGCGGTGGATGGTGTCAGTAGAGCAGAGGACTTGTCAGTAGGGCAGAGGTTGGTGTCAGTAAGTTTTTATTTGTATTATTTTATTTTTTTATTATTTTTTACAATCTTTTTTAGGAGCCCCGTTGGGGGGCTTTGGTGAAATATCAGCAGGGGAAATCTGCACCGCACAGGGTGCTAAGGGTGTGCCCAGGCCCAGTGCCACCCCCATCCTACCAGTCAACTGACTAGTATCGTGCCAAGATCAATCATCATAGCCATTCTGCTCACCATAAATTGACCAGACAACGTTCCTCAAATTTTTCAGGGAAAGCATTGATGAAGACCCAGCTACATTTTATTTGCAACCTGCAGGGTTTCATTATACAGGTGAATGTCTTATTGAAAGTCAAAAACATGCATAGGTGAATATTGGCCACCACTGGGCCACATTTTGGAATAATTACAGTCCTAGTAGTTTTATAATTTGGTGGTAAGACCAATGGAGGATATTTTTAATCAGTCTACAAAACTGTAAGACATGCTTTGCTACTTTTCTTCTGTTTTGTTAAACAGACAACGTGAAAAAGAACCAATGATGCAAGGAAATAACAAAAAAAGTAATGTAGACTGAGTGGTTTAATAATAAGTTATTAATGATAAACTTGTAAATGTGTTAAGATTTACAATGGCTACCAAAGATCTGTCACTACCCTTGACCCATAATACTCACCTTTACAGCACCCCCTGCAGCTCCTTCCTCTACCAAAGCCATTGTAAAATACCCTGTGTAAGATGGGGTTGAAGTTGAGGTTCTGGATACAGTACACCTATCCTGCACATGACCACTAGAACCAAATGTGTGGCCCAACACTATTTCCAGATCGTGATCATACTTACATTGTCACAACTTTACAATTTATTGAGACAATTTAGGATTGTTCCAATTATCATACCCTACACCACCCCAACTATCATTTGTGTTTTCTTTTCTCTCTCTTTTTTCTTATTCCCTTTCTCCATTCTTTTCCTTTCCTTCCCTGCCCCACCTTCTTTCTTCTGCCCATGCCACACCTTCCTAAAATATGTCCTCCTCCACCCCCCTGCACCCTCTCCGTCCTTAGAGTAACAAACCTCCACACACTTCATCTCACCCGAAACACTTCCTACCCTCAGGCAATGGACTCAACAGCAGTTAACACTCATTTATGTAACTTTGTACTGCCTGTAATACTATTGTACCATTTTATTAAGTTGTATGTCATAGTATGCTTTTATGTATTCAGAGAAATTGGAAACATGGAAAAAAGCATAATAATAGAACCTATTCTGTCTGTTATAATAACCTGTGAATATAAATAAAGATCCATGTAAAAGGAAAAAAATAATATAAGGTTGAAGATGTCATCTCCTCAATCATAAGACCATGTTTGGGTTTGGTGATGCCAAGCACTGTATCAACGGAAAGACACACCTATTACCCCATATCCAGAAGACAAGGGTCTTTTGCAGTAGCTGTAATGGAGATAAAATGCAGCAAAGGTAAGTATAAGTGGCCTGGGGGGGGGGGGGGGGGTGGGTTAGTAAGAGCTTCTCACACTTCGTCCTGGACAGGCGAAAAGACAAAGTCCATATAAAGTAGTATTAAATCCTCAGCATTGTTTAGCTGAGCACAATAAAAAAAAAAACATCCCTCAGTAAACTATTTGTTATAATTTATACCCCAGCACTTGCAGTTTACAACTTTTAATGTTGCTGGCTCCTGCAGTCTCAGTCCTGCTTCCCTGAATTTCCAACACTCACAGGAAAGCGTTAACAGTGGACAGTGCAGTCGCCAGTCAGAGTGCTTGGAAAAAGGAGGTGGGGTGAGGAGGGAGAAGCAGGGGAGTTCCTTGCCATCCCAGGCTATGGGGCTGTGTATTTCTATTGGTGCACACAGTGTAGAGAGACAGAACTCTAGTTCCTGCATGCAAGGGTGGCTTCATAGGACATTGAAAGAGAAAGAAACCACCCTGAAACAGGAATCTGGGGCAGTGGACATGACAACACCCTTAACTGGAACATTGGCAAGGATTAAAGGATAAATAAGCTGCATACTCAGTAAGTGATTAAAACAGCTGCTGGAAATGCTGAGGGTTTGATATCACTTTATTTGCCCTTATATATAATGTTTGACGTTATTGCAGATTTCTCTATATTGCCATATACCTGTGTTGGTACACTGTACCATGTGGGGTAGCCAAGTAAACATGTTCCAGATTCAAAGAACTGAATGACCTCTGTCCCCCGAGAAAGTTTTGTACCTCTTAATAAAAAGTTGCCAGTCAAGCACAACAGCTGCTAACTCTGTTCCTGCCCCAGCATCGCAGGGTCAGCCTTAATAACTTTTGTGAACGTCGCACAAGGCGCGACACGCAGCTTACCAACCGGCTTTCACTTCCGAGATGTCTCCTTTTTTTTGTTTTAAAACAATAATAATGAAGTTGGTTTTTCAAAGCAAGTTCTGGGCTCATTATTAAGTGCTCGGGAATTGACCTTGTGCTCAGCACAAGTTTAATGCATATTGGCAGAGCAGCCTTAAGACAAGAACAAAATGTTTTCTACAGCATTGTTAAAGAGATCTAACGCCTGAAAGGTAATGAACGCCGTTTATATAGAAAGGAAAACTCCGCTTTTAACTTGTTTTTTTTTTTTGTTATCTCTTTTCCTACACTTTCTAAGATTACTTTAAAGTTGCAATCAGATTTATTTTTTCATCTACCCCCTTAGTGGCAAGGTCTATTTTCAAAGTGCCCCCCTCCTCCCTATAATGCTGCATAAAAAGACCTGTGGGTGGAAAAATACTTCCATGTAATTATCTTTCCTCAACTTCCGTAGTGCAAGAGGTAATGTTATCCTCTTGCCGACAAGATCACAGAGAATTCAGAGTGACCCAAATCCCCAGCACAGCACAGGATCATCTTTGGGTTACTCAACATTGTCTGAGATCTGATCGGAAACTGGATGACATCTGCAGGACCACGCTTAGAAAAGATAGGTAAACTATCAAACTATTTCCACCCCCCTCAAAGGTACTTTTAGGGGAAGAACCTTGAATAAGTGTACCTAGAACTAAGGTGTCCCACATTAAAATGATTGTAAACCCCTGAAATTAAAAATCCTTCTATAGTGTGTAGTTGCTTTAATTCAAAACTCCTTGTGTGATTTCTGTTTTCCCTCTGCTTCCTCTGCTATCTGCATGAGTCACTTCTGAGAGTCCATGTGGACACCAGACCAAGTAAAATGATGCCCCCCCCCCCCTCCCCACCTCAGCACTCAGAAGGTCATTGACGGCCTCAGATATGCATGTTTCCCTATGAGATTGTGTAGGACACGTGTGTCCATTCCCTCCACACAGGTCTCAGATTACACTCAGAGCATATCACAATGTTCACTCTCCTGCGCTGTGCGGTAGGTCCGACTCTTATCTTGACATGTTAGTATATATGGATAATGCACACCTCGCTGCCTTCCAAAGACTGGGGAAGTCCAAATGAGCTGAAAGTATAGAAGAATACAGAGAGCGCGTAGGCCTAGTGCATTATCCTCAATACATGTTTTTATCAAATAAAATAGAGGTGAATATATTTACAAACCAGTACTTGTCTCATATCATTATCATAAAAACACCTGCTTAAGTCCATATGTGAAAATCCACATCGGTTAACGCATTTCAAGGTTTCCCTCTTGGGAACCCTCCAATTAATTTTGTATATTTTTTATATTGATTAGGTTGTCTGTCCCGTTCTATACCAGTAAAGTCTACAATATTTGGGTTTAAAATGTTAGGATATATAAGGATGTGGTACATTTTTAAGCAGCCACATTTTTTATAATCTTTAAAGCTGCCTGCGTCAATGAAGCCAAAATGTAGTTTCAAAAGTAATTTCCAATATTTTTAAATGTGTACCGTTTATTAAAATAATTTTGTTGTAAAGGTCACTTCCTGGTGTAGGGTGACAGCACTCTGTCCCTGGTTTCCAACTGTGTTCCTGCGCTGTCAGTCGGCTTCTGATGCAGACTAAAAATTATCAATTTTTGTACCCAAATAACACAGGCATGGTCCATTGTTTTTACAATCAGGAAACCTGCCTGGATAAATGCCAAGCAGCTATTCTAGAAATGTATGTAGACAGTTAGCAAAGTTAGGTAGGAAGTTAGCAAAAAAAGAAAATACAAAAACATGTATAAATGTAAAATAAAACAAAAAAAAAAAAACTGATTAGATTGACCACATGGTCTTTTTTTCTGCCATCACTGTTCTATGTTTCTATGTGGCAGGAGGTAAGAAGCAATAAAAAATAAAAAAGGTGAAAACTAGTATTTTATGAAAAGAAAAATGTTTATGTTGTACGATGCTTTTGCAAACTTAAAGTTATTTGGTTAGAGTTTACATGTACTTTAATGGTAGCTTAATGTTCATAATATGAAGAATACAGCACAAGAGATTGCCGTTCTAACAAGAGAGAAGGTAAATGATGGCTATACACTTGAACAATTACACTGGAATTTCTGCAAAACAAAACACGAGCATGCTATTCATTGATATACGGACAAATAAAAGCAAATCAATGCAAGCTAAGCCGGGAGTACTTCTAATCAGCTCGATCAATGTCAGCGATGAAAATGAGACCTTGGTAAAAGAGAGCGCATTTATGGGCTATAGGAGGAGTTGTACAGCCAATTCTGCCACTATAGGCAGATCTAAACCAATGAATATGCAACGTCTGCACACCCATGGCATCCTGTCTCACTAAATGTACGAAGGTGGTATAAAGCTGGCCATACACTAGTAGAATTTTATTTTCAAATCTTCTTTTTTAGAACATTTGTTTAATTTTCTTTTTTTTTTTTTTTTTAAATATTTTTTTTTTATTGAGTTTTTCACATACAGTAAATAAGCAACGTACATAAACATATGAAAAGCATATTTGCAATGTGATTGACGTACATTGAAGTATAAAGATAAACGTCTATAAGGACTGCTAGTATCACAGTGCTTGCAAGGACCCACAATATAGGATGAACTTTCGTATCTTGAACAATAATACATTGAAACCGTATGAACCTGTTTGTCCAGGGAAGGAGGAGAGGGGGCACGTATCTGTCATTTGCAACCTCTATAGTGGTCAACGCCACCGGGAGGGACGCCCCGTAAGGGAACACACTGCGTCCTCCCTTCAAACGCCCACTCCCTCTCCCCCCCCCCCAGGACCCCAGCAACTTTAACAATTCTGCAGATAAACATCAGAAATCATTGGGGGCCATGATACCCTACATAAGTGGTCCATATGGACCACCTGGAGTGAAATTGTTGTAGCTTGAAGGCCTGTAAGGCCAGGGTCTTCTCATACACACACGACTCCCCTACTATTTGGATAACCTCCCTCCGAGTTGGGGGGTCGGCACACTTCCATTTACGTGCTATGGACAACCTAGCAGCGAACAAGATATTTTGGACCACCGTCCTATATTGGGGTGGGTATTTGTCCATATTCACACCCAAAATCGCCTGTTCAACTGAAATTTTGTTAAGTATCCCGGTGACTTCCGCTATCAATGTGGAGATGGAGGCCCAGAAGCTTCTCAGGGAAATGCACGTCCACAAAACATGAAGTAGAGTGCCAACCTGCCCGCACTGTCTCCAGCATAAATTAGATGTTTCTGGATAGAATTTAGCAATGGTGTAAGGTGTCTTGTACCACCTAAGGTGAATTTTTAGCAATCCCTCCCTAAAGTTGGAGCATTTGGTATGGGTAAGCGTATGTTTATAGGCTCTCAACCATTGCTCCTCCGTAAAAACCTGACCAATTTCGCCCTCCCATTTTATGTGATATGTGTTTTTTTGGAAGGTTTTCTTGTTGTGCAGGGAGATGTAGAATTTACCTATACCTTTCTGCCGCGCATTAGCTCCAAAACAGAGGGTATAGATCTGTTCCGGGAAAAGAATGTGTGTCGATGACATAGATGAAATCAAGTGTGAAACCCGGATAAGTGTGAGGTATTCCTTGGCAAATGATGGAAATTTGTCGCACCATAAGGAAAAGGAAAAACCCTGGGGACTCTGTACAATGTCTCGGATTGTCCTAAGTCCAAAAGAGGACCAATGCGCCACGTTTAAGTCTGGGGAGAGGAAGGAGAGAGCAGTCAGAGGCACAGGAACTTCCACCCTCCCAGCTTGCACGGTGCTATGTGTGTAAAAGTATTGCCACGCCAGTACTGTAGCTGAGATGGTGGGATGGCCCGTACGAAAACTACATTTAGAAAAGGGGATACTGAGTATGAGATCAGCAAGAGAGCCCTGTATTACCTCCGACTGCTCAATCTGTCTCCAAGTGGGTGCCTGAGTCGGATGCAGCCAATAGAGGGACTGGGAAAGGATAGCAGCCATATGGTAGTCCCGTATATCCGGAATCCCCATACCTCCCACCGTGGGATGTTGGACCAAGTATCTATGGGCGCAACGAGGCTTCTTCCCGTCCCATATGAATTTGGATACCAAAGACTGAACCGTACGGTAAAACGATAAGGGGATTTTAATGGGGAGAGCTCTTAGTAGGTATAAAAGTTTTGGAAACGTCAGCATTTTGAACGCTGCAGTCCTTCCTGACCATGACAGATAGTACTTGCCCAATCTAGTCAGTTCGTGCGTTAAAGTGTCAAGGAAAGGGGCAAAATTGGCCTTGAAGAGATCCCCAATCCTGTTTGTGAGCTTGATACCTAGATAGTCAATGTGACCACTACCCCACTTAAATGGAACTATTCTCTGAATATGTTGTGTGAGATCAGCTGACACGTGAACGCCCAACATGTTCGATTTGGTTTCATTAACCTTGTAGTATGAGACAGAACCAAATTCCCTGAGAACCTCCTGGGCCGCTGGTAATGATGATAAGGGAGAGGTCAAAGATAAAATAACATCGTCCGCAAACAACGATATCTTGTTGGAGGAACCTCTAATGTCTATACCCCGAATACCTGGATGAGTTCTGATGCGTTCCGCAAATGGCTCCATTAGGAGAACAAACACCAAAGGTGACAGTGGGCACCCCTGGCGGGTACCGTTTGTTATTGCAAATTTTGTGGAGAACAGACCCTCTGTATAGACATATGCCGAAGGAGCCGTGTACAAGGCCAACACAGCATTCAGTATCTCACCCACCATGCCGAAGCGTTGTAGAACTTTTCGCAGATATCCCCAGTGTATCCTGTCAAAGGCCTTCTCGGCGTCAAGGGACAGGAACACTGTAGGAGTATGAGTAGATTCGGCATGGTGGATGAGATTCAACATCCTTCTTGTGGCATCGGTCGCTTGGCGGCCCGCGACAAACCCCACCTGGTCTTGCCGAATGAGGTTTGGTAGAAACTTGGAAATGCGGGTGGCCAATATTTTCGCGTAGACCTTCAGGTCCACATTGAGTAAAGATATGGGCCTGAAATTCTTCGCACAATCCGGGGGTTTCCCCGGTTTGGGTAGTGTTACTACTGTAGCCTCCAGCATCTCTGGAGGAAAGGAAGCAGAGGAGGCAGCCCTGTGAAACACCCTTCGCAATCTAGGGACCAGAAGATGCATGTATTTTTTGTAGTACTCCGAAGAGAACCCGTCAGGGCCCGGAGCCTTGTTAAGGGGCAAGGACTGGATCGCCCTATTGACTTCTAAGTCGGTGATCGGGAGATTTAGTTCCGCCACTTCTGCCGGTCTTAATGCAGGAAGGGAGACCGAATCCAAGAAATTGTCAATGATCTCAGGAGATGGTTGGGGTGTGGACTGGTCATCCTTTAAGTTATAAAGCGAGCCATAATAGTGGCTGAAGGCGTCGGCAATGTCTTTAGGATTCGTTAAAGACAGTCCGGAAGAATGATGCGTCAATTTAGAGATACGTTGACGAGCATGAATGTCCTTCACATGGGTAGCTAACAATTTACCGGCTTTGTTGCCATGCGCATAAAAATTTGCCTTAAGCCTACGAACATTAGCTTGATGTTGTCCAATCAAGAGAGAACGTAGGTCATTTTGAGCTTGAGTCAACTGGTTACTAACGTCTGGGAGTGGGTTTGTTTTATTGGTCTGTTCTAGGTTTCGGATCAGGTTCAACAGATCCTCCATACGCTGCCTCCTCTGCCTCCGTATAGCGGCACTCTTAGACATCAAGACACCTCGCATAAATGCCTTATGGGCATTCCAGATACTGGAAGGGCACACCTCCCCACTGTCATTAAACTTGAAGAATTCCTCCAGGGCCGCATGGACCTCAGAGGAAGTCCCCGGGTCAGAAAAAATATGAACATCATTTTTCCATCTGTTGGCCCTCGTTGTAAAAGCCCGGGGACCGACAGTTATGGAAACAGGAGCGTGGTCCGACCACGTTATTTGGCCTATAGAAGAGTCCACAATTTTTTGTAGTAAGAATTTGTCGGTGAAGAACATGTCTATGCGGGAGTAAGAACAGTGAACCTTTGAAAAGAACGAATAGTCCTTCTCTGTAGAATGGTAGCAGCGCCATACATCCTGCAAGCCTGTGGCCGACAGGAAGCCCGCAAGATCTGGTCTGCGGGGACATTTCCGGGGTCCCCCAGAAACGTCTTGACGTAGGTTTGCGACCAAGTTCATGTCCCCCCCAAGGATCACGTGGCCCCTGATATCCACCTTGAGACGTTTCCAAAGTTTACGCAGATAGGTAAGTTGTTTCACATTTGGGGCGTACACATTAATGATGGAGTACACAATATTGTTGAGTTCACAGTGTAAAAGAATGAAACGGCCATCTGGATCCGATATATGGGAGATATACTTGTAGGCCACAGAGTCCTTTATAAGAATGGCCACTCCCCCCTTTTTCTTGGGGCCATTGGCAAAGTATGCATGAGGAAATTGTTTGTTCGTGAGTCTAGGGGGAGCTGCAGCACAAAAATGGGTCTCTTGGATGAGCATAACATCACATCCCTGGGACTTGATCTCCCTCCATAACATATGACGTTTACCAGGGCTATTCAATCCATGCACATTCAGGGAGGTTAGTTTGAAGGCCATGGTGAAGTGGTATAGTAGAGTTCGTTGGTAGGAGACCAGTTGTAGGGACTATGTCACTACCAAGGAAGGGCAAAAAGAAAGTGTATAAAACCTTACCCGAGATCGCAGAGTCCGGGACAGTGCAAGGTCGTGGCCGACTGGAGGGGTCCGCGTGTGTTGAGAAGTTAACGGTTGGAACTTGAGAGGGTATGGCTGATGAAGCACTCGTTGCTGTGTGTCACAGGTAATGTACAAAAAGAGAGAAACAATAATAAAAAAAGGTAACAAAACAATCCACCAATGACAGTCGTGACAATCAAGTAGGTATTACTGCAATGCCAAGTTCTCTAAGCAAAACAATATGGATATGGCACTGGGCGCAGGAACTCTAACTGCGCCAAACTGTGTTTAAAAAAGGACGATAACCAAGTGGAAATCTGAGCAGTTATCCAACTGCTAACACGGGGAAACTGGCAAAAAAGGAAAAAAATGAAAAAAAACAAAACACCATTCGTAGCCGAACAGAACATTCGGAGACTGTAGATCAGGCAGTTAGAACATCAGAGGGTCATCTGATATATAGCTGGAAGGGCCTTGTCAGCCCGGCGTCTCATCTCGGTGGGGAGGTTGTCGGAACCTTGTCAGGAGAATGATCTCCAGGGGGGGTATCATCCTCCAAAATCCCCCACTGGCGCAGGAGCTCAATTCCACGTTCAAGAGAAGAGATCTTGAATTCCCTGTCCCCTCTCGTAACAATGAGGGTGGCAGGGTAGTTCCAGCGATATTGGATGTGGTGATTCCTGAGAGGTTTAGTAATAGTCACAAGGTTTCTCCTGCGGTTCATGGTGTGGGCCGATAAATCTGCGTAAAAGGACAGGCCTTGCATGCCAGCTGGGAGATCTACCGCCTTTCTTACTCTCGCCATCAGTTGTTCTTTCACAGTATAAAAGTGAATTCTTGCAATGGCGTCCCGTGGGTATGCGGCGGGGATATGCTTAGGCTTCGGAAGCCTGTGTATCCTATCAATGGCCAAGTCTCCCAAGGTTGCATCAGGAAGGATTTCCTGCATAAGGGTGGTGAGGAACGCTGCCAGGTCGGGAGGTTTAATAGATTCAGGGATCCCCCTGATTTTCACATTGTTTCTCCTGGAGCGATCCTCGAGATCCGCCACTTTTGATTTTAGCCACTCCAAGTCATCGTCATGGTCATTATGAGCATCCACCATGCTATTGAACGTGTCCGCAAATTCACCCATTTTGTTCTCAATGGTGGAGACTCGATCAGCGACAGCAGCGACAGCTGTGTTGCAGCGGGACACCAGTTGCAGCATATCAGAGTGGATTGCAGACCGTAGGGATAGCATCATCTCCTTAAACATGGATGCCATCACGGGATGGTCCCCTGCAGGGATGGCTGCAATGGAGTCTTGAAACTCCAGGGTGTCATCAACTGTGATGCCGGGGCTGGAGAGCGGCCTATCATGGAAAGTCTTTTGCTTGGATTTGGCAGGGCTGGAAGGTTGTGATTCTGCAGCCGCCTGTGGGGAGAGTCCCGTGGGGTCAGCCTGGGTGCCCGAGAGATGTCTCGGCTGATGCAAATCAGTCCGGTGTGACTGGTGGGGTTGCTTATGAGAGGAGTGTGGCGGGCCGGCGCCATCTTGGCTGCGCGGCCTGGTGTTGGGGGAGAAGAAGTCGATCATCTTACCCGGCTTGTGTCTATCTTTCCGCTTGGGTGGCATGTTCCAGTGATGCCCGGGGTTGCCAGGAGTGCAGATGGACTATTTTGGAGTGACCCTCTCCGTGGAAATTGCTCCGAACGATCTGCTTAGCAAGGAGCTGTTAGCTCACGCTGCCATCTGCCTTGCTAGCCGGCTCCGCCCCCCTGAACATTTGTTTAATTTTCTAATGGTTAGCGAGGTCAGTTCAATGATTTTTTTTTATGGGATTCCATTTAAATAGCAGGTCTGAACAAACTTTAAGGACTTTCACATGAAATTTAGTTTACTCCATGATGGCATGAAAGAATATTCTGACACATTTTTTTTAAGAATTTTCGTACAAGTGTTCAAATAAAAATCGAAAGCTTTGTTTACACTTGCGGTGGGAGGGTGATAAAAACACATGGCTGAACCCCCCAACTGTTCCTCCTTAAGCAGAAATAACAGAGGACAGGGGTATTCACAAGCTGTGGCTGCAATGTTTTGCATCACAATGCGGTAAAAATGATACCTGCTGTTGCAATAGGTGGGCAGTACTGTCCACAGAATGTGACCCATTCACCTGAAAAGGGCTGCAGCATGGTGGTGCAGGTTTTTGGGAGTTAAGACAGCAGTTGAAGAAGTAACACAATGCCTACTCACTGCCTGTCAAATGCCCTCTCAAGAGCGATTCACTGTGGATTGTTCTAAAGTGGGCTAATGCTTGTGCAAAGGAGACCCAACTGTGTATGGGCAGCTTAAAAATCCATTGGGTCTCACTTACGTTTACTAGGAGAGCCATCAGTTATGTGCCCATGGGGGCTCATTCTGATGCTGGCATCCTTCCATCTTCACTTAGGCATGTGCCCACCATCTGCTAGTCTTATGGAAATTACAGCAGAGACACATTCAAGAGTGTGCTTTTGACAACACAGTGCAACAAATGTAAATTCTGCTCCATGCACTGGAACAGTGCTCACATAAGATAGTTCTGGTGTGTTAATGCTAATCTACAATTATTATTGTCATTCTGGTTTTAATACCAGCCTGTTACTGTTAGCAACCTTTTCAGCATTTTCAATTGTATAGGTCAGTCCCAGGTTTTGGCTGATGTGCAACTCTGCCTGATCACTTTTGGCACTTTTCCACTGCAAGTACCGGCTCGGCTCTACTCGGCCCTGCTTGGCCCGGTTTGCTTTTCCACTGCTGGTACCGCATGGTACGGTGTTGGAACGGTTCGGTACGGTACGGTATGGTTTGCTTTTCCACTAAAGTAGTACTAAAGTTAAGTGGGTGGGATAACAATGGGGTGGGTGGGATTCTCTGACCAATCAGTGGCTAGTAGTGACTTCATGCAAAGGATTGTGGGATATGGTACCAGGTATGGTACCTGTTGGAACCACAATCGAGTAGGTACTGTTTTTGAGAGTCGTACCGTTCGGTTCCATGCAGTGGAAAAGCGCCGCCGTACCGTACCGAACCGTTCCTACACTATACCATGCGGTACCAGCAGTGGAAAAGCACAAAAGCGAGCCGAACCGTTCGGTTCCATGCAGTGGAAAAGCGCCATAAATGCCCTAAAAGCTTCATCCAAAGGTATCTGCATGTATGTACCATTTTTTTTTTTTTTTTAGAGTGCCCCAGTTGGCCACAAAGCTCATGTGTCCTGCTGATCTTCATTCCTGGGGTAGGCACAACAAAAAAGAAAACGCACAGGTTTGTTTCAAACCATGCCAGACGCAATTAAGGCTCCTTTCACACGGGCTTTCCGATTAGGTTTGCCTGTCAGTTTTTCAGGCGGACTTGATCGGATGCTCCATGCAGCCCTATGGAGCGGCAGATGTCAGTGGAGACATCTCCACTGACACCCGCTGAAATCTGATCTGATCCTGTCCGTGAAATCCGAACGGATGAAAACCCTATTTTTCATCCATCTGGAGGATTGGATCGGATAAGATCGGATGAAAATGGACAGACGGTCCATTCTCATCCAATCTCCCATAAAGGAGAGCAGAGCTCTGACAGCTCCGTCTCTGCACACAGTGGAGACGGAGCTGTCATCCGCCTGCTCAGCGGGGATCGGTGGATCGATCCCCGCTCAGCAAAACGTACTCCGTCGGGCGCACCGCCCGTGTGAAAGGAGCCTAAATGGTTTTAAGTGCCTAGTTTAGGTCAGTTACAAATAATATTGAATGTTAGAAACAGTATTTCTTATCTATCATTCTCTGGAACCCTAGGGTTCCTCCACAGATTTCTAAGGGTTTCTTGAGTTGTGGCTAACCGCAGAGCCAACAGCATGAAGCCAGTGATCTTTATAGTTACCTGTAGGGGTGGCCTTTTGGCAAGTGCAGTAAGAAGGGCATTCTTTCTACTGACCACCAGTGTAAGAGGTCATGAGCCTACTTGATTTAAAAAAACTGAAATCCAATAAATAAAAAGGGATTAGTTTAGACCAGGAAAAGGCTAGGTGATGCTGGATTTCATCCAGCCAGGAAATGATGCGGGCTCTATCTGATTTGCTGCAGCTTTTAATACACACTGTGAGAAGCTCACATTATGCAGTGAAATCAGAGAATGAAGTGTCAGTACAGGAGAGGAGCCTGTGCACCTGTGCAAGACTGAAGGTAAGGCTGGAGTTCAACTTTAAATAACAGTTCATTTTTAAATGTAATAAATAACGGAGTGTACCATGGCAGAATTAAGGGGCTGCACATGGATCAAAACCAGTATAAAATATCTGAAAACATCAAACAAACAGATATGCTCTCCTGTGCAGTGTGCGCAGCACTTGTGGCCATGATAGAGTTAATTCAGCTGGAAAATGAAGATCTGGTTTTTGTGTTGTCAAATTATACGCTGTCACATCCGTGGAACAGTGAGAAAAAGGAGGACTCCGCTTTGCAAACAGCATTACACAGAATTGGACAAAACTGTTATTTTCTCCTAACAAGACTTGTCCATAGAAAACTTACAATTACGTGCAAAAAAAAAAAAAAATTGAGCTTTTTTTTTCCTCGGCCCACCAAGGCAGCATACAGAACAAATCTTAGGTCACCTGACAACAGGCCTCATTTGTATTGTTTTATAACCTTGACTTTGTACTGCAAGCTGATTGGTAAACAGAGCTTTGGCTATCTCCCTAAAGTGGGCCATCACCCTATGGTCTTGCTGTACTGCCCTGCCTCCTCCCCTCTCCCTCTCCTACAAATGAACATTATGTTTTTTTTTTTTTAAATTGTGCTTAGTTCTTTCTGCCCCCCCCCCCCCCCCGTGTGCACAGATGTGTAGCAGGTTATTATTCTTCAAAAGAGCCTGCGATCATCTGCACATGCATGGGATTTCCTGCGCATGCGCAATGACTGCTACCAGGGAAGTCTGGAACCTTCCCTGTCTTGTCGCAAGTGCAAAAAATCTCCTGAACATTCGCATATAGGCCGATGGTCCATGCCAGGAAAAGAGCAGAGCCCGCCGACACATCTACACATGTGCCATAATGACGACTCCCAAGGGAGGAGGGAGCCACATGGGAGGCAGAAAGGGGTTCTGGGTTAAAGGGTATGTGAACTTAATTATTATAATCTCATATAAACTTTACTATGTTAAGGCTGAACTCCAAGGAAAGAAAAGATGCTCCCTTGCAGTAGGGCAGTCCTCACACTGCATTAGAGGAGAAGGCGTCTACCACCTAAGGACACTAGCAAAAAACTGGAGGCTCTTTGAGTAGGGAAGGGTTATATAGGGACACTAGCAGTCAGACCCAGCAAAGCTTTTGCCAATGTTTAACGCCTTGAAGGAAGGCATATAACCCCTGGTCTATGAACTGATTCCTGTGTCCTGTACTGCACAATAATGATAAGCAGTTTTACTTACCCGATCCTCCACTCCCACAGGTTCCTTTACGCTGCTGAACCGGTCCTTGCAGCCTCTTTTCCCCTATGCTCCGACAGTGGCAGGTCCTTTGACATCTTGTACAATGAAGAACCCATAGCCTTGCAGTGGATATGAAGACTCCAGGGGGCAGTTAACTGCCGGAGCATGGGGGACAAGAGAAGAGCATTGTCTGCCATGGGAGCAGAGGATCAGTCAAGTAAAAATGCTTTTTACTGCCACCTAGATCTAAACAAGTATTTAACTCTTGTAGTGTGGGAGCAGGCTACTGTCAGGGAGGCTTGTTCCTTTCCCTGGGGATGGGCATTTACCACTTGCTTACTGGGCACTTTTACCACCTTCCTGCCTAGACCGATTTTCAGCTTTCAGAGCTGTCACACTTTGAATGACAATTGCATGGTCATGCAACATTGTATCCATATGAAATTTTGATATTTTTTTCCACACAAATAGAGCTTTATTTTGGTGGTAATTAACCACTTTACGACCGCCCGCGGCAGATGTACTGTGGCAGGCAGCCGCTCCCAGGCAAATCGCCATACATTTACAGCGCTCGCTCTCGGGAGGCTAGGGGGCAAACACGCGCCGCCGATGGCACGCTCCCGCCCCTCAGCATGGAAGCCGATGCAGCGGGCAGGCGGTCTCCGATTGCCACCTGACACTCTCAATCGTTCCCCGCTGAGAGAGAAGGACGGTCGGCTGTTGTAAACACAGCCGACCGTCCTTCTCCCTGCAATGATCATAGAGCCCATGTGATCCTTCTATATAGCATCACATGTCTCTATAGTCTTTTCATAAGCCACGCCCCCCCACAGTTAGAATCACTCCCCTAGGCTCCCATTTAACCCCTTGATCACACACAATGTTAACCCCTTCCCTGCCAGTGTCATTATTACAGTAACAGTGCATATTTTTAGCACTGATTACTCTAGTAATGTCACTGATCCCCCCAAAAGTGTCAAAAATGTCAGTCAGGGGTTCAATCTGTCCGCCGCAATGTCGCAGTCCCGCAAAAAATGGCAGATTGTCGCCATTACTAGTAAAAAAAAAAAAACAGAACAATAAAAATGACATAAATCTTTCCCTTAGTTAGTAAACGCGATAAATTTTGCGCAAACCAATCAAAATACACTTATTGCGATTTTACCAAAAATATGTAGCAGAAAACAAATTGGCCTAAAATGTTAACAAATTTTGATTTTTAAATTTTTTTTGAGAATGTCATATAGCAGAATGTGAAAAATATTGTTTTTTTTTTCCAAAATTGTCGGTGTTTTTTTGTTTATAGCGCAAAATATAAAAATCACACAGGTGATCAAATACCACCAAAAGAAAGCTCTATTTGTGGGGAAAAAAGGGAATCCATATTATTTGGGTACAATGCCGCACGGCCGCGCAATTGTCTGTTACAATAACGCAGTGCCGAATCGCAAAATAGTGCCTGGTCAGGAAGGGGATAAAATCTTCTGGGGCTGAAGTGATTAATCACCACTGGGTTTTTATTTTTACAATATCATGGTTTGTTATAAAATTTTGCAAATAGGTAATTTTTCTCCTTCACTGATATGCACTGATGAGGCTGTACTGATGGGCACTGAGAGGCTGCACTGAGGGCCACTGATGAGTCTGCACTGATGGGCACTAATAGGTGGCACTGATGAGCACTGATGAGGCGGCACTAGTGGGCACTGATGATACTGCACTGATAGGCAGTACTGATGGGCACTGATAGCTGGCACTTATAGGTGGCACTGATAGGGTGGCACTGATGAGCACTGATAGGTTGCACTGATGGGCACTGATAGATAACACTGATGAGGAGGCACTGACGAGCACTGATTGGCAGCACTGATAAGCATTGATTAGCACCGATTGGCAGCACTGATGGGCGCTGTTGGGACTGCACTGATAATCAGTACCCTGATTATTAGAGCTGATGGCTTTCTTCTACTCTCCTCACGCTGGCAGTGTAAGGGGAAAAGAGCCGATAATTGGCTTGTGTTAACATACGTGATCAGCTGTCATTGGCACAGCTGATCATGTGGTAAAGGGCCGCTGTGATTGGTCCTTTACCCCAATCTGTGATCTGCTGAGTCCTTCAGACTCTGCAATCACAGAGTGTGCCACAGGGGGCATGGTAAGAACGATCGCTGGAGGACATCAATAGACCCGGCAAAGTCAGCCTGCGCTGTAGCCATCATTCGGCTGTAGAGTGGGCCGCAACAGGTTAAAGTACATTCAAAAGTAAATGTAAACATTTTAAAATTAAAAGCTGAGATTTGGACTGAAACACAAAAAGCCTCTTTCATTGCAACAACCCTGTGCATTGCAATGGTTAAATGCTCATAATTGCTATGGAGTTGAGAAAGAGGCTCTATCACTTTTTACCCTACTCTCCATTTCAGCAGTCTCTGGCACTGCCTTTTTCTCTCTAATGTGGATTGTCACTCAGTGTTATCATGTACAATGCAGTGCATAGATAAATGGAGCCTGCTGGAGCCAGGAATAAGTTATTTCTTCTTATCTGGCTGTTAGAACCTGGTTCATCTGCTGATGGCGCTGTGGCTCAGGGCTGATAGCTGTAGTTCCAGTGTCCACCAGCAGGTGTCTCCCAGAAGCCGTCAGGTTTCAGTGATCAGCTCCACCTGGTTCCAGCTGTTAGGTGACTATTTAAGGCTGCTCCTAATAGCACGTGGCACCTTGATGTTTTGGTGGCTCCTGCCCTGTACTCTGTTTGCCATGCTGCTCCCAGGCTCTGTTGCCATTCATTATTGATCTTGCCCTTGTTCCTGCCCCCACCCGGCACCCAGTACTCCACTGCCTCTCTCCCTGCTCCTCCAGATTTCCCCTGCCTTTTATGCATATAGTTAATTTTTTAGGTTGCTGGTTATGTATTTTGTCATTTAGTTTCGATTTTCATGTGTTCTCATGTTTATTGCTGTTGGTCTGTGGTTACTGTTCACTGTAAATAAATCTCACTTTAAAGATATAAATGGCCTGGTCCCAGTTTCTGTGTGTAGCTATATATATCTGGCCATCTCCTGTGCTGACTCCTGACACTGGCACCCCTAGACATAACGAGCATTAAAAACAAGGGTAATATTTTTTTCCAGCCTGGAGTTCAGCCTTAAATATTACCTGGATCTAGTTCTTGTTATAGGGTGACAACACTTTGTCCCTGTTTTTGAATTTCTCTCCTGCATTATCACCACTGTGCGCACATGCCCTTGACCATTCCGCCATGCAAAGCATCTGAACAGTAACATTTCCCCATTCCAATAATTCCCACAGCACAATAGCCCAAAGCAGGCATGACCAGGACAGCCTCTGAAAACATCCTTTATATGAGCCCCACACTGGAACATTTTTAGAATATTATAGCAATGTTTTATCAACACATAAAAACACATAACTAGACTAAAAGGTCTTCTTTTACTATTTTCCTGGAGTTATGCTCAAAAAGGTTTCGGGACATCATTGCAAACTGGCCCTCTATATTTTTCCTAATATTTTATTTTTGGACTTTGGAATCTGAGAAGTTGACTTATATTTCGGAAGAGCACCAATATCAAGTGTAATAAAAGAAATAAAATGGGCAGAAGGGAGTCCTTCCTCTTAATCCATATGAGAACAGAATAATAATAATAAAATCTGACGCGAGAGCCGCAGCCTGGTACATATGCACACATTACAGCTAAAAGGCGTAAGAGCCCCACAGGCAAGTTTATCTGTCAAAAGGTATGATTAGCCATAGAGTGCATATTTATTACTGAACTTTCTGTTTAGCCCGGGGTTCTCTGCAGGAGCTGATTTTCCCTAACAATGTGTCTGAATGAAGCGTAACCTAGAAATAATCGGGGAGTGGAGGGGTTATCAGAAGTGCCTGGATATGCCGAAAGTCCTTAACTCACATTACCTGCCAGTTAGTCTGCTATCTCTCACTATTAAATATTAGATTCGCCGTATGTCAGGCACTTATTTTGCAAGCAATGCAACCTATTTTAATTTTGCTTGTGACAGCTGTATAGTGTGAGGTTTGAGATTACTGTGCAATCTAATAAATGAACAAAGTTACCTTCTACCATATTTTAACTGCATTATGCAAATTTCAGCACCCATTAGGGCCCTATCCAGTCCTGCAGGGCCACCTAGGGGGCCCCCAGGTTACCAATCCTCCCACCAATGGTTCTAAGAGATCAGCATTTAGTCTTAAACTGTTTGTAGTGTTTGATATGAGGCACCATTCCTCCCACTGACACAAACAGCGTGGCATAATTCCTGCCACTGCCACTAATGATGGGGCACTATTACTCCCACTAATCTCAATGATGGGACGCTATTCCTACCAATAATATGAGGCACCATCCCTCCCACTGACACCGACAGTGTAGCAAGATTCCTGCCACTGACACTAATGATAGGGGACTATTACTCCCACTAATATGAATGATGGGGCACTATTCCTACCAATCATATGAGGCACCATCCCTCTCACTGACACCGACAGCGGGGCAAGATTCCTGCCACTGACACTAATTATAGGGGACTATTACTCCCACTAATATGAATGATGGGGCACTATTCCTACCAATGATATGAGGCACCATCCCTCCCACTGACACCGACAGTGGGGCAAGATTCCTGCCACTGACACTAATGATAGGGGACTATTACTCCCACTAATATCAATGATGGGGCACTATTACTACCAATTATATGAGGCACCATCCCTCCCACTGACACCGACAGTGGGGCAAGATTCCTGCCACTGACACTAATGATAGGGGCCTATTACTCACACTAATATCAATGATGGGGCATTATTCCTACCAATGATATGAGGCACCATCCCTCCCACTGACACCGACAGTGGGGCAAGATTCCTGCCACTGACACTAATGATAGGGGACTATTACTCCCACTAATATCAATGATGGGGCACTATTCCTACCAATGATATGAGGCACCATCCCTCCCACTCACACTGACAGTGGGGCAAGATTCCTGCCACTGACACTAATGATAGGGGACTATTACTCCCACTAATATCAATGATGGGGAACTATTACTACCAATTATATGAGGCACCATCCCTCCCACTGACACCGACAGTGGGGCAAGATTCCTGCCACTCAAACTAATGATAGGGGACTATTACTCCCACTAATATCAATGATGGGGCACTATTCCTACCAATGATATGAGGCACCATTCCTCCCACTGACACCAACAGTGTGGCATTATTACTGCCACTAATGAAGGGGCACTATTACTCCCACTAATACCAATGATGGGACACTATTCCCCCAACTGACAACAATAATGGGGTACTATTCCTCCCACTGATATCAATGATGGGGCGCTATTCCTACCAATGATACAAGGCACTATTCCTCCCACTGACACCAACAGTGTGACATAATCCCTGCCATTAATGATAGGGCACTATTACTCCCACTAATATCAATGATGGGGTACTATTCCTACCAACGATACAAGGCACTATTCCTCCCACTGACACCAACAGTGTGACATAATCCCTGCCATTAATGATAGGGCACTATTACTCCCACTAATATCAATGATGGGGTACTATTCCTACCAATGATACAAGGCACTATTCCTCCCACTGACACCAACAGTGTGACATAATCCCTGCCATTAATGATGGGGCACTATTACTCCCACTAATATCAATGATGAGGCACTATTCCCCCAAATGACAACAATTGGGTACTATTCCTCCCACTAATAGCAATGATGCTGGGACTAGGACATTTTCTACCCCCATTGACTACAAACTAGTCCCTCTAAGCTCTGAGGAACAGTAAACTGCCACTTTGTTTAAAAAGTTTAGATACTCCTGCTCTATAACAATCCTCTCTCTTGGGTCACAAAATGCTTAACAGATTGGTGTTGGAGCAGATAGAAGGTAAGGCAGATTTTTGAGTAGAATATCATATTAGTGCCAGTTTAGGAGCTAATTAACCCACAAGCATGTCTTCAGAGTGTGGGAGGAAACCTACACAAACATGCAAACTCCATACAGATAGCTCCTCATCAGGATTCAAACCAAACACCCTAGTGCTGCAAGGAAGGAGGCAGTGATTGCTAACCGGGAGTTTTTCAGCTGGGCTTCCAGTGGCGAGAAAAGGCCTACAGGTAATGATATTAAAATTAATGAACATTTTACAAATCTGAACAGTTTTTGTAGTACCTACTGACTCTTGACTGCATAAGGTATTTTCTGGAAAAGGGTTAAGTCTTTAAATGGTTTTCCACTTTGTTGGACAACTTGGTCTTTTAACCCCTACACCCCTAAGGGTAAAACAAATCGTAATGCCTAAGCACAATTTTACAACTTTGACGTGTTATTAAAACTGTACATATAATCAAAACTACTTTGTGCATCCAGGTGGATTATACCTTGTTTGTTTAAGGACAGAGTCCTTTGATTTGGTAGTAAATGGCTATGGGTATATTCTGAGTTTTTTTTTTTTTATCAAAAGAAAACTGGCCCAAAATAATAAAAACATTTTCTTGTTATTTAGCTTTATATTTCTTGTTACTACCATAGCCTACAGCCAAAGAACAACCCAAAATGAATTCTCCTGCTCCTGATGATCGCAACAATACCACATATGTTTATGCTATTTGTTCCCATTGTACAGTCCAGAAGCAAAAGTGCGCATTTTGCTTTTTTTTTTTTTTTTTTTGTCCTTCCTAAAACACACTGACACTGATGCTAATGAAAAAAAAAAAATTCCCAAAATGTGACCCTGAGCTTGGCCCTACTTGACCCAAACACTAACCCTGGCAATAACCTAGGTAAAACCTTGATCTATGTATTTTTTTTTTTCTATGTATTTTTTCTTAATTTTTTCTTTAATTTTTTATTATTTATTTATTTTTTTTTTTTTACACACACTTTTTTTTTGTCCTCTCTGTAGGAACGAGAAAGATACATTGTATCTTTCCTCTCTATTCACAGAGAAAAGAGAAAGAAACACAGGGGCAGGCTTCACAGTGACTGGCTACTATAGCGATCAGGTGACCTGGAATCGGGAGCTCCAGATCCCGATTCTTAGAACAGGGCCTGGTCTCTGTGCTGAGAGAACTCTGTGCGGCATGCTCCCAACACAAAGGGAGATACCCGTTTATGTGGCCCCACGGAAAAAAAAACAGTGCAGCAGGGCCACAATTATGTGTTAGGTTGATGGGAAGGGATTGAAGGAAAAATAACAGACTTACAGGCTGGATCATCAGGTGAAAATAAAGGAAAAGAGCCCAAAAAAAAATGGACCGGCTGCAATATAGATAATTTTTGTTTTTTGGGTTTAATATGGCTTTAATGAAAAGATGCTAAAGATCCTGCTTGTAGAAAGGAGAATAGCAGAGATGGCACTTGCAGGTGAGCTGGATGGAGGTCGTGTAGTGACCTCCGAATGAGTGAAAAGCCGGCCAAGCCTTTGTGTTGATCTCTATTTACATGGCCAGAAATAACCTTCCAGAGAAAACGAAGCAGAAAGTTCAGGCTGAACATAGATATTTGGAAAGGCTCTTTCTGATCTATGTGAAGATACCTTTCACAATGTCTTTCCCCTTTAATTTATGGCTTTGTTTATGGGCATTCATCCATAACCCAGTGAATTTTATAGATGGGGATTGTGTTTAATGTTTGCTCTTGTAAACAGCAACATTGTCATGCCTGATTGTGAACTATGATATAAGATCTTATAAATATGAAGGAAGGGTTATATGCGAATGCACACAGCTTTGTGCCGTCTCACCACGTCGGAACGGCGGGGAGTCTGTGATTTATGACGACTAAGGCAGGATTTAGGGGACAGCAAAGTGCTATTTCCTTCTGTAAACATCCCTACTCCTCCTCTCCTGCTTGTCGATAGCTGCACCCCCATTCATCCAGCTCATCTTACCCACAGGAAATTCTCTTTAAGATTCAGCTTTAAACAAGCTGCCTTGTCTACTACATGAAGCAATTCGGATGATTAAAGGGAGTCTGTATCTTTTTAAAGTCTTTATCTCTTTTCTTTCTCAAGTTAACTATACAAACTGCTTCACATGTTTTCCTAATCATTTGGATAACATTTTGTTTCACAGAACACAACATAAGACAACTTGTATCCATAACAGTTTGCAACCATGCTGGGCTTTCTATTTAGAAGATCCAGCACTACCAACATATTTGAACCCTTTGAAGAATTACAAAGCCAGAGAGTCCCAATTTTTTTAGGAGAGTAAAAGGGGATAAGTTCATCCTATTTTATTACTCTGTAGTCAATATATTCTGGTCTCCTTGCTATTCAGGTCTATTTCATAGCACAGCTTTAAGATAAGCTGGAAGAAGCTGATGATATGGCTTGGAACTTGCCACCTGTTGGCTGCAAGTGGTCAATATTATCGAATTACAAATAAATGTGCCGCCATAGTCATGTGAGACTGGTTCTCCCGTCATACTACTTATTAAAGCCTCGTACACACGCATCGATAGTTGGCCGTGAATTTTCGGCCAACGTCCGATCTGCCGATTTTCGGCTTGTTAGTATGATGCTTTCAACAACCAACTCCAACTTTTTGGCCGAAAAAAATCTGGTGTGCGGCCGATTTTCCGTCAGTCAGTACAGATTTCGGCAGACAAAAATCAGATGAGCAAGACTGGGCATGCTCAGAGTAGAAAAAACACACGGAAAGTAAACCAGCACATGACATCACTTCTGAAGTTGGTTGTTGTTGGCCGAAAAAATTAGTGTGCAGTCTAGAGCACATTTCAACCAACACGACAACACTGGACAAAAGACGGCCGATCGGTCGGCCGATAATCGTTGCGTGTGTATGAGGCTTAACTCTACAGCGGTGGGAAAACTTTTGGTTGCCTTGGAGCATTGGTTACCAGACCAATTGTTTTTCGTTCTTTTTTTTTTTTTTACAAGCCTGGGTATGCACAATAGGCTTTGCTTTGTTTGCCTATATCTTTTAAATTACATAAAAATAATTTACAAATAAATAAATAAATGTGCTGGGTCAGTACAGTGGCTAAGTGGTTAGCACTTCCACCTAGCAGCACTAGGGTTACTGGTTTAATCCCAACCATGGCACTACCTGCCTGGAGTTTGTATGTCCTCCTTGTGCCTGCGTGGGCACTCAGATTACCTCCTACACATTTCAAAGACGTGCTGGTAAGTTAATTAGCCTCTCTCTAAATTGGTCCTAGTATGTGTAAGTATGAATTTGCGATAGGGACCTTAGATTGGGACTGATATAAATGTACAATATATATGTAAAGCACTGCATAAATTGACAGCGCTAAATAAGAAGTATCTGTAATAAAAAACAAATACGATAAATAATGCATTCCCTTTATTTAAAAAAATGCATCTTGTATTTTTGTTTGTTTTTTAATGAAATATTTAACTATAAATAATTTAATATAATCTAGAATAAAAATGTTGATTTTGCTTGAAGCTTGCCAATTACTTGGTGCAAAGGGTCCATCTTTTTATAATTACCTAATTAAAGAGAAATAAAAAAATAAATAAGTAAATAAATAAAGATCAAAATTATATTTCCTTTAAAAAAAAAAAAAAAGAACTGTCTCATATATTTTTATATTTAAAAATAAACGAAAATCTAAAATAAATAAAAAATAAGCTGGAAAAATATGCTGATTTTGCTTGGGGCTTGCCTACTACTGGCTACAAGGGGTCAGTATTTTATATTTACTTAAAGCAGCATATAAAAACAAAAATGATCAAAGATACAATCCCTTTAATAAAAAAACAAGAACTCTACCTCTTTTATTTTTATATTTTTAATGTAATTTGAAATTATAAAAAATAAGCAGGAAAAAAAAAAGCTGCTGATTTTGCTTAGACCTTGCCAACTGTTGGCTGCAAGTAATCAATATTTATATTTATTTAATTAAAGAGAAATAAAAATAAACAAAAATGATAAAAGATATATTCCCTTTCAATAAAAAAGAACTCTGTCTCTTAAATGTTTTGATGAAATATTGCTGGACTAACTAACTATTTTGTGCCCATGAGTCACTGATGCCTAGATGCCCAGGTCTAAATTACCAGTGACATCTTATTGTCAGTCTACAATCATTCGGTGACTGTTTCGCATACAAAAATATTTTATATTATTCTTTAGGACCTAAAAGGCTTTTTATTTAGTACAATATTTAAGGGTGAGGTGAAGGGAATAGGAAGCAGAAGACTATAAAGAGACAATAGGAGATCCAGATGTGTTTTCCACGAATACAGCACCCTAGATCTTAGGACTACAGGGCAGTTTTGTGAGAAAACTAAGCTTAATCCTGTGGTTGCCATTTACTCCATCTAAAGCCACTTTTTAATTTTTGCAAAAAGTGGTGAGGGGTTATGTTCTGGAAATTTTTAGATATGCAACTCCTATCCTCATATTGATTAGTGGTTCCAAATTAATAATAACTACTGCAGTAGGGAACAGACACAAAAAGATACACTCCACATCTTTCCAAAATAACTGTTCTGTTTTATTTGATGTAATTAAAGGTTTTTATACACATGATTACGTAGGTATCACATTAATATTACAATTGTACTTTTATGGTAACAAGGGGCGTAACATAGGCAGGCTAATTCTAATCAGCACTCGAATTAATGCAAACATGTAATAATAACATTATTAGTGCCGTGTTCACAGTGAGTACAGTGTGCAATATATACAAAATAGAATACAATAATGTACAGGATGTACAAATATCCTTTACAGGTTATAACCACTGCCAGGTCTTTCTGACAGTTTGTGTCCCAGCTAGGGAGATTCACAATCTCTATTTGTTCCGGTGACTATTGTCAATCCAAAATTTTAGGTTGTCACCAAAACAATAATAAAGGAAATCTTCTACTTGCTTCTGTAAAAATTGCCTAAAAGGGGATGGGTGGAGAGATTTCCTCTCATTTTCTGTGTGGCACAGGAAGTGAAATCTACCCAATGTGGCACAGAATGCAAAAAAAAAAAGGATTTTATTTTTACCATTTCCTGCTCTATCCAAAATAATTTGAAAAAAGTTGGCTTAAGACATACTAGCTCCATATTTAAAATATGATATTTTGAGATTTACAGTTTATCAGTATTGAAGTATGGGAATGCCATAAACTGTAAAATATTTTATAAATGCAAGGGATTATTTTCTTCTACATAATATGCTACATGGCCAGTTTTCTGTTTTGTCCTGAGGTTATGCTACATGGTCATTCAAGATGCAAACGGTGCCTAGTGGAGTTCTTCTTTAACAACCCAAATTTTTTTCTGTGATTTAGATAGCCAGCTGGATCTTAATTGCGTCTCCATTGAATACAAACCTCTAGTATTAAACGCCAAAGCATCTTGTTCTGTTGCTGCATTATGAATAGTGTGTGTGTGAATGCTGATTACAAGGAGTTTCTGGTTTGTCTCAGGGGGGCTGTGCACGTATTATAGGCATAATTTCACTACATGAGCAGCGGTAATTTGTTTCGCAAGTTCCTGGAGATTTGTGATTTCAAATCCCTGGCCTCCACTGAATTTAAATTGTTTCAAACTTATAAGGCTGTATTTAATAATAATGGGCAAAGGACAATTGCATGCTCAATTCTGCAGCATCCAATAGAGTGTCAGCGTCCAGGAGTTTAGAGGACTCAGGCCTTTTAAAGTAGATTTTAGATTGGTTGGTATAGCTTACTGCTTTTCCCGTGGGTTCTAATATTTATTGCACTAAAGCACTGGGTACATAAGATTATAGAGGACCGATAACAATATAAACTGCCTAGCCAAAAAAAAAAGTCCCCACCAAAAAAAAAGGTCACACACTCCGGTTGGACCGCCTTTAGCTTGGATTACGTCATGCATTCGCTGTGGTATTGTTTAGATAAGCTTATGCAATGTCATAAGATTAATTCCCGTCCAGTGTTACATTCATTTTTCATCAAATGATGGGAGAGTCGGACCCCTGCGTAAAGCCTTCTCCAGGAGATCCCAAAGAATCTCAAAGGGGTTCAGTTCTGGACTCTGTGGTGGCCAATCCATGTGTGAAAATAATGTATATGCTCCCTGAACCACTCTTTCACAATTTGAACCTGATGAATCCTGGCATTGTCATCTTGGAATATGCCTGTGCCATCAGGGAAGATAAAATCTATTGATGGAATAACCCGGTCATTCAGTATATTCAGATAGTCAGCTGACCCCATTCTTTGGGCACATGCAGTAACTACTTAATAGGACATTTACTGCATGCTTAGTTTAGTTAGTTGCTTAGTTAATTCCAGGTGATGACTTTTTTTTTTTTTGGCCGGGCAGTGTATAAAGGGCAGTAACCTATAGTGCGTGGATTGAAGTTAACTGAAGGCAGCTCAATTAGGAGAGAGTTTCTGATTGGTCGCTATATAATCCTGCACTGTGCACATCTTTAATTTTTCTATGTCTTACTTAATCACTCTGGATGTGTTGCTACACGAAAAAGATCTTCATTAATGACTATATGTGCTGAAAATAAAATTGTATGTATGCAAATTATGCATACAGGAATCATCATTAGTAGACTCTAGCTTGTCACATTTCTTTAACTGCAGCTTGGCTCCGAATGGAACTAGATAGATTCATATTAATCACATCTATTATCATTTTGGATAAGGCCCAAGAAAGAAGCTATCATTTATTTATCACTTATTGCATTATAAATATCTGTGCCGATTACTGGCTTTGAGTTAATGGCTCCTTCTAGGAAACACACATTTTTCCATAGCTTCTGGGCTTTGTAATTTATAAGGTAGAGAGAAGAACACAAATCCTATAACAAGCAGCAGCCAAGTTCTTAAAGTAGAACCCCACAAAACATTCCCTGTACCTAAATCTTAGAAAATCTGCAAACCTTTATATAAGCATAAGTATGCAGTCAATCTTCCTCATGTCATAGCTGGGTAGGTCTGAACATGGAAAAATGCTCACCTCCAAGATGCCCTAGGTGCTTTTCCTGATCTGCTCCTTTATGATCTATGCTGTCAATCTGTATGCTAACTAGGGTAAGGATGGGCACAGAACAGAAAAAAAATGCTCATCCTCCAAGGATGCAGTGGGTTCTTTCAGTGTTCGGCTCCTTTGTAAGCAGTGCTGTCAATCTGCATGCAATAATGGGGAAGGGAGGTCACAGAACAGAAACAAATGCTCAACTCACAAGATACCTGTTCTACTCCCTTATGATCTGTGCTGTTGTTAGAAATTCTTTATATAATCCTACAGAAAAGAGTGCACAGTCCACATGGGGATTTGCTGCTTAACTGCAGACAGGAAACTTTGTTCAGGGAAAAGTTATAGAGCATACCATAGAAGCAGCTACAAAAAAACTTATAACCACTGCCATCTACTGGTTGAAGAATATATCTCTACTGAATACTTATATTGATGTAGTTGTTCATAAAATACAAATGAACATTGTATTCCAACAGCTGTAAACCTGTGCTCTTTAACTGAGAGGGGTGGTCACAGAACAGGAAAAAAAGCCCACAACCCAAAACAAAATGGGTGCTTTCCCTGTTCTGCTCCTTTATCATATGTTGTCAATCAGCATGCTTTTCAGGGGGGAAGGGTGGTTATGAACACATAATCTGTTTGGGCGTCATAGGGGTGTAGCTAAAGGGCTGAAAAGGCGAAAGGTGAATACTGTTTTTTATATAATTTTATAAACCCCTGTTGATTTTGAAAAAACAATCTTCTGCAAGGAAGGTAGGTCAAACAACTGATTAGGACAATTCTTGTGTATTTTATAGGTTTCTTATTACACACCGCCGCACATAGCAGCTACCAAATCCAGTTTCAATAAGCTTCACCCAGTGAAATATTAAGTAGACTAGTTTGTGGTAAAGTTTGTTGTCACTTCCAAGTATGTTCTGACATGCACAATATATTCCCATCATGAGTAGAATACAGCTAATACACCAAAAAGTTTTTTGTGCTTTTGTGTTTTTCATGTTATGTGCAAAGGAGGCAATTTTAGGTTTGTCCAGGTATCAAGGTTTTAGCCTTTTCCAAACTTTTTAACATGGAGAAACCCTTGAAAAAACTTTCCATGCTTATAAATAAATCTACAGCTCACAGTACATTAGCATGAAGGTAGGTGAGAACAATACTCCTTTAATTTTGTAATCAGTAGGAAGAATCACCCTTCCCCTTTCCAGATAACTAAAAAAAGATCCTTGATTTCACTGGTTACTTATGTGAGAGGCAGAAATTCAAGGACCCCCTGGCAACCTCTAGAGGAACCCTGGTTGGGAAAGGCTGGTCTACAGGCTCCAGTGAAGAAACTCTGCCTTTGGTAACAATCAAGTAGTACGAAGACACACAGAACTATCATAGGCTGTACACGACACTTTCCCAATAGTCTAAAACACTTAGGCTGGGTTCAGACGTAATACGGATGTGGCTCACAGCAGCGGTCCGGTGCGTCCCTGTTCTCTGTTTCAGGGACGAATCAGGCCAAAATATTTGCCTGAATTTGGACCTAAAATGGAGCCAAAGACGTAGAGGACCCCTGTGCAATCTGCTCCGTAGCCCCCCATGGAGATGTGTGAACTGGCTCCATTGAGAGTCGGGCACACTCTCCTGTCATGTAAATTGGATGCAGAGAAACCTACATCCAATTCGCACTAGTGTGAACCCAGCCTCATGAACCTTCAAGAACGAAGCACAGCATCCACCTTCACTAGAGTACTTTTATAACTGTCTGCCCACAGCTTTGAGTCCTTCATCAGGTTCTCTACCGTTAGATCGCTAACAAGTTAAAGTAAGGAAGGAAAAAGCTGTGTCAAGTGCATCATGGAAATGATTGTCAAGAGATAGACTGCAGTTGTTTCCAGATAGAACTTAACTTAAAGCAAGATAAATTAGCTACTGGCTGCAATAACCCATTTAAACAGTTATCTTTGAGAAGGAAAAATAACAAGGTTACAGTGTCCTGTATACAGTAGCTGACGTTTTCCCCAGATTCAATTCCTAGTGACAGCTTCCATAGCTACCAGCAATATGGAGAAACAAAATCTTATTAGTTTGCAATGCAGAGAGGACATCAGTAAGTTAGCATCACTGCGGGATGTATCCAAAACTTCTGGATGGTTATATCTCCCATATAAAAACATGACTATCTTCTGTTATACAGCACAGAGGAGACCGTCCTTATGTCATTTTACAGCAGCATAAATGTCATTTCGGCTTTATAAATTTGTTAGGAAAACAAAGACAAATGTGTCTCTGAGGCTTCAGCACAAAGCAATATATAAAGGAAATCAAAATAAAGGACAGCTTGGCAAGAAACATGAAACCAGGAGTTCTTAACCTTTTTGTGGCGGAGATTCAAATGATCTCGGAGAATCAACTTAGTGGCCTGTGGTTCAGTTCCTCATTAATAATGGACTTATTTTTTTTTTCTTTACTGTCATGTCTATTGTTAAATAGGAAGCAGAGAGAACACTGCAGTCTTAAAAGGTATGCGGCAGTCAAATAAGAAAAATTCCCATTTATACTAAATTGAGGACAGAGGCTACCTGCTGAAAGGCTTGGCTTTAACTTCAATATTCATCTCTGGTTGCTGGTAAGCATATTTTATGAATGACCCTGAAAATGAGCCAAAACAAATTCAAAGTAGCGTGTTCTACCGTCTCAGCACCATCTTCTCTGACCTTGTAAAAACAACATACTCTGCTGCTGCCAGGGCACCCTGCCATTATCCACCGCTCGCTTACAGTGCTTGCAGGACCCCAGTCTTTCCTGCCCACTGAAACACAGGAAGAGCAGAAAACTAATTTACCAACATGGAATGCCAAGAATAGGTTTATTTTAAATTAGGCAACAAACATCAGCAGGTATCACTGTTGGACTTTTTGTGATGCCTGCTGATGCCTGCCCATGGCCTTGAAGACCATTTTTCCTGCATGTTACCATCTTTTCTGAGCCTATTTCAAAGCCTCAGCATCAGAACTAGAGACAGTGTTGGCATGTGACAAAAGGGTGTATGTTCATAAAACTGAAAAGATTGAGAAAAATTTAGGTTCAAGTGAAACTTTAATTTTAAGAATACAGGTAGAATGTCTGTAATAGAGCCTATGCTGCATCAAGGAAATATTATCGGGGTCCAACTTGATGTACCCAATGTTCTCATGCATGGCAACTTTGAGGTGAAGAACAGACTAGTTTGCAGCCAGTCACTCCTGTGCTATGTGTGAAAGTGTAGATGTATCCTCATGTGTCTTCTCTAAGTAGGACTAAAGCTTGGGAAGATGAAGCTGACAGTATCAAAGATATTGCTGGTGTCAAAGGAAAGGGGAACAGAAACATAGCCATGTGATGGGAAGATGGTACACAGAACAAATGCCTGATGTGGTTAGTTTATCTCTTACTTTGAACGTTTTTCAGTGGGCAGTTTGAGAAAGTTTTTGTTTGCCAGCTTCAGTTCCATTTCAAATCTTTTGTTAGGCTAGCTCATATAAAGCAGCATTTGGTTACATTTACCTGCACCGAATGATGTTTCTGTCATGGAAAACGTGCTTCCATAACATTCCAGGATCCCTGAAACCACTAAAATTCCAACGATTTGGGCAAATTAGTCTGCATCCTAGAATGCAATTTGGATGCCTATATCACTCTCTGGACTCTAGGGGAGGCACCCCTATTATCTGAAAAAAAACATTAGCCTTATATATGCCTATATCTTGGCAAAACTATTTTTTTTGCACTAAAATCTACAGCTTTAGGTCCCAGAATAATGTCTGTTTTGTCAACATGTTATAGTTGAGAGACATGTATCTGGACGTCTTCTCATAAGTTACTCCAGGCTTGTTTTATCTCTGAGGTATGTATCTTCATATCTTCTCAAAACTTACTTCAGTTACTCCACTGATAGGTAATTCTGCCTAATCCCCATTTCAATGGGGAGCTCTATCTCTGAATCATCTCCACCAGCTTAAGGGGCTACATCTCTTAGCTGGGGACATCTACAGAATCTTAATTCTACACAAACTATATAAATTATAATATAATTACTGCAATTGGCGAATATTATATTGTGTACTAAAACTTATGGTAAAAAAGCAGCTGACACAATATTGTAAATCAACAATAAAAAACAATGATAGAAAGTGGTGCAGCGCTAAATTGGTATAAAGTTCATATTATTAGAAAATAAGTAACACAGTGAAAATAGGTGGAGAATCTTCTATACCTATGAAAAAGCAGTCACCAACACCCGATCACACAACTGCTTACCAGATGATATAGACCCCCCACTACAAAGGTCTAAATAAGCGGAGTGTTAAAACATCAAGTACAGACTTGAAGATGGATTCCTCCAAGATGCCACTATCACTCCACAAAAGATATAAACCCTAACTGTATAGGTCAACACAGGCCATATATTTTTCATGAACTGTAAATCAAGAGTAGGGGATCATCACCCACTCTTGATTTGCAGTTCATGAACAGAAATATACAGAAATAAATGCTCTAGATGGGAGTGACTGGTGCCATTCTTTGGGATAACTGCCCTGATGGAACTGTCCTGAATAATCAGTCCTCATCTCAGTTGAACCTGAGGTCCCGGGGCCAGGTAAAAAGTCAAGCAAAAAGGACCAGCAAGACTCTAAACAAATTCAAAGTGCAAGACAGTGAAATGAGGAACATTGGAGCAGCTACTAGAGAGTAGCGGGAGTACAGGTAAGACAGATCTAAATCACAGTGGGGTGGATCATTTATGGCGTAATGGAGGAATCCCGATACAGCTGATGTCTGATGGCATAATATATGGCCTGTTTGGACCTATACAGTGAGGGTTTATATCTTTTGTGGAACGATAGTGGCATCTTGGAGGAATCCATCTACAAGCCTGTACTTGAGGTTTTAAGACTCTGCTTATGTAGACCTAGTGGTGGGGGTCTATATCATCTGGTAAGCAGTTGTGTGATCGGGTGTGGTCATGGCTTTTTCACAGGAATAGAAGATTCTCCACCTATTTCCACTGTATCCCTTATTTTTTAATAATATGAACTTTATACCAATTTAGCGCTGCACCACTTTCTATCTACACAAACTATGAATATGACTAAGCAGATTTAGAATTTCAGTTATCATAATAATATAAAAACCTATGATTAGTAAAAAGAATTTAATCTGATCGATACTGTACAAAAATTTTCCAATTAAAAAACTGTCATGAATGATTAAGATAATATCAAACTATTTAGACCTCAGGTTATATAACGTATGTTTAGGCCCTGCCCTGTTTCGACAAAACTGCCAAAAGCTGTGGGACTTGAAAACAGTGGCCCATGCAAAATATAGGAGTATCTTGGTCAAATATAATCATGTTTGGAGAAATCTGAATATGATTTTATTATGTGGAGTTAGGAATGCTCAAGTCCAGTTCATATTATAATTAAATGAAGCATCTGGACAGAAAACGGCTAGGCTTTGCTCTTGGAACAGTGTGACACCAATATTGATTTTGTCTATAAAAGATCAGATCTATAAAACCTTACATGGGCTTCTTGTGATTTGTAGTTCATCTCCAGTTGGACATCTGCATGTTGTACTTGTCCGCTGCTGAGGAAACACTTTTAATGAACATGTTTTCTCAAAGAAGCTTCTAGTTTGCAGTCTCTCATCGGGTCCTCTACACTCTGGTGATATATTTAGCATATTTATCTTTTTGTTTACAGTGAAGGTTATTACTTTCGACTGCTAGCAATTTTTTCAGTGCTTAATTAAATACCAAAGATTAGTGAGGATGCTGATGAATGGAACATTCTGAGCTACAGAAGAACTCTGGAAAAAAAGGCAATTTAAGCAGTTATAATGGCTGCATACGTCTTGCAAAATGATCCTATGTTCTGCTAGCATACCCCATGCTACACAGTCTGAAGTTTAATGCCACAAGCATTTCTAAAGCTGAAATTTATGTCTCTGTGATCTGTACTTTGTCTTCTGACATCCATCTACTCTGAACTGTTTTAACTATTGTTAAAAAAAACAAAAAAAACAATAGGCGAAGTAACAAAATAGAATTCTGCTGTATTGACACAACTCAAAATAGTGACAATGTCAGCATTAGGCATGTCAACAGCTGTAAACAGGTAGCTAAACAGTTATAATTGATAAAGATAATATAACTGACAAAAAATAAACTAGCTAACCGGACTCAGCATAGCTGAGACAATAGCCCTGAACTACAACTATGGCAGCTGGATTAGGAAAATACTGGATCAGGAGGCTATGCTGCCACAAAGCACCCAGGGATATGCTAGGTATAGCCTATGGTTAGGGAAGGAGAAGGCGGATAGCAGTTCTGAGGAATAACAATATGTTATTGTTCCTATGAATGTCCTGCAAGGGATTCTAATTCTAGATATTCTGCCGGCAACGTAGGGGGCCCTATAATTGTCTTGGAGGCACTTAATGATAATACTGATGGTTCTGCTAGCAGAAATGTGTTTGTGGAGGATGTGTAGTATTCCACTGGGAGGAGTTCTGCTCTCAGAATACTAATAGTATAACTGGGCCTGCTCTCAGAGTGATGTGATTTAACTGGGCACATAGCCCAATCCTGCTGAGACTCCTGTGCTGGTGATAATAGTTGCTGTTTAGCTGAAACATACACTGGTGTGATGACCACTGCACAGTGGAAGACATTCCCCTTCTGAAGATGCTGGTACACTCTGATGTGCTCACTACAGTCCCGCATTGCCAATAGAGCAAATCGGCCCACAGAAATTCCTTATAAGGCCTCTTGACCCGCAAGACTTCCTGGGAGTTGCACATAAGGCTTCCAGGGAGTTTAAGGCTTCCATGGAGTTGCAATTTAATCAGGCCATAATACAATGTTAGAAATTGATTTCAGTCCTACAAGTCCCATAGTTCTCTGTTTCATATTCAGTGGTAATCCCCCTATAGTGATTAAGAAAGGGCACTAAAGTATTACAGTACCAGCATTACAGCAAATTAAAAGTCATTGGGCCCAGTAGTTTCTCCTCTCCTGCATCGAAGAGTGATTTCAGAAAAAAGACATGGTGGCCTATCGAGTTTGCCCAATTTATATATGTTGCTGGTTTTTTTTTTAACTTTTTTTGTCTGAGTATAGATCTATGTTTGTCCCAAGTATTATTTCTGTAAAGTAATACTTTTTAAGATTAATTGTGTACTTTCTCCCTGCTAGTTTGAGGTCCATGTCCCCATGGACTAAAGTATTACAGTACCAGCATTACAGCAAATTAAAAGTCATTGGGCACAGTAGTTTCTCCTCTCCTGCATACTTGCATAGCCCAGTACTTGGCTACACAAATGTCACTATTTGTGTGTGACTGCAGATGTACTGTATATACCTGTAACCATTTAACTGCATAGTAGAGCCCTGCGCGGGACTGTTTTATTAAACCCACACCTGCCCGCACCCACTGAATGTATGACCAGGACCGCCTTGTTAAACTTTCAGTGCGAAATAGAAATACATTTTTATTATTACAGGTCAAGAATTGTGAACTTTGAGGCCTCCATTGACCTTGCTACATATTGAGTCAAAACTCTTTCAGTTTGAAACACACATTGCGTCCATTGTTTGACATGGTTTTGTTTGCCTGAACTTTGAGATGAGAAGCTGTGTCATCTGCCCCAAAAGGAAAATGTGTTTGACAAACTTTTAAATACAATACTCAGAAAGACAGATAAATAAATCGCTTATCACAGGTGGATCGGCCTTTGGGGGAAAAGGTTTACATAAGACATCCTTCCCCTGGTCTTGAAACACGAAAAACCAGAGAGGTCGTAAAACTTTATGTTCAGGCCATGACTCACACAATGGGCGAAACTCAATTTCAGGATAACACCTGTGTTCAACCATACACAATGCAAGTAAACTATTGTTTCCACCCTGAGAAGACAAACAAAACTGTCTGGACAAAGACGAGAATCTGTCATTTATTTACCTAAACACAAACAGGGGGATAAAGTTGTTGAAATCTACACGGAGTCACATAAACATTGTCACTTAGATTGATGAGAACTGCAAATCTCAAAATGAATTTCAGAAAATCATAAATTGATATCTCTGCCCCATCATATACAAAAGGTGTTATGGAACTATGATGTTATGACAACCTCCTACTGAGAAGTACATTATATTCTATCATATAGTAGTGTCAAATGGTCAGAAATTTCACCCATATTTTATCATCCAGTCCAAATCATAAATGTACTGTTGTTAACATAGTAATCCCTTAAATGGATAATACTCTAATTGGAAACAAACCATGTATAGAAAAAGTTACATATACAAGCTGTTGTGTATCAATATATATAACTGTATATGTATCTATACAATTCTTACTGCTACTAATTGAAGTCTTGGGTTAAAAAGTAAAGTCCAATATATATATTACATAAGATATATTAAATATTAGAATAGTGTTACCAAGATTAATCTTTATTCAGATACCTGGTGGATTAAATGGACGTCATAGATGAGAGCATGATTACATTTTATGTTTTTTTTATAATAGTCTTAAATGGAGAAATTTTTAATTAATTTTAATATACTGGTTAACCAAGAGGTGTCACCCTATGACATCACCAGTTAATGAATAAGATGTTCCAACCAATAGGAATAATGTTCCTCCCACTGGGTTTGGCTTATGATAATTTTTACTGCCCTTTTGTTCAACACAAAATAAAAAGAAACCAGAGATGTAATAGGAGACACAACACAACACACATCATATCTTGCCCAATATACATCACACTTACAACATACACACTACTAACAGCCATGCACAGACTCATCTACACAGACGACTCCATTTCAATCTGCCATGTATCTGAACCTTTGAGGGACGCCAAACAAAGCTCCTCCCTAATTGGCCACCATCTTGGAAATGCAGCCATCTTAAAGGAACCTGGTAACTACTATTCTAAGCTAAGCGGCCATTTTAAATATGGTAATTATGCCTTGCTGTTATTTGATTATTATTCAATATTGTTTATGTACTTCCTTAAATGTTTTACATTTCCTATTTAAAGGGTAACGAAAGTACAATCCCAGCCGTATAAACCATATGTAGATTTTTCTCTAAAGAGATGATTTTTGTTTTTATAACATTTTTAATATCAGATTAAGCGCATTATTTGCGATTTTACGTCTTCCGTTTTGCATGGCTTATTCTCACTTCATCTGCAGTGGAATGACTTTCGGCCATGTGATTCGCAGACTATTGTGGTCTGATTATATAGAATATTAATTTATGGTTCATACTACACCTGGGAAATACATAATCTTGCTTTATTTTACTTTCATCGTTTAGCTAAATATCACATTGCATTTATCGTTTTAAGTTGGTATTTTATGTAAGGTTATCTCTTTGTGTCACTCAAGTATGATCATTTATGGTGAAAATATGTCTTGCGAATAAATATTCTTATATATATATTCCCTACTGTAGACTGCTTCACTAAGATTGGTATATGCTTTTAAAAAGAAATTAACTGATATAAAAAAAAGAACTTGGGAAAATTGCGTGGTATACTATGAGTGTCTGAACAAAATTAATTGGGTTTTTTTTCTTAGATATTAAATTATTTGCCGTAATCGGCTGGAGGCACTGCGTCATAATTCTATTGATAGTTCAGACACCGCCTTTTAGTAATAAATTAAAAATAGTCAAATTTTATACCAAAACGCACAACATATTAAATGGAGTTGCACTGCTGAGATATCATTAATTTCTTACATATGCCAATCATAATTTTGATCATGGTGACATAATTAATAACTTTGCAAAAAAAAAAAAAAAAAAATAGAATTTTTTTTTAATAATTTTTTTTTAAATTATTTAATTGTGAATATTGATAGTAATGCCCTAAAATGTCTACATAAGGTAAGGTTCACGCTGCCAACTCTGGCTAGATGTCAATCCCACAGCCCCAGTAGATTCGGCACAGATCTAGAATATGTAGAGACACCTCTCTGAGTCTAAAATGGTGGTATATGTATAGGCTAGTTGGAGTCATACCAAAATCCTCAGAAAAAGTCGGGCCAAAAATGGGCACCAGACGTGGGTAGGGGAAAACCTGATGTATGAACTCACCGAAAGCTTCTCTAACCCCAAAGACTTCAGGAAGCGTGATCACATACTTTTAGAATCATGGCCAATCTTACTGTATCTCTGTGAGGAACTGCACCATAAGGCTCAGCAAAAAGGAATTTAGTAAAGTTCTAATCTCCACTCCAAATAATAAGAAGTGAGATAAGGAACCTCCTTGAGCAGGTGAAAGTGACCTCTATTGGGACACATAGGTTAAGAAAATGTAGCGTGAAACTGCAGGAAAAAGTAGAACTGTGGCAGAAGTTTTGTTCAGAAAGCTGTAATATAAGCAACCATTTGAAAGAACAATGTAAACGATTAATGCAAGAAGTAGGAAGTTTTGAGCAAGGAAATGTTTTTTTTTTCATTAGTGGAAGTTGCCGAGTAACCAGCAGTTGAAAATTAAGTTGCCGAGTAACCAGCAGTGGAAAATTTAAAAATAAATAAATAAAAATAAAAATGTAACAGTTCCAGTAAGGACAGGAATTCATCAAAAAATAAATAGGAAAATTCAAAAAGGTTATGGTGTCCATACAAAAGGGTACTGCTTATCAGTCCTGCATTATAAATAAAATGAAGTAATTAATTAGACCCAGATATGACTCCCAGTCTGATGGTTAAGACCCAGACAAGGGGGGGAGAGTTAGGCAAAGAGTCCACGTCCTACCCCAGCCATATTCCTAAGATAGGAGGGCAGAAATTGGGCAGCCATACATAACTAGGTATGAGTCATATCGGGTCACCGCAAAAAGACTAGCACCCCTAAAGAGATACCATACACCTCCAGAATTTAAAAAGTTTGTTTTAAAAGAGTACTGTCCCGATTTTTATTAAGACAGGGTCCTTAGATATTACTAATCATTTTGAGGCCTATGAAAACAGCCTTTCTGTGTTGTGCCTCAAGGATGTAATTTAAAAGTCGGCCCACACATAAAAAAAAAAATCCTTAACGCTGCTAGAGCTGCTATATATAATTTAAAATGTACACAGCACCAAAGCCCACTGAATTTTTGCTGTACTGTACTCAAAAGTGCCTAACACCCTTCAATGGAGGAGTCTGAGTACAACCACCCAGAATTTAAAACCCTGTGCTTTGAGGCATCGGCCAGGTACATAAAAATAAGTTTGGCCAGGGACTACAAGTTGGGGTGTTCACTGGAATGGTTGGCAAAAGAGAGCGACAATTTGCACTCCATCCAACAGACCAGTGAACAAAGAAAGGCGTGAGCCTGTCACCAAAATTGTGGCAGAAACACACCTTTCTCCTCAACCTTAACACTAAAAAAAAAAAAATAAATAAATAAATAAGTAAAAAAAAAAAAAAAGTGCAAGATTTTATACCGGATACCTCAAGGAGGACACCGGACACCCCACAAATAAGGAGGGGGGAACAGAGGCCATTTTAGGATTTCTTTCCAAGGGGACAGGACCCAAGGGTTCAAAGAATCTCCAGGGAGCATCCCCAAAGAGCCCAATTCACCCTTGAGGATGGAAATCCTCGCTATGCCAAATATCCTCAACAAGAGGGGGGACCCCACAAATAAATAGGGATTTTCCCCATCTTAGGGCTCCCCAAAATCCTCGGGAAGATGGAGACATTAAGGCCCAGACCCCGCCAGAACCGAGCGAATGGTTCTGATAGGGATCTGTCCCATCTGTCTGTACCCGAGAGACATAGGCACCGCAGGAAGCGGAGCCAAATATATATATATAAAAAAAAAAAAAAAAAACCAATAATTCAATTTCTGAAAAGGTTTTTCAGCAGAATAGATGCCAAGGTGGATCGGATGATCACTTGGTTCACTCAGGGCACTGTAGCCCGAACTAAAATAATTCCTCTTTAGGAACAAATCTTGTGGCCAGCCAAAGGCCACAAAATCCTTAAATGCCCAAATAGCAAGGGATCAGAGGGACACACTGAATGGATGCATAGGAGACAGAGGTTCTAACACCATTTTATCCCCAGGTCACAGTATTGAGGATCCTGAAAATCCCTGTCAGGGGGATCTTGGTTGTTAGATAATAACTACTCTCCTATTTTTCAGTGGTCACTTCATCCCTCTGACTCAAACAGGTCGCTCAAAGCGGGCACATTTCGAAAAATCGCCAATGGCGGTGATACAAGGAGGATCAAACCCTAATGACGTAATGAAGTCAAGAGGTTAAAGGTGGTATTACGGTAACCAAGAAGAATCCTCAATGTCAGGTAGTTTTGTTGCCTACCATGAATTGCATTGATGCCCCAAAGGGGGGATATTATATATTTTTTTCCTCCCAAGTAGAAGGTAAATTCTAACAAAATAGTATATCACTGTTCAATTGTTCAATGTGTGGTATCCATGGTGATGAATACGTCCCCATGTTAATGAGCCCCAGAAGTCAGTCTCCCCTGGGAAAGGTTGCATATATAGTCTCACCGTCCATGGTGGTCAGATAAAAGGCTGATCACACGATGGAATAAAAGGAGGACTCTGAGGAAGCTCAGGATACCAACCTCACATTGAAATTCCAACTAAAAGTTATGGCTGAAAACTGTATGTATCATTTTCTCATGGAATCCATTTTCCTTTATAGGACTAAGAGATCCAGGAAGTAAGCAGGAAACAGAGTCTGATGTGTCTGAGACACCCAAAGGGGGGTACAGTGTGAAGGACCCCGGGATACCCCTGATGGCCGGTCTACCAAGACGAAACTGTCAAGACAGCCAAAGGCAAAAGTGCCCGGAGAAATCCACATTCCACTGGCCAACAGACGATAACCCTTGGATCCACACCTCACTCGGAGTCACCATGCTTGTTTACTGAAGTCACTACACCTACTTGCAGGTGTCTACACCCCATTCAACTATTCCATACCTATCTATAAAGCTGTCAAAGTCCGATTTAAGCCCTATTTCTTCAAGAGTCTGCCTTGGAAAAATGTTTCAAATGGCTACGGCATTTTTTCACACTTTTTCCAAGGAGGGGGGATTTGTTAAACTTTCAGTGCGAAATAGAAATACATTTTTATTATTACAGGTCAAGAATTGTGAACTTTGAGGCCTCCATTGACCTTGCTACATATTGAGTCAAAACTCTTTCAGTTTGAAACACACATTGCGTCCATTGTTTGACATGGTTTTGTTTGCCTGAACTTTGAGATGAGAAGCTGTGTCATCTGCCCCAAAAGGAAAATGTGTTTGACAAACTTTTAAATACAATACTCAGAAAGACAGATAAATAAATCGCTTATCACAGGTGGATCGGCCTTTGGGGGAAAAGGTTTACATAAGACATCCTTCCCCTGGTCTTGAAACACGAAAAACCAGAGAGGTCGTAAAACTTTATGTTCAGGCCATGACTCACACAATGGGCGAAACTCAATTTCAGGATAACACCTGTGTTCAACCATACACAATGCAAGTAAACTATTGTTTCCACCCTGAGAAGACAAACAAAACTGTCTGGACAAAGACGAGAATCTGTCATTTATTTACCTAAACACAAACAGGGGGATAAAGTTGTTGAAATCTACACGGAGTCACATAAACATTGTCACTTAGATTGATGAGAACTGCAAATCTCAAAATGAATTTCAGAAAATCATAAATTGATATCTCTGCCCCATCATATACAAAAGGTGTTATGGAACTATGATGTTATGACAACCTCCTACTGAGAAGTACATTATATTCTATCATATAGTAGTGTCAAATGGTCAGAAATTTCACCCATATTTTATCATCCAGTCCAAATCATAAATGTACTGTTGTTAACATAGTAATCCCTTAAATGGATAATACTCTAATTGGAAACAAACCATGTATAGAAAAAGTTACATATACAAGCTGTTGTGTATCAATATATATAACTGTATATGTATCTATACAATTCTTACTGCTACTAATTGAAGTCTTGGGTTAAAAAGTAAAGTCCAATATATATATTACATAAGATATATTAAATATTAGAATAGTGTTACCAAGATTAATCTTTATTCAGATACCTGGTGGATTAAATGGACGTCATAGATGAGAGCATGATTACATTTTATGTTTTTTTTATAATAGTCTTAAATGGAGAAATTTTTAATTAATTTTAATATACTGGTTAACCAAGAGGTGTCACCCTATGACATCACCAGTTAATGAATAAGATGTTCCAACCAATAGGAATAATGTTCCTCCCACTGGGTTTGGCTTATGATAATTTTTACTGCCCTTTTGTTCAACACAAAATAAAAAGAAACCAGAGATGTAATAGGAGACACAACACAACACACATCATATCTTGCCCAATATACATCACACTTACAACATACACACTACTAACAGCCATGCACAGACTCATCTACACAGACGACTCCATTTCAATCTGCCATGTATCTGAACCTTTGAGGGACGCCAAACAAAGCTCCTCCCTAATTGGCCACCATCTTGGAAATGCAGCCATCTTAAAGGAACCTGGTAACTACTATTCTAAGCTAAGCGGCCATTTTAAATATGGTAATTATGCCTTGCTGTTATTTGATTATTATTCAATATTGTTTATGTACTTCCTTAAATGTTTTACATTTCCTATTTAAAGGGTAACGAAAGTACAATCCCAGCCGTATAAACCATATGTAGATTTTTCTCTAAAGAGATGATTTTTGTTTTTATAACATTTTTAATATCAGATTAAGCGCATTATTTGCGATTTTACGTCTTCCGTTTTGCATGGCTTATTCTCACTTCATCTGCAGTGGAATGACTTTCGGCCATGTGATTCGCAGACTATTGTGGTCTGATTATATAGAATATTAATTTATGGTTCATACTACACCTGGGAAATACATAATCTTGCTTTATTTTACTTTCATCGTTTAGCTAAATATCACATTGCATTTATCGTTTTAAGTTGGTATTTTATGTAAGGTTATCTCTTTGTGTCACTCAAGTATGATCATTTATGGTGAAAATATGTCTTGCGAATAAATATTCTTATATATATATTCCCTACTGTAGACTGCTTCACTAAGATTGGTATATGCTTTTAAAAAGAAATTAACTGATATAAAAAAAAGAACTTGGGAAAATTGCGTGGTATACTATGAGTGTCTGAACAAAATTAATTGGGTTTTTTTTCTTAGATATTAAATTATTTGCCGTAATCGGCTGGAGGCACTGCGTCATAATTCTATTGATAGTTCAGACACCGCCTTTTAGTAATAAATTAAAAATAGTCAAATTTTATACCAAAACGCACAACAGCCTGCACCCGCAATGTTTGTGTTCCACTCCCGCCCGCACCCGCAATGTTTGTGTCCAGTCCCGCCCGCACCCGCAATGTTTGTGTCCAGTCCAGCCTGCACCCGCAATGTATGTCTACTCCTGCAGTTTTGCCCTATACTCGCCGTATAAGACTACCTCCTCTTCTGAGGCAACACCATTTCATAACATCAGTGGAGCCATCACGTCCCTATTAAATATTTTAGCCCGCTGGATGTGCCCTAACATGTACTGTAGCTTCTGCTACATACAGAACTTCTCTATTATTAATAGTTTAGCCCGCTGGATGTGTATACAGTAAGCTTTGGCTACTTACAGAACGTCCCTGTGCTGTAATGCTCTATGTACCGCGCTGAGACAATCACGGTAAGCTGTGTATTCTATTAATGCATACAAAGCCTGCTCGGATTGGCAAAGGTTGTATAAGCCTGCCTCTCTGACTCAGCGAAATCCGAGCAGGCTTTGTATGCATTAATAGAATACACCGCTTGCCGTGATTAGCTCAGCACGGTACATAGAGTATTACAGCACAGGGACGTTCTGTAAGTTGCCAAAGGTACTGTATACACATCCAGCGGGCTAACATTTTTAATTGGAATGTTCTGTAACTAGCTGAAGCTACAGTACCTGGCGTATAAGACGACCCTCGATTTTTGGGGTATATTTTTTTATTATAAAAAAGTTGTCTTATACGCCGGAAAATACGTTACACCAAATTGCCCCATTCCCCGCAGGTACCCGCAAAATTTTTTGACCGCCCACAGCAGAGGTAAAACCAAACGCTCCCGCAAGATTTCCATTGGGTCCCGCGGGTCCCCTGGGAGCCGAAACCCAATGCAGCCCTCTACTGCACAGTACTTACCAATACTACCATTTCTATGAATATGCCTGTGTATGACAGTATGTGTGTATGTAATTGTATGTGAATAAGTGAATATTTAAATGATATATGTTGCATTTGAACCTAACTATCACAGTCTCAGCAAAAACTTACCATCAAAGTTATTAAAAAGCAAGGTTGTTTACTGGCAGACATGATAGCTATGTGAAAGATGGCTTTTATTGGCAAATTTGGTCAGTCGTTATTTAACAGAAGATAACTCAAAAGCAGAAAATGAAGCTTAAATCATGCAGACTAGTAAGATTGTCTTTGTCCTGGTGGAAAGGTGTTTTTACTGAGTACATTAGCCTGAAATTCACTTTTAATTACTGTGTATTTTTTAGTAACCTGTAAACTTTTAGACGGTATTTTATCTTAGATAGGATGTATACATTCACTTTAAGGCACATCTCTCTGTGACAGCCTGGACTGCCTGAAAATAAACACTACATTTTGCTGCCCAAAGAACTTTGTGTGAGTGACGATCGCTCAAGGCAGTGTTCCTGAGCTTCAAATCTCTAAAGCACTTCTGTTAGGAAATCCTTACAATTGCCTATTGCCTGAGTGCTATTAAAAGGCATTGGAATTCTCCTTCAGAATGGTATGAATTTATTAAAATACAGCAGCCAGTGACAGGCAATAACGGTCATGATTTGCCGTCCTCAGCGGCCTTTACTGTAAAATTTTCTACAATTAAGATTAATGAGAGAAGAGAGTCACCCCACCATCAGTCATTCTAGCTGGCCATGGACGTGTTCCTTGTCTATATATTCCATGCACAAGCACAACACAAGCAAACTGTAAAAGATGGATATAGTTTAAGGCTACACGAGTTACCGAACAAGTGGGATGCTTTTTATTGCCAATCTGAAGCCTGGTACGGAGCGCTACAAACTCACCGGGGAGATGAGGAAGGAATTTTAAAGAAGCTGTGAGGCAATAAATATGATCCACATTTATTTCAGCCTTTATGCCTGACAATGGGAGGTTATGTAGAAAGCGAGAAAATTAAACCGCAGAATACTAATTCCTGGCGGGTTATTAGCTAGCTGCCATTTTTACTAGAGTTTTATATTTTTTTTTTGGCTCACAATTAGCAAAATGCACAGTGGTACATGAAGATGATCCACATGCAATTGCTTGAAACACAATATAAATAAGTGATATAACAAATTTGTGCATGGTTTAAAGGATAAGTAGCTCCAGAAATAAATCAGAATAAAAACATTGAAGAATGATTTCAGAAAAAAAGACATGGTGGCCTATCGAGTTTGCCCAATTTATATATGTTGCTGTTTTTTTTTAACTTTTTTTGTCTGAGTATAGATCTATGTGTGTCCCAAGTATTATTTCTGTAAAGTAATACTTTTTAAGATTAATTGTGTACTTTCTCCCTGCTAGTTTGAGGTCATGTCCCCATGTTCTTGATCATAGCTTCATATTAAAAATACTGCCCTCTTGAACTTTAGGTTTCAGTCATTTCTTCCCTTTCCCTTCTTTCCTTCAGTCTGTACATATTACGTTCCCCAAGTCTCTCCCAATATATTTTATCCTTCAGACCTCTCACCATTTTTTTTGCCCATCTCTGAACTGGTTCTACCTTATCAATATCTTTTTTGTAAGTGAGGTCTCCAGAACTGGACACAGTATTCTAATGATGCCCTATGTCCCCCAACATCAAACACTATATACAACAATCACATGCTCCCCCATATCTGACATTATGAGTAACTGGGAGGTAGAGGAAAAAAGGAAAAGTATTCATTGCTGGAGATGTGGGAACCAAAATTACCCTGTTGCCTTTATCTACTTTACTCAAATGGTGGGTATGTTGGGGTAGGCATAATTAATATGCCCATGTCCTGTAAGAAGGAATCATTCTATAGTCATGTTTAGATTGCACAAAGACAATAGCAAATATGTCTGACAACTAGCGTGTGTATTTGTAGTTGCCTTTTTATATTAGTTATTATGACAAAGTCCTTGTGGTTGTCCTTGCTATACATATGTAAACTAACAGCAAACTGTTGACATTATATTGGTACCTAACAGGGCTGATTATCATGGTGATTTTGACAGTTTTGGAAAGAGGGTAATAATAGCTAAGCAGTACCCTGAAAAATCAACCTTTAGTTTTTCTATTCCTGTGCCTTGAGACTTATAGCTGTATATCTGCAGTTTTCTCCATATAAGGCACTGGTACCTCTGAATGCTAGAATCAAAAGATTTGGAGTGAGATTTGGTCATGTCACTACTGTGCTGCTCGCTGTTCTCTTTGCTGGAGAGGAAGGTGTACCTGAGAGCCCACAGTGCAACAATCTCTCTGCCAATGCTTCATCAATTCTGTGGATCTGTACTTTCTCCAACCTCTCCTGCTACTTTTTGAATATTACTCAACCAGTCATCAAATCACCAGTCATAAAGGGAGCAGCTCTGACATGAGGAAGTAAAGCCCTGCTCTTCTATGGCCAATTTCAAAGAAGGACAGTTTGCCAAACAAGGCATGGCAAGTCAGTAAAGGTGAAAAGATCAACTACAGGGAGACCATAGGCAATACTGGTGACTAGTCCATTACCTCTGCTTTGCTTTATTGGACACAGCTTCCACAGTTAATGTCCTTTTTAACCGCTTGCCAACCGCCCACAGTATATTTACTGCGGCAGTCAGCCCCTCCTGGGCAAAGCGATGCCCGGGAGCCTGCAGGGGGCGAGCGTGCGCCGCCAGAGGCGCACTCCCGCCCCCGCTCGTTCATGGGCATCCCCGCGCGAGTGACCGGCGGCTCCGATGTCTGCCGGCCACTCGCGATCTCCCGCCTGAGAGGGAGAAAGGCAGGCGGCTGATGTACACAAAGCCGCCTGTCATTCTCCCTAATGTAAGAACAGAGATCACAGAGATCATACGATCCTGATATGTAGGATCCTATGTCTCTGTGGTTACATCACAAGCCACGCCCCTTTACAGTTAGAACCACGCCCCTAGGGACACACTTAACCCCTTGATCACTAATAAAGTTAACCCCTTCTCTGCCAGTGTCATTTTTACAGTAACAGTGTATATGTATAGCACTGATTACTGTAGTAATGTCACTGGTACCCCCAAAAGTGTCAAAAATGTTAGTCAGGGGTCTGATATGTCCGCCGCAATGTCGCAGTCCCGCAAAAAAAAAATCGCAGATCTCCGCCATTACTAGTTTAAAAAAAATAAATAAAAATTACATAAATCTTTCCCTTAGTTAGTAAACACAATAACTTTTGCGCAAACCAATCAAAATACGCTTACTGCAATTTTTTTACCAAAAAATATGTAGCAGAAAACAAATTGGCCTAAAATGTTAAAAAATTTAGATTTTTAATTTTTTTGGGTAATTTCAATTAAAAAAATGTGAAAATATTGTTATTTTTTCAAAATGTACGCTCTTTTTTTGTTTATAGCGCAAAAAAAATCGCACAGGTGATCAAATACCACCAAAAGAAAGCTCTGTTTGTGGGAAAAAAAGGACGTCAATTTTATTTGGGTACAGCGTTGCACGACCGCACGCACAATTGTCTGTTAAAGTCACGCAGTGCCGAATCGCAAAATAGGCCCTGGTCTTTGAGCAGAAAAATCCTCCGGGGCTTAAGTGGTTAAGAACTCTTAGTTAAGGACATCACAAAATAAAAAGGATATAGAGGTTTTGGAAAGAATTCAAAGTTAGGCAATAAAATTCATTAACAAGATGGGAGATCTCACAGTGAAAGATTAGAAAAAGGAATGGAGTATGTTCTGTTTCTACAAAAGACATCTACTACTCAATTAATATGTATAAATATACCAAGGTCAATAAAATGATTTAGCAAATTAACTTTTTATTCCAAGAACAGCACAAAACACTAGGGGACATCAGTTGAATATAGAAGAATGTGGTTTATATCATCATTTTACAAAGGGGTTCATTGCGGAAAAAGCAGTTAACTGCTGAAGGCCCTTTATTGGGGTAGTAATAACAAATCTGTCACAAAATTTTAACAAAGACTGGACTACTTTCCTACAATAATGATATCCAGAGAAATAAGTATTAAATGATAATATGATAATATTCTGATCCAGAGAATTGATCAGACTGTCTTTATAGTGTCCGTAAAGAATCCCACACATGTGGCAGAATTAATAGTTACCTAAGGGGTTTCGTTTTGCCTTCCTCTGGACCAGAAATGGGGCTGTCATAGATTTATTCGACATGAAAGCTTTTTCAATATAATTAAAATATAGGAAGACCTAATTACTAAAGTCTCATAAAAATGTAATGACTGCGTAATTTTGACAGCCATTTTCAATATTATTAAGGGAACGTGGTGACAGGCTTTGTGCTTTGCGTTGATGGTATCTGTTTGAGACACTTGTGAGATCTCATGAATGATCATTTAGAATTTATTGACGGGTGATATTGCCCTTCAGTTGACTTCCTTCTGACCTTCTGTTACAACCAAGTTTTTTTGACTCTCATAGACTTGTATGGGAATGCAAAACCCATCTGTCTTGCACAAAACCTAACAACATAAGCCCTATATATGCACCTTATTTAAAATAATACCTAGTGATACCTTGCCATGTACTGTTCAGGCATAAGACAACACTATGTCCCTGTCTTCAAAAAGTGTTCCCGTCATTGTCACCCTATCACACAAGATCCCACAGTGTGGACTACAATTGGCTGTTGCAGCACACATTACCGAGGCATAGTCCACTGTTGTCACCACCAGGAAACTCACGTGAGTGTTCCATGCAGTGATCGCTGAAGTGCATGTAGAAAGGAAGTGGCTGCAAATAGGCTACAGGAGATGAAATAAGTTGAAATTTTTATTATGTTATTTTAAAAAAAAATTGTTTATGATACACATTGTTATAGCTAACACAATGTACTCAGTTAGGATTTATTTCTACTTTAACTAAATATATGAAACTTCAAAATATCGCCGGTAAGACTTTATGTTTTGTCTACGATTTAATTTTTCTTTGTGCTCTAAAAAGTTTAAATGTGGCTAAAACAATTCTTACAGCAAAGATTACTCCACATGCCGTACCTGTGCTAAGGATATCAGCAGATTATTGGTACTCTGGTTTCTTTGTTCGGTGTGAAGTGCCAGTTCGGCAGTCACTGACATAAGTCACAATTTTATAATTTAAACAATTTTAAGATTACAGAAAAACAGCTTGATCTATAATTTGCTTTCACACCGAGTTTTAGAAGGGAACAGGCAGGACTCTTCACTCCCTAACAACATTTCCTCAATTTACTAAAATAAAAAAATACAGACTTCAACGTTGCTTCATGGCAGTCGCTTGGCTGAACACAAAATTGCAAAACTGCTCCAGGCAGTGAGTAACATCGATCGGGAAACTAAAAAATGCAATCTGGTAATCACTGCAATTGTACTAAAACCAACAGGTCTGCTCATTTCCCTTTTTCTGAGTTTTAAAGGGAAGCTCTACGTAGAAAAAAAAAATCCAGATACAGAGCTACCCGAAAAGAAGAGAATACTTACCCTTCCTGCTTCCCACATCACCAAAATTCTGCTAGGTTCCAAAGGAAACAAACACTGTAGGGGACAGAGGGAAGGACCAGTAAGCACAGACACAAACCAAGCCGATTAGCACTCCAGGAAGTGTCGGTTTCCCAGCAGATTGCAGCAGAGGATTGGTAGTCTAGCGGTGCAGGCAATGGGAAAGGTAAATATTCACTTTTATTTTTTGTAAGTAGCCCTCTTGAGGATTGTATTTATTTATTTAGATTTAATCAAATAAGTTCTCCCAAATGAAGGACATTTTCACACCGACTCTGAGCACTGTTAGAACACATCTATTGTACAGTAAGTGAACTGTTTAATCTGCCTAATGCCAGCCTTACAAGGATTGAAATTTGGCCGGATCAGCAGGGACACTAGAGCTGAGCACCACATCATGGGAGAAGGTTACATGCCCTTACATATCCAGATGCATTTAGTATTTTGTGGAGGCTAAAGCATGGGAAAGATGGGTCTGGGGGAAGGTGCTTTAAAGAGGTTCTGCCAAAGTGGTAAGGGTCTCCTAATTGTAAAAAGGTTCATACCCAACCATATATGCTGATTTACCCCCCACAAATACCCATCACAAAGGAAAAAGTTTGGACTATGGGATGGGGTTGAGAGCTTTAAAATATATGAAAAGCCAAAGCCTTTTCAGAGTTTTCTCTGCAATCCCCATCTCAGTGATGCAACAGAAAATTAGAGGAAATATCTACAAAGCCAGGGGACTCCCCATCTTTGTCAGCTGTCATCAGATCAAGTATCTTCACTGAAAAATTTCCCCTTACCACTCATTCTAGAGACAATTATAAAATTTGTTTTTTCTATTACTTTCTGTCTGGGTGACAATGTCTACCAGGACAAAGAAAGGGTAAATTCACCTAACCAGGATACAAAAAGCAATACAATTTATTGAAAAATAAATTTAAAAAAATAAGAAAAATTGGCCACATATGTACTTTAAAGCATGTAGAGGGTTTCTCTACTGAACTATATCTTTATTCGGGTGCCTTGGCTATTACTTCGCACTATTGTGAGATTCAAACTAAAACATACCATGAACTTGGTTGTTTATCTGGACCTTGTTCCTTCAAATAACATAGTTTACAAGTGATGTGAACTTGAAGTAGACTACTCTATTTTTGTCTACAAATAATGGAATAAAGAAATAACTAGACAAAGGGGCAGTTTTTACTCAGTGACCTCTGCTGAAGTGAATAGATTGTTTTGGTGTAGGACACAAGTCTTCTGTCAAAGATGATTAAGCAAAATGGAGAACAATGACCTCCTCAAATATAGCTTCCTTTTGTTCACCGATAGCTTCAATTATAAGGTAAGTGGATTCCAACATTTGCTGGTCCAGTCCAAACAAGATGTTTCAGAAGATCACCTTTTGCTCTTTCATATGTCACTAAGAATGTCAATGAGTTGTAAGATTTTAAGTAGCATTTTCCTTAACGTGAAATGGTTTTGTCCTACTTTAAGCTTTTCTAAGTATACTGGTGTTAGGGCAAAAAGCACAGAACATCCAAGAAAAGATTTGCTTATTATGTTAAAGGCTGTAAAGCTCGGTACACACTAGTAGTTTTTTTTTTTTTTTTTTCGTTCAACCCAGCGGTCTAAATAAAAAAAACTGAAGACTTCAGGAGGAGCCCCTATACTAACAATCAGATTTGAATAAAGCGATCTCCCCCCCGCTGAGCTATTGCATTCTGACAGAGGGACTGCCCCCTGCCAAAACACTCCAGTAAGTGCCCCCAGCCATTGGCTGAAAGTGCTGATCAGGAGCCAATCGGCAGACCTTTTTTGGTCATGCCCCTTCAACAGAAGCTGGCCGTTTGGCTGCTTCTATCAGACCAGCTACCATACACAAACACAGGCTAAATGTCAGCCAGTTTCTATTGAACAGGCTGATACCGCCTGATATTTGGCCCGTGTGTACTAGGCTTAAGAAGCAGCATTCTGTCCTTGTACTTACTATACCTAGTACACATATGCAAAACAAATAAAGTTGGGTCAATGTAAGGTCTTGTCTCTACAATCTACCCACATATTTGGCCCAAACCATTTTTTATATCCATGGCCCATAGTAGCCAGTGATTTGCTTTACTTCCTATTCACTAACACCAGGGACTGTTTTTGTTTTTGGTAGAGTAGAGAAGGGTTAAACACTTTGCCAGGTCATTGCCTGCTGTCTGTGTACCATTGGGCAATTTTCCTCTACTTCTTGTCTTCGTGACGCAACAGGAAATTGGAGGAAATCTCCCTTTGAGACAGTTGTCCCTGGAACAAGTGTCCGCAATGAAAGATTTTCCCTTACTTCTTGTTTTGGGGAGAAATCTAAAATGTTGGATTTATCCTCACCTATTCAGTCAATTCATTCTCTTATTCAGTGACAATGGCTACCAGTATAAATTGAGAGGTGGATCTCCTTAACATGGGCACAGACAGCAACAGTATACAAAAAAAAAAATAATAATAATAATAATAATAATAGTGAAAAATAAATATGCCTTCCACACATTGAAAAAAAAAAAGGTTTTCTCTCAGGTCACATCATTAGGAACTCACAAAGATAGCTTCTGATTAGAAGCCTTGACCAAGAGCTGTCAGTAAAAGCTTGGACAGTGTGCTGGGAGGGAAATCTCAGCACACAAACCTCATGCTGCTGTGGACGCATATGTATGACAGCTGGCCCACCTTTCTTGCTGCTGCATATATGCGTTACACCGTCGGCAAGAGGTTAAGGTAGAATAAAGCCCTAGATGAAGTGGCAGCTTTCCTCCCCCATATCCCTTTGATTGACATTGATTAGGGTTGATATAGACATTGGGAAGCCTCCTCTTTTTGCATTATCTGTATTTTCATGGCCTGTACCATCAGACATCAACTGTTTACGAACTTATCCTCCCTTTTGAGGCAACAATCAGGTGTGCGCACGTCTTTGAAAAATTGTACTATCCGCCAGTTTTTGTTTGTAAGTTGTAGGTGGGCTCCCTTGATATCCACTGGGCCCTAGTGTTCTGCCAATGTCACCTTGTGGATGATCCAGGTCTAACCAACTGTAGCACCCTTGTCCTAAACAGGGTTGTTAATAAATTTAGCTGTGCTAGGTGGTAGCTAGCCTGGCTGATTTGTAGTCTTTATGATCATTGCATTTTCCTCCTAAGCCTGGTTTAACTGTGGTTTCTCCCTTTTGTCAATAGGTGGCACTGTTACCTTTGGCATTAGTGTGATGAATTACAATGAGTCTAGGTCAGTGATGGCGAACCTTGGCATCCCAGATGTTTTGGAACTACATTTCCCATGATACTTAACTACACTACAGAGTGCATAAGCATCGTGGGAAATATAGTTCCAAAACATCTGGGGTGCCAAGGTTCGCCGTCACTGGTCTAGGTTATGAATATGTATAGTTCTATCAGCCAATCATACTGGTCGCTGATCATGCTGGGAGAATGTATTTATTTGGAGGAAGTCAGGTAATCTTTGTCCTTTCCTCCTAGACTCCTGTCTGAGTAGGTGTGTGAGGAACAGCTGCTGCTGGGTAGGCCTGAAGCCTGAGGTCTAGCAATGTGTTCAGGGCTCTGTATGGGAGAGCCTGTATATTACCTGAAAGCAAAAAGAAATGGATGGAGACCTGAGATGAAGTACCAGAGGTGACTCTGCCAGGAACCGGGGAACCATGGAGAGCCTAGGAAAGCATCAAGATGGAATCATTCACAGAGTTCCTGCACCTTCCGTGAGTTGAATACTGTTGCTATAGCAGACAGCTCACGCTACAAAGTACAGATTGCTGGTTCCAGCTTAAAGGCTCTTTTCCTGCACTGCTGTCTACCTTTTCTACATTTTTGTCTAAGGTGTCAGCCAATCTGCTGTATTTGACTAAGGGTGTCCTGTGCCCCACCCCTCTCTCCCAAATTTGTCCTGTTGTGAGAAGTAAACTTCTCTTTGTTCAAGCATAAACATGACTGAAGCCCATCTTTCTATCTTGTAAACCACCCACCATGCCTAGTAGCCTGCACCCTGAGGAGGAATGTCAGCCCTTACTGTCTCTGGGGGTCACCACCAGGCCTCTGGAGGTTGGGGGGGGGGCACTACACAACATACAGGAAAACTGCAAATTCTAGTCTTAGAGCTTGGCTACAGTAAAAGCAATCATGATACCTTTATCTCTGACATGGGATTTCTGTCCAGTCTGTACCATTTTAAACACCCAGCAAAGTACTGTAAAGTTTGCACAACAGTTGCTGATACTTTTCTTCTCACTGTGGCTGGAATACATTTAAACTGAGCTGAGTTTGCAGATTATGTTTCGTATTCGTAGAGTGTAGTCTGAGCTTTTACACACCCAGAGGCAATGTGATCATTTTTACATTTAACTTCACACAGCTGGAGCCGAGCGCATCTCCCAGAGCACAACGCACAGCCTGGCTCCTGCGCTCACAACCAAATGACTGCTTTTCATCCTGGAGATGTAAGAGGGAAGAATATAATGACTGCAGACCTGGATATTTAGAGGACAAAACTTCAACTCAGCAGAAGTCTCCCTTTGCATATACTTGAATTTTTTAAACAAACGAGGAGCAGAGCTCTTAAAACTGACATTGCTTTTTTTTAAATCATATTGTAAGTCGGGACCATCAAGACAACACGTTTTGGAAAATGAACCTTTTGTCAGTCTTTTTACTCTTTGCAGCCATACTTGAAGTATAACTAAAGACAAAACTTTTTTTTAGTTTTGGATAGAGAGGAGAGGGATTAGAACACCTGTCAGTTTATTTTGCTGTCTGTGCCCCCATTAGATAGATTCACCCTCTTTATTTGTCCTGTTTACCATTATCACAGAAAGTAAAAGTAACAGAAAATCACAAATTTTGGGTTGACCTGGAACAGAAAAAGAGGGGAAATCTTTCAATGGGGACGCTCATTCTGGTAACCTAAAGGGGGGGGCATGCTCTAAATTTGCAGAGATTTCTTCTCACTTCCTGTTTTATCGTTATCAAAAAAAGTAAAGTAAAGTTAAATAAATCCCACAATTTTGGGTTGTCATCAGAATAGGAATGGAGGAGAAGTCTTCCAATGGGGGCACTAATTCTGGGGAGAACCAGGGATTCCCTCACATTGGAAGATTTCCCTTTTACTTCCTATTTCAGCAATGGGATAGGATGTGAAGTGAAATCTCCTAAATGTGACACAGCAGCAAAAAAAAAAAAGGAATTTAAAATTTTGGGGAGAGCAATACAAGATAGTTTTGGGGGATCAACAAGATTTTTTTTTAAACCAGTGTTTAGTGTCACTTAGAGTTCTGGACATTTGCTTCTATGGCTGGATTCTCATCTATATACTTTAATGCAGTGCCTTTAAAAAAGCCCTGTGTATTGAAGCATGCATTATGGCAAAGTACATCATGCAAAGTACATATGAACATTGCAATATTCACTGGTCATTAATCAGTGTTCAGTAGGCTATTGTAATTTGAATCCTGGCTGAGTTATTTGGATTGTTTCATTGAATAACCTTATTTATCTGCGGTTTGGTGACACAATTGTTTAAATGCAAATCAGAGACAGATTAATATGTCCTGGGGCACAATGTGTGGGGCAAAAAGTGTGCTAATGTGCACTCATATGCATATTACAGCAACCCCTAAGTCCTCATCATACAGCTTTATCCTGTTCAATGCATTGATTTTACCACAATGAATTTGGTACCATAAATATGTAGATTTTTCTTGGCACATTAAATCTTCTGTAAGAGATGATTCAATGGACTACTTGGTCTTGTTCTGCAGCCAATCTTCTATGTTACTGCATGTATTACTGATGCTAGCAGTGGTGTATGTAATACAATATTTTTTTGCCAGTATAACATCATTGGATGAAATTATTGTGGTTGACCCTGAGGTTTAGAGCTAGATTCAAGAGTTAGGTGGAGGACAAGCGTTTATTCTAGAGGTGAGATTGAGGTTATGTGTTACATATAGTAGTTGAGTTGAGATCACATGTTAGATGTAGTCCTAGGATTCAGATTTAATCCTAGCTTGAAAGGTTGAACTGTGGTTCAGAGTTAGGTTTTGAGTATGTGTTGAAAGTAGTTTGTGGGTTTGTGAGTAGAACCAAGGGGCTTCATATCAATTCACTGAAGATAGAGTCATCAACACCAAAGGCAGAATCATTTGAGGGGAATTTACATAAAATCATTTCCAGTTTTAACATGCTTTACTTGTAGCTTATCTATCGTACATTCATATCATATTCGTACATATCGTACATATTTTAACTTTTTGTTATCTTATATTATTTTGTTATAACAGTTATATCATTATTTGTATCTATCTTTTTTACTAGTGTGGCTAGTTTTTAGTTCTGGAATCTGAAGTCTGAAACCGTTAGATATAAGCTACAGGTAAAAAAATCAAATAAGAAATCATGCACATTGGTTACATCCATGTAGACCGTGGGGTATTTTGATGGGTTTAGGTAAAAATCACGGCAGAAATGCAAGTTCAGGGAGGATAAGTGTTCCAAGAAAGGCAGGTAATGGGCAGCCAGAGAAATTAGGGTATGTCTAGCCCAAACTTTTTTTGTATAGAGTGGAGAAGCATTAGAACCTCTGTTTTTACAGCTATCTCAGGAGCTATTAGAAGAAAAAATGTCCCTCACTTCCTGTCTTGTTTATCTGGTGGCAATAGGAAGGGTAAACCTTTCACATCAGCACAGACAAATATAAAAACTCTTTTTTCCTGGCGCCAACATGACAGCATACATGTGGTAGTATTCTGCCATGGATTGGCATCTGGAAAGGAAAATTATGGTAAGTATTTGATAGAATTTTCCACTTTACTGGCACCATTCTATGGCAGCATACTATCACATGCATGCTGCCATGGATTGGCGCCAAGGAAGGAAAATTACGGTAAGTATTTGATTGCAATTTTCAGTTTTCCTGGCACCAACATGGCAGCATACTACCACATGTATACTGCCATGGATTGGCACCAGGAAAGGAAAATTATGATAAGTATTTGACACAATTTTCTTTTTTTCAGTAGGAAAAGGCAAGAACCTTTATAAGCTTCTTATTGCTGTCCATGTCCCAGTTATAGATTTTCCTCATCTCCAGTTTAAAGTGCATGCAAAGAAAAGAGACTCACTGCTCAAGGTGTTCAGAAGCTTGATGACCAACAGCGGCGCACGCCCTGGCTCGCCTCTGTGGATAATCAATAATGAAAAGAAATGGCTGCACTCCAGATGAGGTCAAAATCCAGATTTATTACTGGACATCCCAGTGTGGCAAAAGGTGGCAAGGTTCCCATGTGTTTTATGTATGATTAGAGTGGTCCTTTAATTTTTTCTAGTTCTTATAGAGCACTTCGTTTTGAGAGGGATAGTGGCCAGTGACATAACAATTACCATAGTAGCCCATGCAGCTGCTGCAGGGCCTGGAGTGGGAGTGAGCCTTATTAGGGTGCCTGCTGAGGCAGTTTAGGGCCTGCTCAAACCAGGCAAATTTGGATGCATTCAAAAACAAATTCCAGATGCTTAGATTGCATTCTGTTGTGAATGGACCCTTAAAATACAAAATCTGTGTGCATGTCATGATAACACATAATCATCACTGAAATATAGTAGATTTATTGCCCTTAAAGATTCTAGTCATCCTGACCAGAACTGAAATTAACCCTGTATGCCTAACACAGTCTTTCTCAGGCTGTAAAAATCCAAGGGTGACCTCTTCAGCTAAAACGGACAGCTGTTTGTAGTTCAGAAAAAAAACTCACAGTTTAAAGAGGTCTGTATTATCGTTAATGTGATAATGGGCATTCATGTTATTTAAAAATTCTAAGCACATCTAAACAAGTCCTTATATTATTGCTGAATACCTTTTTTATTTTATTTTTACTGACTACTCCACCACCTCTTTCAGCACTTTCATGCTGTGGCGGTTGAAGGTGTGGGGGTGCAGAATGTACATTGAGGCCATGAGATCTGACATGCTGAAAAAGACCCACGGTTCAACATTTTGCTACAGGGTCCCATGATCTGTAGTTCTGCCTCTGCTAGTGGCCCTTTAATAGGCACAGCTATCTGCAAGCTACCAATGCCGCTGAAGGGTTCATGCATTTGAAATAGCTCGGGGGAATTTTTCAAACCATTTGTAAAAGAAATGAAAGCACTTGGACTTGTGGTTTATCTCTGTCAGGGAATAAAAGGAACATCCCAGGGGATCCGCTACACACAAAAGACATCATTGTGCCTCTGCTGGACCGTGCTCCACTCAGATCAGCGGGCTCTGCGCTCGGCATGTACCGCTATTCTATACGGTTTCTTATCTCTGCAATTTAAAGCAGAGTTTTGAAATGGCAAGCTTTCCCCGTGCATGGAAATCACTTCCATGATCTCCTTGTTCTTTTCACATTCTGGTCTATAAAATGTATCTGAAAGCGTTAGAGCTCAGAGACATGATATACCCATTCTGTGCGCTGCTTCTCTATAGAAACGAATATTTATGAAGAATGGATCAAACTCGAGCCTTAGGAGCTAACTAGATTCACAGTTCTGGCGAATATATGTCACAGCAAGAAAAACAAAAAAGGATGCAGTGCTTGAAATAAAGTAGAATATCTGGAATGGAAATATAAAGTTGCTCTTCACTCTTTACTTTAAAATAAAATGTTAAAACAGACTTTGCATGTTCATGCAGGAGCCGCTTACGTTTTTGCCCAACATATGGAAACACCAAGTTTCACAGAAGGATCCTGGGAAAGTGAGGATCTCAAATCTCAAGATACTCCAGCACTGAATAGGAGCACATTCCTACAAGATTTTGTGATCCTCACCTATCCCATGATCCCACAGTGAAGCTCAGTGACACCACCCTTGTCTACAGGAAGTGGACATACATTGGAGTGTAAGATAAGAATTTTTAAAAATGATTTCCAATGTTTATTAGCGCATTGTTTTCACTTAGTTAGATTTCAAGATTAGCGGATCTTACGTGATCAAGTTCTTCTTTAAAAATGGAACTCCAGGCAGATATAGAATGCACAAATGAACACAGGTCTTCATGAAATGCTTTTTTGAAAGCAGAACTTGACTCAAAACCTGAATTCCTGTTGGTTTGCTCCCACCCTCCAGCCTGTAACTGAATTACAGGTTTTTTTCTTGGGGGGGGATACATATTTTTATTGGTACCAGTTCAAACGTCCACAATTTTTGCCTAAGAGAGGATGATGCCCTTGTCTCACCCCGTCCCCTCCTGCAGCCTCCTGGGAAACATCACATGCTCCAGGAGGCTGCAAGAACGTTTAGAAAGTGCTGCATGAGCTTGTATCCAATATGGCAGCACCGGAGACCCACAGCATTAAAAATATGCTTCGGGAGAGCAGCACTGGACCCCAGGCACTGGTAAGTACCTAATTTTTTTTTACAATGTTTGTAGCTGTTCACTTTAGCACTTCTGTCTAGCAGGACTAGGATTGTCAGTTCAAATCCCAACCACGGCACTACCTGCCTGGAGTTTGCATGTTCTCCCTGTGCCTGTGTGTGTTTACTCCATGTACTCCGCTTTCCTCCCACACTCCAAAGAAATGCTGGTAGGTTAATTGGACACTGTCTAAATTGGCCCTAGTGTGTATGTATGGATGTGAGTTAGGGACCTTCGATTGTAAGCTCCTTGAGGGCTGGGAATGATGTGAATGTATAATAAATATGTAAAGTGCTGCGTAAATTGATGGCGCTATGTAAAGACCTGTAACAAATAAATAAACCCAAGCTCCTCTTTTAAACACAAGTACCTGAATTTGATGGTATCAGCATCTTGAAAGTGCAAGTACCTGATTTTGATGACATCAGCATTTTGAAACCCATGTACAGCAGAGCTCAGCCTGGGAGAGGTAGGAGCAGCATAAAGAGCCTTACTGCAATGCTCATATGCTGATAAGGAGCTTTCTGATAAGGGAAAAAAGATCAGTTACATAATTGCCACAAATAATTGAATAAGGTGTCATGCTCTGCCAGACAAGGTTGTGCTGTTTGGAAAAGCTGTGTATATCTCCAGACCTGATGGACAGAAATACAAATACTTTGGCAGGTACAACAACTCCAGTATATGTATTTCATCTGCATATTTAGCTGTTTGCTTGAAATTCAGCTTTAAGATGAATATAGAAAATAGTTTGGAAAACTCCCCATAAATTCAGACTAATGGTAAATTGACAGAGTTTGTAAACTGAAAAATAACTTATTTTACTGAAATAACTGAAAAGTTTTTTTTTTTTTTTATTAATATTTTGTTTTCATTTTTCGAAGTATTTTAAGTCAGCGGTCCACACGCCTCCCTTCAGAAACCCCTGGAACATTGGAGAGTCAAAATGACTTCATTAAATTTAATTAAAAGAATCATACTCCTTCCTGGATAATTAATAATGTCAAATGCAGCTGTAGAGCCAGAGTGATCAGTACATTTACTCCTCTAATTGACAATTTCTTTTTCCTCAAATACATTGCAGGTAAGAGAAGAACGAGGACGGCTTGATTTCCTCTATGGTCAGAAAAGGTTATCCTGGTGTTCTGCGCTGCTAACTTCCTGAGAAGGCGTTTAATTAGATGTGACCCACATAAACAAGGAATTATCGAAATCAGCATTCTTCTAGCTCACATGATAAAGTGCTGTCTAATGTCCAGACTCTGATACTCAGCTACTGTTCTCGTGGCAAAGCGTTATAAATTAACGTATATCATTTAAAGGATCCATCCACTCTGAGCTGAATATGCAGACTTTAATTGCAGCTTATTTCTTATATGCTTTGCTGAGTCTCTAGAGCAGATTTTTGTGCCTCTACCCAGTAGTGTGGGCAGAACCTTCCCAGTCAATTAAAACCTTTACCAGTTTTGTTATATTGGCTAAGTATGGTGGTCACTTTCACTGTCCACTGCATTCTCAGGCCAAAAATGAAATACAATAAACTAAAAATCTTTACTAGATTTCCCCTTGCTTTCCATGTGGTTGCCAGGACAGGAAGCAGGTTATATCAGGCAGTATTTAAAATAGGATTGAAGTGTAACCCTTTGTGTTGCTATGGCAATTTTTATAGCATAAATATATGGAATAATGCATTTTGGTTACCATATATTGTTTTTAGAAGCTAGGTTTCCGCTATACGTATGCTAATAACCTGTTTGACTGGTTCATGGAGCTCATGCAACAGGAAGGTAGGTGCTGGTAAGAAGTAGGAGGAGGGAACACAGGACCTAAACTCAGCCAGGTGCTGAAGACACACAGAAGTAGTTTTGGAGGACTCTGAGAAGCAACAAGCAGTCAGGAGACCTTGGATAGAAGCAAGAAGACTCCATATCAACATAAGACCTAAGAAAGTCTGTGCAAGGAGGGAGCTTCACCTGAGGATGACACTAAATCTACAACCCAAGTTAAGTAACTTTCAGTGTATTCCCTATTGGATGCATTGTCCGATGCTTATTTGCTATAAAGGATAGATAGTTTATGCATTTGTATATTTTATGCATATTTTGTGATGCTCTGTATGTCATGTATTGTTTTCCTAAAATTGTATGTAGTTTGTAGGTACAGCATTTTTTGTTTAGTAAAGCACATTATTTATACTACAGAGGGGTTTGTTCTTCCTTGCTTTACTACAAAGTAACCTTACAAAGACAAAAGCAAAACACCCTTCCCCACTCTATCCATAGCTATAAGGGCTTTTGTAGGTGGGGGTTATTTTCCCTTTTTTTATGAAGACCCTCATTTTTCCACACAATGGCATTGCTCTGTCATTTCAAGGCTCCCTCGAGAGGTTACTAGGGGTTCTTTGAGCTGTGCCTGCATATTTCTGGGGTCAACACTACTTTGCAAAACCAGCAGCCAGACACCAAATATCTTTTTATCTGTCCGTAAAGGTGGCATTCTGATCACCACTATAAGGCCTGGATCCTCCCTTATTGGCCAACAATGTTGACTCACCGATATATCGATTTTTGGTAAGAGTCACCTATGAAAAAAAAAAATAATAATAATTTTAGGGGTTCCTCTGTGGTAAAGAGGTTGAAAAAAGTTGCTATAGTTAATCATTATTCACATCCAACTGGACTTGCTCTGTAATGTTGAAGACAATATATAGCTTGTCCAAGCCACTTTTTGACATCTAATGGAAGATACTTCAGCAATTCTTTATACACAGGTAGCACGGAAACCTAAATACTAACATCATGGAATGGTAGATATTTTTTCTGTATTTGGTCATCAGATTCCCATTTTGCCTTCTAACCCATGGATTGGACAGCAAGCCTATGTACATTGTCCAAAGTGGAGTTTTGAGAATCCAGTGGCCATATATTCTAAAGAACAAGGGGCCAAACTAAAATATTACTTTGGACCTTTTATTTCTTTATAAGTTGATGACAGCATAGACGGACCTTTGGCTTTTCATGTGTCTGCCTTAAAGCAGAACTCACTGTGCTGTACACAGCCCGTGCAGAGAGTAAAGCTGTGGGAGGGACCCAGAATGTCCTGTCCCCTACAGGCTGCCTGCAAACAGCTACAGGAAGGGGTGGAGAAAATACCAATTACCCTACAAAAGGAGAGAGAGCAGCAGTGACCATTTTTTATTACAGGAAGCCCCAGCACAGTGGTTACGTTTCACAATGAGCAGAAAAAAGTAAAATATGGGGAAACACTACCATCATATAAAAAAAAACTGTGTTGCCTGTAAGGTTCTTGCCAAATAACCTGTGGGCATATAGGTAAAAAACAAAAATGTATACCTCTGGGGGTAAAGCCCCAAAGTGGTATAGGAAATAAGTTAATGACTAGGCAAGTTCAACAGGTGTAAAATGAATAAAGTGCACTAATTTATTGAAAATTGTTGGAACTAAAAACATATGTTCAACAACATAGTAGCAAATGGGACAACACAGTATGCACACGTGCCATAACCTATTATCACATATGCATCACCTATAAAAGACGGACAACAATAAACACTGAAAGACACGTGAGGACAAATGGCAAATGGCAAAAAGAAAAAAATGACAAAAACAAAAAAGTCACAGGATAGCGTCCGGACGCAGTGGAGTATGTGCAATACAAAGTCTGCATGGAATACCCGTGTATGAATGAATAGAAAATATCGCAAGTAAACATAGACCAATTATTGCACTTAGCCTGTGGCCTGGCTATGAATGATGAAAAAAATGTGTATGGTCTTGGACATGATGGCATACATATTCCAGTGAAAAAAGTTCCATAGTCAGGATAATGTTCCTACATAGCCATAAATTATATCCAGCTGATAATGTCATTGATCAATGGCAATGGCTAGGCAATGACTACAATTGTGGGCTGGCTGGACCTCTACTACATATAGCAGGATTATGCAGGTAGTATGGGAGCTGTTGTTACGATCAACAGAGAAGCAGCTACAGGAAATGTATTCTGTTATGCTGGACTAGAGTGTATAAAAGTACGGTTTCACTAAGTGGATATACAGGTGAGTCTTACCAACCCACTGTCCAATTCCGGATGTTTGCGGGAGGCCACATAGGTAAGTCTTTGCGGACTGTTCTGTTGGGCATCATAATGCAGTGAGAGTGATTGATGGTTTCCCAGCTATACATGGTTTGGGACCCTTGGGGCACTGATGTCGAAGTCGATCCACCCCTTATGGCATTTATGTGATGGTGATAGGCTCATTGGATTAAATTATCTGGTGAGTTTGCACTGCAAGCAGGGATAATGGAGTGAAGCACTGGAATTTTATGTTTGTTCTCATCACAGGTGCTCTACTCCTATCAGCTTTGCAAATATTCAAATAACATACTACACTATGAACAAATTTAATATTCTCTTCATGGTATGATGGTAAAAGAGATGCCAGCACTCTTCAACAATAACAGACCCCTTTGAAAAACCTACACAGAGCCTTTTCAACTTTTGGTGAGTTACTTTATAATATAAGAAGGGTCACAGTTGGACTTTTTAAGGACTTTCTTTGGGTACTATTACTATAATGTGGACTACTTTTTAGTACTTATGTACAAAGTAAATACACCGGCAGTGATTGTAAATGTCACATTCACTGCTTTATTACGATACCCCTAAGTAAAAAGGGTTAACCATATTTCTTTACCATTGGGTAATACTGTCTGTTTCAACAAACACTGTTAGCAAGAATATGTCAGTTGCAATATTCTATATAAATTGGTCAGAAAATAACAAAACATCTACAGCCATCCCTGATTTACACCACAAACTGTGCTAAAGCATCCACTATTAGCATTGCCATGGATCATAACCAGCACACATTCCTTTCCATCATTATAAACATGCTACAAGTATTCATCGGAAATACCCCAGCATGCAGCAAACTTTGTCACACCCATCAGTAGTCATACTGCTAACGACACAATTTCCATCAGTAATGCCAACAGTATTCCAATGACAAAATGCCATTCATGGAAATGGTCATCTCTTGTTTCTTATGCTTCCCAAAAACAATGCTAAACGTGATGAAATAAAACTGCCAAAATGCCTATTTTGTGCCACTCCCTGATTTAGTTTCACTTTTGTCTGACTTTTGTTGAATTTCGCAAACTCCAACAGCTATTATTCTGCTGTGAAAAGAGAGCTCCCTTAGTCATTCATACCAGTGAGTGCGTGTTATGCCCTGTTGTTACAAAGCATCACACTGTTCACTTTTAAAAAAAAAATCTAAAAAAATGACATTTTTATTTAACTCTATGCAATGTGCCGAAGTATGTCCCAACATGCTGAGTAAAAATGCAACCTGTCTGGGTTTTTTTTCAGCGCACAACACAGTGCAATAATGTGAAATGAAACTATAGGACATAAGGCAAAATTGTATACATTACCACTTATACAGAGCCAATATGTGCTTATATCAAATATCAAATAAATCTCATAAAAACAAAAAAAAAATATCCTAAAAGTGTTTGTGTTGCTTTAAGCTGTTCTATCCAAAAAAGTGCTCAGTGCTGTGCACATTTTCTCATTAATCATTAATACAATAATCTATCCATGAATCCCATGTGTGATCCTGTACCTCCGCCCAAGAGAACTCGCCAGATTGCCATGACTACCTCTATAAGGTAAGTCATATTGTGCTTATAATGCCACAAGGGATTCCACCTTCCAGGACCTCTCAAGCCAGAATTATCTCCTCTCACCAGTGTATCTGGTGATATAATAAAGGTAACCATGGAGGAAACAAGGAAAGACCTAATATTGTAAAACTTTTTATCACTTTTATTAAAACTCCCAAAAAAACACATGAGTAATGACCACTCACATAATTTAGTGCTTTTCCCTGCACAAAGGTTACAGCAGTATTGTATTCTCTGGAATAACTGCTTCACAGGCCACTCATGTGATTTTCGTATATATACGTCACTTCAGGGAGTACTGTGCAGGAATACGTCACCTCCTGCTCTGCCCGATGCATTTATTCAACCTGGCATTCTCAAAACGTCCAAATTGCTTTGCCTATGCTTCTGGCAACTCTGCCCAATGACTGGTAATGGCCACCAAGGTAAACACATGGGATGGCAGAATGACAGGGTAGGGTCCAGCCATGTCGGAAAAAGTAAAGCTCAAGTAAAAAAGTGAAACAAATACAGAGTGGAACACAGCAGAAATGTTTCTGGGTAATAAATATAACATTGGACATCTTGTGCTACATATTGATATTCAACTCACATATGCAGATTGTATTCCAAAAATAAAAATAAAAAAATATACAGTATCTCACAAAAGTTAGTACACCCCTCACATTTTTGTAAATATTTTATTATATCTTTTTCATGGGACAACACAAAGACAAGTGTGTTTTGCCTACAGTCAAGCATGGTGGTGGGAGTCTTATGGTCTGGGGCTGCATGAGTGCTGCCAGCACTGGGGAGCTACAGTTCATTGAAGAAACCATGAATGCCATCATGTACTGTGACATACTGAAGCAGAGAACGGACTCCTCCCTTCAGAGACTGAGCCGCAGAACATTATTCCAACATGATAACAACCCCAAACACACCTCCAAGACCACAACTGCCTTGCGAAAGAATCTGAGAGTTAGGGCTCTTTCACACGGCCGCTCTGTGTGAAAGCTCCGCTGCGGGACTTTTTTTTTTTTTTTCACGCAGCGGATGACATTTGTGTCACCCGCTCCGTATGTCCGCATATCATCCCATCCGTTTGCGGATGATATGCGGACATAATGTAAGTCTATGGGCATTGCGGATGTCAGCGGGTGACACCGCTGACATCCGATTTTCCTTCCTTTCCGTTTTTTGAACGAATGAAAAAATAGGGTTCTGTTCCGTTCCAAAAAATGGAACAGAACTGAAAGGAAGAAAATCGGATGTCAGCAGATGGTATTCCGCTGACATCCGCAATGCCATAGACTTACATTATGTCCGCAAATCATCCGCAAAAAAATAGGATGATTCGCGGACACACGGAGCGGCCGTGTGAAAGAGCCTTAAAGGTGATGGACTGGCCAAGCATGTCTCCAGACCTAAACACTTTTGAGCATCTGTGGGGCATCCTCAAACAGAAGGTGGAGGAGAGCAAGGTCTCTAACATCAACCAGCTCCGTGATGTTGTCTTGGAGAAGTGGAAGAGGACTACAGTGGCAACCTGTGAAGCTCTGGTAAACTCCGTGCCCATTAGGGTTAGGGCAGTGGTTGAAAATAATGGTGGCCACACAAATATTGACACTTTGGGCCCAAGTTGGACATTTTACCTTAGGGGTGTACTCACTTTTGTTGCCAGCGGTTTAGACATTAATGGCTGTGTTTTGAGTTATTTTGAGGGGACAGCAAATTTACACTGTTATACAAGCTGTACACTCAATACTTTACATTGTAGCAAAGTGCAATTTCTTCAGTGTTGTCACATGAAAGATATAATAAAATATTTACAAAAAAGTGAGGGGTGTACTCACTTTTTTAAGATACTGAATACACTATATATATATATATATATATATATATATATATATATATATATATATATATACACACACACGCACTCACACCATATTTAGTCTTTGGTTTAAGATAAGCATAGCTGATAGAAATTAAAATTAATTCTAGTTGATATACAGTAAGTGTGAACGACGCCAAAGTAGCTTTGCCCTGAAAGTCTTTAGAGTGGTTTCTGGGTGTTTTGCCTAATGGAAATCATTTCAGTGACTTTTACATTCCAGTTACTGTCCAGCTCTGAATAAAAAAAGAATTATAAAATATAAATCAAACTTTACCGAACAGATGTTTTCCTCTTGCACGTCAGCGCAGCTTGTCCATAGACTGTTTGTTACATTTCCTTTAAAAATTACTATGTTGCTGTTGCAGAATCTGTGTCAAAAGAACATAAGAATGAAATGTTATCATAATACATTGCAAATGAGAACAGATCAATTGTAAAAAAGTATATTTTTTAGATAAACGCAGTAAAAAAAGCACTTCAAATGCCCACACTCCTACTATTACTATTATTTAAAGTAGAATTCCAGGCTTGAACTATTTAATCCTAAAACTGCTCCCACCCTTCTTCCAACACCTATACTACCTACCCTGTAGAACAGACCTGGGAAAATTGCGGCCCCAGGGTCACACCAGGCCATTTGACTTTCCCTGTCCAGCCCATGATGCTTCCACTGTAAGCATGTCTCTCTAAACCTGCCAGCCTGTTTACCAAACTCAATGGGTGAGTTTGACAAGCGGTAGATTTTTTGAAATTCCTGGCGTTTGGCTTTAAAGTGTTTCTAAAAGCAGTTTTTTTTAGTTTGGGATAAAGGTGCAAGGGTTAAAATGCCAGGTTTTGTACCGCTGTGTATAAACAGTTTAAAAAGAACGCCAAAACAAGAGAAACAGAGCCCAAAATCTTTTCATGGTAAAACTGATTCACGGCAAGAACAAGACAAAACAGCCAATGCATTTTAGGGGTTAGACACACTCCCTCTTCTTCAGGGAGCTGGATTAAATGATGAGACTCTAAGTTTAGAATAGCCCCAAAATCGAAAGGCATGAGTCCATCGTGCCCATTGTTAGTTTTAAAGTCAACAACAAGGGTTGCTGCACATATCCATTATGGCAAGGTATTATAGACGCATGCTACAAAGCGATAGCAAGCAACCCAGGTGGATGTTCACGTGATCTTCAGGTAGGCTAACAAAGAATTGTAGGTGAAAGATAGGGGGATAAGAGAAGGAATAGGAAGGCGAGAGTGTGTACTGCAGCTGGGGAGTGCATGCAAGGGTTCTGGGCAGGTTGAATGATCATGACCTTGGGCTCATACACACCACATCCTTTGACCTGCATTCATCTGAACAGAACCCCTACTTTACAATTAAGCACAATGTGAGTGAAACGCATTAGCAGGCAGAGAATCGGTGGTCTGTCTTGTACCGGACTATTCATTAAACCTTTAACCATGGCTTTTAATGTGAAGTGTGGCTGCCTTCTCTCTTACTAACACTGCATAGATCAACACAGACTCAAAACAAGGGCACACTATAATTCTGTGTTGTATGTCTTAAATTTTACGCAGAAGTGCAAAGTTAAAAAAAAAAAAAAACTATAACATTTTACCACGTGGGCTGATGTAAACATAGCAAGGATTGGTGGAAGTCTGAGGGGACATAGTGTTGTAGCCATGTGACCACATTTTCTTGAAGAATGTTTAAGGATGGCTTCCTAATCAGCAAATGGTGCTGTTGCAGTACATTGTAACATGTCAGGAATGTATGTATCCAGACTTATACTGTAAAGTTACTGGAATGTCCACTTCAATTACTTATTGAACTTCTAATATGAAGCAATGGTGCTACGAATGTCTGATTAATAAAATCCAGATGACAATTAGGGTAATCCAGCTACTAAACTAAGTGACAGAGCCTGTATATTAAAACTGATACCAGATGTTCAAGTTGTCATCACTGAAGACTGCATCTGAGTTCAGTGGGTGTATCCTGCAGTTAGGGTCCCCAAGGGCCACTTCTGACTCTACGTTTTGGTGAATGAATTAGTCGCGGTGTCCAGCTTAGGATGCCTCTAGACGCAATCAAGACATTAACATTGGAGGGATAAACAGAGCTATAGAATAGTATGTTCTTATTGTACATGTTCTCACACGCACAGATGTTTGCTGGCACAGAGCTCCAGAAGGACGCATAGATGACGGTCTACCAGGAAAACTTTGTTACATGGTCCCTTGGCTCAAATTTGAGTAAATATATGCACTATACAAGAGCTCCGAACGTACAATATAACAGCCATGAGAGGCTGAGAGAATAGCTTTGGGACATGAATGGAAATTAGGTCACTTCTTCCATGTCTCCATTGCTCCTGGTTTTATTTCACTAACTTGAAAGGCTGCTGTTTGTAACGGAATTTGGCAATTGAACATTCCATTTCACAAACAAAATATTTGTATTGCTTTTAAGCTGAACTCCAACCAAGCAGCTAAATACAGGGTGAAAACACACATGTAAAATGTTTTACCTGCCAAAATGTTTGCAGATCAGACATGAGCCATGATGTATATTAGTGGTAAACAAGAATAAGAGTCTTCATGTCCATAAAAATTTTAGCGAAAATGGGCTGTTCTATCAGGAGGAACCTAAGAGGTTACATTGTGTAAAAAGGCTATTTATTCTGTCTTTACTTATACTTCCCTTCTTCCACTGTCCCTAATCCATCTCCTGATAGAACAGAGCCTTGGGGGCACTCTGCACATGCTCAGTTTGATGTATATCGCTAGAGAGTTTGTTTGTTTTTTTTTTTTTTTCTTGGGAGGGTGCATATGATTAGCACAGGGCACAGGTTTGCACTTGTAACTAGACCTGCCATAGGCAGCAACAAGCACGGTCCAGACAGAAGGCAGGGGTCCTGGAGCCATAAAGGAGTCAAAGGAGAATTTTTAACCAGTGCTCAGCCAGACACTGATAGAAGTCACAAGACTGCTATATACTGCTGATGAGAAAAAGTGTTTAGCAGTTTATATTTACTAAATTTATTTAGTACTGTGGGAGACCAGATATAGAGAATGCAGGGTCCTGGTTTTAGTAACACTTTAAAGGAAGTTAAAAAAAAAACCTCAGACTAGATCACGCTGGTACAGAACACCCACACTGCTATATAAATTCTCAACATCAGTTCCAAATGTGTGCTGGCGATGCGGCTCAGAAGCAGGCACCTTATTACACATATGGTGGGAGTGTAACAGGATCCGTCCTTTCTGGAACATGATCCATGATGTCCTGAAAAAGATTACAACCTATACACTTGACTTTATACCAGAACAATACTTGTTACACCATACAACCATTTCGAAAAAACAACATAAGGGATCTCTAGCCATGCACTTGTTCAATGCGGCCAGACTATGCATTCCGACTCATTGACGCTCTGTGCGCATTCCGTTTGTTAAGGAATGGTTTAACAGAATTAACAAAATAGAGGAAATGGAAGAGTTGATCCATATCTCCCAAGACAGTCTGACAAAGGTCAGGTCAACCTGGCTTTGCTGGAATCACTTTAAAGCTTCCAATCACTACAAAACTCTTTCCAAATAAATCTCTTCTGCTTCCAAGTTAAACTGTTGGTCACCAATACTCTCTACAACTTGGAGACCTTGCATTATATCCATATTAACACATAGTTGTGGTGCAAGCTTTTGCAGGGAGGGGACTTCTACCCCATTTCCACTACCCCCCACCCCCCCTCCTACTTCTTACCCTTCCCCCCCTTTTTTTTCTCTGCACTCCCTCAATTCTTTCTCTTTTCTACTCTATACTTTCCTTTATATTGCTCGGTCTTTGATACTGGCCCAAGAGCTTTACCCCAGAGACTGGTTGGGCTTGGGAAAAATTTTTGCTGCATCTTTAACTCCCACCATGCCACCCCAGTTTCTGGTCTGTTGTACAATACCAAGTTCCAGTATCCTAATCTTGCCGCTTTACCTTGTTTATGTTATGGCATAAAGGAATAAGGGCGGTAAAGGAAGGAAAAAAAAAAAAAGAAAGAATGGAAGCGAAAACAAAAAAAGAAACCCAGTATGTTTAATTATCTTTTCCTGTTCTTTTTCTGTGTAAAGACTATGGCATGTATCCTTGTCATGCACTATTCTCTTGTTCTTTCAATAAAAATTGTTTATGGAAAAAAAAAAAAAAAACATCAGACTTACTGGTCGGATCACTAGGTGAAAATAAAGAAAAAAAAATAAAAATAAAATGAATGCAGCCACCACATCTAAGAGATGGTAGACATTTTTGTTTTTGGGTTCAGATACACTTTAAGTGCTGCAAGCATCATCTCAGCCAATCTCTATATATCATTGCATTGTAGCCTCTTACCTGAGCTCCTGCAAGCCTCACACACTGTGAAAAGGGAACGCTAAAAATGGCTGCTGGTATCCCGGCTGCTCCTGACTGTATTCCCATCGTTTCTCTGTGAATTATCACTCTCACAAATCCTACTATAAAATTAAAGCACCTTATTACAACATAAATATAAGCCTTCCTGTAGCAGCTACAGCCTCTGTAACAGTGTGGCAGATTAGCTATCCCCTAAAGAAGTAGAGCTTTTTTTTCTATCATTGCTAATAATTTTCATCAAATACAATGTAATGAATCTTTAATGCTGTATCATCTTCCAGGAACAGGCCTGTTATCCAACCGCCTTCTCCTTCTGAAAAATATGACAGTTTAACCCCCCGCAGTCCGCTTATCTGCATCCTAGTAGGGTTTTAGTCTCCACATGAGGACATATATACCATTGTCATTATATAAGTTGTTCTGCACACCTACTGTATATATATATTTAAGTACATTGTATGCTAGCTGTAATTAGTCATTATAATCATACCAAACTGACTAATACATTTACCTAAGGACTGCTAATTGGTGAGCACTGTGAAATGACATAGAAATGTTACCTAACGACTTGTGCAGACCATGCCAGATGAGCTGCGTCGATCTGCAGAGATCAGGGGGTCTCCAAGCTACGGCCTGAGGGCTACATCCAGCCCTCTACATGATTTTTTTCCAGCTCACAGCTAGTGGTAAATCTTCTTGCACAGATTGAGGATTAAGGTCCTATGGTCTCCGCTTCAACTCAACCAAAGCGCACCCAGACTCTGTAATGGGAGACTCTGATGGAGAAGCTAATGTAAGGAGGGACTTTGATGTTACATTGAGTCTGGTGGAGACCCTGATGTAGGGAGTGACTTTCCAAGGGTAATCTCGGATGTAAGGAGGGACTTGGATGGGTTCCCTGACTTAAGGTGGAATCCTAATGGGGACTTTGATGTAAAGGCAGAACTCTAATGGGGACTTTGACTTGAGTGATGTAAAAAGGACTCTGATAAGGACTGATGTGTAAAGAGGACACTGATAGGGACCCTGATGTAAGGGGAAACTCAGACATAAGGAGGAACTTTAATTGGTTTACTGACATAAGGGTGGACTCTAATAGGGACCCTGATGTAAAGGGGGAACTCTAATGGGGACCTTGACATGAGTGGTGTAAAAAGGACTGTGACAGGGACTGTAATGTAAAGAGGACTCGGATGGGGACCCCTGATGAGAATCTAACAGGGACTGTGATGTAAGGGGGACTTTTTTTGGCCTGCAGATTTTGTGAAAATATACAAGGTGTCCCTAATACTGAAAATTTTTCTATGTGCCTTGTTCACGCCGTACATGTGTGATGGTGTGTGATGCGTAAAAATAAGCATGCACTACATGTCACCAAAATGTAACTTGACTTTTAATAATGTAAAATTACATTATAATAATAAAGTACAAGAAAAAAAGTAAATGATGCCTTACGTTGCAACAGCACATAGCACTGTCTGTACACAGGGGACACTAACCGGCACACATTTTAGCATGTGGTTGGTGTGAACCAACCCTTAAAGCAGAACTAAAGTCAACAGGCCACTGAGGGCAGAGAAAAGGCAGAAGTGTTAAATAATTTCTTCTCTTCAGTCTTCACAAAAGAATCGGGGGGCTACACGAACCTAGCTTGTAAGGCCGAACTAAACAACACACCTCAGGAAATACCGCCATGGCTAACAGAAGATAGACTTAAAACTAAACTAGAGAAACTTAACATAAATAAATCACTGGGACCGGATGTTTTGCACCCGAGGGTTCTGAAAGAGCTCAGCCAGGTGATTGCCAGACCATTATTCTTGATCTTTAAGGATAGTTTACAGACGGGTATGGTGCCAGCTGATTGGAAAAAAGCCAACGTGGTACCACTATTTAAAAAGGGGCGAGATATATCCCGGGTAACTATAGGCCGGTCAGCCTAACATCTGTAGTCTGCAAGATTTTGGAGGGCATGTTAAGGGACCACACACAAGACTTTAGTAATGAAAACTGTATTATTAGTAGTAATCAGCATGGATTCATGAAAAATCATTCTAGCCAAACCAATCTATTAACCTTCTATGATGAAGTGAGCTGCCACCTAGATAAAGGGAAGCCTGTGGATGTGGTGTATCTGGACTTTGCAAAGGCCTTTGACACCGTTCCCCACAAACGCTTACTGTACAAACTAAGGAAGATAGGTATGGACCATAGGGTGAGTACCTGGATAGAGAACTGGCTCCAGGGGAGAGTCCAGAGGGTGGTGATTAATGGGGAGTACTCGGATTGGGCGGGTGTGGAAAGTGGGGTCCCCCAGGGTTCTGTCCTGGGACCAATCCTGTTTAATTTATTCATAAATGATCTAGAGGAGGGGATATCTAGTACAATCTCAGTATTTGTGGATGATACTAAACTAAGCATGCCAATATCTTCTATGCAGGATGTGGAAACCTTACAGGCGGACCTGAACAAAATAACGGGGTGGGCAACTACATGGCAGATGAGGTTTAATGTTGAAAAATGTAAAGTAATGCACTTGGGGGCCAGAAACCAGAAAGCAAGCTACTCACTAGGGGGGGAACCTCTGGGTGAGTCTAGGATGGAAAAGGACTTGGGGGTACTGGTAGACAACAGGCTTGGCAGTGGCATGCAATGCCAAGCCGCTGCAAGCAAAGCCAACAGAATACTGGGATGTATAAAAAAGGGGATTCACTCCAGAAATAAAGAGATTATTCTCCCGCTCTACAAGACTCTGGTCCGGCCACATTTGGAGTATGCTGTCCAGTTCTGGGCACCAGTCCTCAGGAAGGATGTGCTGGAATTGGAAAGAGTCCAGAGAAGGGCAACAAAAATAATTAGGGGAATGGAGGACATCAGCTATGAGGAAAGACTACAAGCACTGAACCTATTCTCTCTGGAGAAGAGACGATTGAGGGGGGATATGATATCAATGTACAAATACTGTACTGGAGACCCTAGTATAAGGAACAAACTATTCAGAGAGAGGAGATACAATAAGACACGTGGCCATTCACTAAAACTAGAGGAAAGGTGGTTTAACCTTAAATGCGTAAGGGGTTCTTCACTGTAAGAGCAGTAAGGATGTGGAATTCTCTTCCACAAGCAGTCGTATCAGCTGGGAGCATTGATAGTTTCAAAAAACTATTAGATGGGCACCTTGGAGACCACAACATACAGGGGTATACAATGTACGGTTAAAAGCAAACACACACACACATCATAGGTTGAACTGGATGGACTGATGTCTTTTTTCAACCTCACTAACTATGTAACTATGTAACAGAATACTGTTTCAGCTGGTGGATCCCTCACTTGCTGCTGACATTCTCTCCTCTGGCTCCTTCTTCTTCATTGACCGGTGGGGTTGACCTGCATGTGTATAGGAGTCATTCATCCTGAAACACTGGCACCGTGCCAAGAACGTAGCCTGGGCTATGCATGCACAGCTCTATGACTATTCAATAGAAGATTATGAACAGCCAGGTAAGTTTGTTTTATTGTGGAAGAGACATAGCATGTCTCCTCTTCCTTAAAAAGCTCCCTTCTTGCGATTTTATTTCCAACTTTTATATTGTATTTTCCAATTTTTACCATCTGGTGCCTATTGGTAAGGAAATCTAACATCCAATCACAAAGTGTTGGACTTACCCCAATAATTTGGGTTTAACAATAAGTATCATGAGTAAGATTACAATAAATGCTGAACTAAAATCAATGAAAATCATTTGGATGTAGCTGTTTTTGCCCTCCAAGTGGGCCAAAATAAAATGTAAACCTTAAAATGGCATTGCCTCCTGATAGCCCCCCCCCCTCAAGAATGTTAACATTACCCATCTGTGCTGCTTCTCCTCCTCTCTGATTTTGCTGAGCCCTTACTTATGCTAATGGAGCGATGCTTCAGGGCATGGATGAGCATGTGGCTTCCCCGTGTGGCAGTGATTGGGCCTGAGCAGTCACTTTCGAGGCTAGAACACTCATAGGAGGGGAGAGTGATATCATCTACATGGGTAAGCTTCAGCACCATCTGACACCAGAGCTTACAAATAGTAAAACGCCTAATCCAAATGAGCACCCGCAACTCCAGAGCCCTCTAGCCCTATGGCAAAATCCAAACGTATAAATAGAGGTAGACACTAACAGTAAGAGACAGGTCCAGTTCCACTCAAAGTAATGGGCATGACATCAGGCACACCACTACTGCAATAAGTGTGATAATGCCGAAATGTTGCGACAAAAAAAATGCACTCACAGTTGTTCCATAATGCACAGGCTTATCATAGTCACCAGGGGAAACCAGTTGAAAAAGCATTCAGGTACAGTTCAAAAAAGGAGCTTCCAAATACAGCAACAGGTGCAAATTAGCCCATCAAACAACTTTAAGGGTTAAAAATTATGGTTGCACTTTCATATTATGGGGACTGTTTGCACTCGTAACTAGACCTGCCATAGCCAGCAATCACGCAAAGTCCTCCTAAAGTACAGAGGATCTTGATGCAAAGGACAGGCTTGAGGAACTCAGATGGCAGTGTGCTCACGGTTGTAAAACGGAGCTCCATGTCTACTAGGCAGATTACGTGTTTCAGATCCCAACCGGGGCTTAACCATGATGGACTGCAGCCTTGGAGAGGCATATTGGTGAGTATAATTTGCTGGAATATATACATGAATAGGCAGGTATCGGTGTCTCTTTATGGTAAAAACTGGACTATTAAGTCAAAATGGCCTTCCCTTTAAACCCGGCAGCTTCTTCCAATACCTGTAGACTTGTAGAATAAAAATCTGAGACATCAAGGTAAAGCAGCCATATGGTAAGGTAGGTTGTGCTTATTACAACTGCGAGGAATCAGTTTATTTTTTACTGCAGTGTTTCTTTATGTGTCAGAATTTCATTACCTGCCTTGAAAATGGGACTGTACCGCGCTGTTAGATAGTTCCTGTTGAAATCAGATTTGGAATGCAATAAAATTAAATGACTTGAGGTAACAATGAAGGAATATAAAACACATTAAACTAAAGAAAATGCTTTTGCAATTGGAATTAGCACTAATGAACATACTGCAGAAGTAAAAGTACTGATTAGGGATGCACTTTCTAAGCCATTCCAAATCTGTCTAAAATGGACACCCGTAAAATCTGCTGGCGATATGTCAGAATTTTAAGCAGGCAGAAAAGACGCCAAAAGTCGGCCTCTTAGGCAACGGCGCTGTCAGAAAGTGTGTGAAGAGTAACGCAGGAGAAAAACATGGTATTCATATCAAATTAAAGGATAAATGCAAAGCAATAAAACAAACATTTATCTCCTCATTTTTTCTTGTCCATATTAAAGCCTGCAATGTGAAAAACCATGAAACTTTGTCTGCTATACTATACACAGCTTTAAAGTAGGATCATAAATGTAAATCATAAATGCAACCTCGCTAACCCTGACCAGCCAATTGTGAGCTAGCCTTAGAAGTACAGGATCCTGGGTGTCTTCTTTGACATTATTCCTGTGTAGAGTTTTCAAATACCTATGTACATGGAGGCAGCCATATATTTTTACACAATAAAAAGCAGGCTCTGTTTTCCTGTTTTGTAGAATTGCACAGTGACTGTGTCTTACTGATTCTCTCTCCAGATGAAGGTCTTTAGCTATGGTCTTACAGCAGATCTTCTAAAAGGCTGAGTTTATCTCAGTTACAAGGAAGCCTGTATAAACATATTTCTAAAATTTTTAAATAAACAGCAACCCTTTAAATTTCAGGCACCAGGACTGACATGAGAGTGTCATCTCTATGCCGGGATCCCAGTCCAGAAAGTAGACGGATAATGCCAGAACAAATATGATTTTGTCCTTCTGGAGAGAAAAACAGATGGAGGCTTTGTTAGGGGGAGTTATGAGATATCTTAGAGAGGTAACAATTAAACAGGCATTCGCTTAACATGAAAAAATATATCTGATGCTAGGTCCACTTTAAGCAAAGAGTAGTAACCACATCCTCTTTTATAAAGAAAAACCACTAGAGAGCACATTTACAAACTTCTGTATAAAACAGAATATTTCACATTTGAAGCAGCAGGTATATGAAAGCTCAGGTGAAATCTATACTTACTATTACAAGACAACCATTTTATTCGGTATAGAATCTACATTTAAAAAAGTTATCCTAGCTGTATCTAACTGGTGCATTTTCTTCGAAAACCCAAGATATTCTACAATAGGCTTCTCCTTTTTTACTTGAACACAGCATGTCAACCATGTTGCACATGCACTGTATTGGGAAATGGTAAAACTAGTCAGGGAACATGGGACACTAAATGATCATAATCCTATGCTCTTTGTATAATTGTCCCTGTAAGGTTACATGTCTGGAGTTCTGCAGAGGTGGCGCAATCTCAACATTTAGTTAAAAATCTAAATTTTCCTATTAACAATAGCATCTATAACTCTGAAGGGACTGATTGTAGACCCCAGGAATGCTCAAGGCATGCTCAGGATGAAAGTAGAAACATCTTAATTTGGAGAAGGAAAAATGTTACATTTAGAATTCAATGAAAATGTCTGTTAGGTTCTATTTTTTGTCTGTGACTGTGATTGCCTTCTGGGTTTTCCAATGAAGGGTAACCTTTCACAATTGTGAACATCCTACCTTGTGGCAACAGTTTGGTGAAGGTCCTTTCCTGTTCCAGAAGACATGGTTCGTTGAGTTTGGTATGGAGGAACATCAGTGGTCTGCAGAGACCTGATCTAAACCCTACTGTACACCTTTGAAATAAACTTGAATGCCAGTTTTGACCCAGGTCTTCCATTCCAATATCAGTACCTAACCTCACAAATGTGCTTTTGGCTGAACAGGCACAAATTCCAATAGACGCCCTCAAAAATTTTGTGGACTGCCTTTCCAGATGAATGGCAGCTGTGGCAAGGGGTAGTAAACGCAGGCAGAACCTCAAGGGGTGGCAAACGCTATATTAATTTCCAGGGTTTTAGAATGGGATGTCCAACAAGCAGTAGGAGTGATAGTCACCTCTCTACAAACTTTTGTCCATATAGTGTACGGATTTTGTCTGTATCCCCATTGGGGAGATTTTCTATTGCTTCCTGTCCAAAAGAGGAACAGACACCAATAATAACCCAATAGAGACTAACCGAAAATAAAACATGTTTGCAGGAGTTGTTGTTTAATATAACATCTGACGATACGTCTGCTTTAAAGTGGATGTAAACCCCATTCATGAAATTCAACCTGAGCACATATATCTGTAGTGTTTACTTATCTCTCTCCAAAGCCCTATGTCCCGTGTCTTTCTGCAGCTCTGTTCCTCTGTTATCAGCATGATAACTTCTGACAAGTTCTCTGACACAGGAGATAAAAGCTTTGCGTTTTTCTTTCTGCGTAAGTGGAGGGGGGGTATGTGCCTTTACTCAAATCAGCTGTCACACAGTGTATGCCAAGACTCCACATCCAGTGCTGGAACAGGAATAAATAATTCTAACACAATGTTCACTTTCTAAGCAGTGTGGAAAGCTGAAGACAGCAGATATACAAATAAAACGTATGCAGGGAGATTTGTTTTATCTCTGTGTATCATCCGAGGCTGTTCACTTCACTGGGTATATGTGAAGGTTTACATCCACTTTAAACGCAAGCCCGATATTTGATCCTTTTTTGAACTGGTGGCTACTTGAATTTTTAAATAAGTGATTAGTGGAATGATGGCATGGATGATTAATTTTCTAACCACACGGAGTGGGAAGATGCCTTCTAACCTTCCCTACTATATTCAGCACATCCTTCTGTCCCCTTTGACGCTGCTTGTCAGAAAAATTGTCATCTCTGTTCGGTATGTAACTTTTATAGGCAATTAAAAGCAGAAACACTGGAAGCTAATTTTTCTCAGGTTTTCCACTACAAAGATTAATGAGGTTTGAATTTACAATACTTCCAGCTGTTCTGGAAATAAGAGAACCTATATAGATATACAATTAACAAATGATGAGAATTTACTGCGGGGAAGTTAAAGGGTGACTTTATCCAAAAAAGATGTTATTGGTGAGGGCTAGTTGTTATACACTGCCTTCCTCTATCTTGGGGAATCTGGAATTTAAAACCCCCTGCCATAATTTATATCCCTGTTGTGGGCACACCTTGGAGTTTTGGGTGTTCTCATAAAACTCAGGGTGTTTTAGATCCTCCTGCAAGGAAAGCAGAACCCCCCCTACCCATAATGGTTTTGGTACTGGAGCACAGAAATCTTCACTACTAGAGTACCTAAGAGATATAAGTAACTGTTAGGATGTTTAACCACCTCAATACCAGCATGTTAAACTTCCTACCTGTCAAGGCCAATTTTCACTTTTCAGTGCTGTGATACTTTGAGTGACAATTACTTTATCAAATCAACAGTGTACCAACATGAATTCTATATCATTTTTTAAGACAGATAGAGCTTTCTTTGGCAGCACATAATTCAGACTATTACCCATAAGTATTGCTTTCTTTCCTCTGAATCCTCCCCTCTCTTACATAATTGATCTAAGCAGCGCCATCTCACACTTGTACACATGATCTATAGGACCTGGCAGCCCCATGCATTGGGATCCTGTGAAACCCCAGTGCATGCACAGAAATCAGAAAGTCCCTGTCATTCTTTGGGGCGGCTGGATGGCATCTTTGTACATGTAAATCATGCAGCTCTGCCAGCTCATGTAGATCCCACAGAGTGTCTGTGCATGCACGAGGTGTTGGACCAAGATGGAGGAACTGGAGCACAGTGACAAACAACATTGGTTTCAACTCCATGGCCTATGTATATTTTACTTCAATACAGGAACAGTTATCAGGGAATAAAAAACAAAACTAGCTATGTAGGGGTAAAATTCCGCTTTAATATCCTCTGGGCTTCTATATTTTTTAATATACAAATAAAAAAATGCAAAAAGGTCGAAAACAAATCTGTTTCCTTTACTTCCTGTTATAAATTATATATATAAAAAAAAAAAAAAAAAAAACGCCAGGACATTAACACTAGTCATATCTAATTCTTTGCCACTCAAATGGGCACTGGAATAAGCTGCTATCTTCTTTCCTATGGCAGGATAGAAATCCCAGCATCAAAATGGCATTCTAGGATCGTATGAGGCCTTAACTCATCTGCTCCACAAAGGTCCATAGTCTCCCAATAGCTTGACATGCTGTATGCGCTCAGACCTCAAGACCTGGGGTATTGTCCATGGGTGGACCAATCATGCATCCCTTATGGTATACCCACATCCTCCACTATGGAAAAAACCTACTTTGGGGCACTTCTACTGACCCGGTTATCTGGACTGATTTTGGAATCAAGACAATCCATTATGTGATGAGCCATGGGACCCTTTTACCTTTTGATGAACTTAAGCATTGTACCACCTGCCAATACCAACCTATTTGAAAAACTTTTGACCAAAGGGCAGCGCAGTGGGTAAGTGGTTAGCACTTCTGCCTGGCAGCGCTAGGGTCAGCAATTCCAATCCCAACCATGGCACTACCTGCCTAGAGTTGTTCTCCATGTTCTCCCTGTGCTTGCGTAGGTTCCCTTGGGTACTCTGGTTTCCTCCCACACTCCAAAGACATGCTGGTAGCTTAATTAGCTCCTGTCTAAATTGGCCCTAATATGTGTATGTATAAATGTAAGTTAGGGGCCTTAGATTGTAAGCTCCTTGAGGGCAGGGACTAATGTGAATGTACAATATATAGTATATGTAATGTGCTGCATAAATTGACGGGGACATATAAGTACCTATAATAAGTAAATAAGTGCTTTCCACTATTTACAAAAGCTTGTTTTCAGAAACCAATATTCTCCTATGTCCATGCATGTCAGTCTGGGATGCTGCTGCTCCTGGGTTAGATAGAGATGACTGAGATGATATCTGGGAGGTCCCTTTTACCTGTTTAGTGTCTGCCTAAGATCACCTAATCCAAATTTCTCCTTTGGATATATTTCGCTCCAGCCAGGCTTGCCAGTATATACATGAATTAATCTTCCTCCTGCTAGTGCTGTTCCTCTTCCTATGCTAATTTTCTACACATATTTTTGGAATAGCCAGCAATCCAACAATTCTGTCTTTGGTTACGACTTTTCCTGTAGCTCCCTCCATTGAGGTTTGCCTATTGAGTTTAGTGGATTCTCTCTCTCTCTCTGCTCCCACAAATGCTATAAAACACTTTTCTTACTATTACTGTTACTATTTTATGCCAGAAAATTGATTATTTTATCATACAAATAAAAGTCGGCACCGATGTTAGCGGCCTGGAGGTCGCTAGTGAACAAGGCTTTTCCATTCTACAAGACTACATATTCCAGTAGAGGTGCATTTCGTAAATTTGACAAAGTCTGGGATGGCTCTCCTCAACATCCACCACTTCGGACTGAGGTTGCTTACGATCCATGGGTTATAAGGGATGCATTATTTAACTCCTCTTGCCATTCTTAGTGATCCTGTATTCACTTCTTTATATGTTTAGACCTACTATGAGCAGTCCTGACATTGTTACTTTCATTTGGTCAATATTGTATGAGCTGTCTTCTTTTTTTTTTAGTTTACCGCTGTTGCTGGGTTGGTGGGTATGGGGCGAGAACATATCCTTCATTAATTGTAATGCTATTGCTGAAGATTGTATTTTACTGGCGACAGGCATTTTTCAATGTATGTCCAACCTGCTAAATGGCTGGTAATGTTTGTTTTTTTTCAATTTTATTTTTTTGTCTTTATCAATACTTTTTTATGTGAACATTTCAAATAAAAAAAAAAAAATTACCCCCTCCCTATCTCACTGGTACAAACGTATAAACAAGATAGCAGACATGGAAGAACGAATATCTGTGGCAAAGGACTCTCCTTCTAAATTCTCCTCTACATGGGCAGGGTGGATATATTTCAAAGCGTCTGAAGAATATAGCCAATTAATGGGAATTTCCCCATGTGACTAGAATCGATCCGGCACATTGAACTTTGTATATCACCCCAGGTCCACAGAAACTCACAATAACGTTCTGGAACTAAACCTTCAAGAGACATAGGCAGAACAGTTAACTTTAGTACATACACCTACTAGCAATCCACTTTCATACGTATATACACTACCCCCCCCCCCAGTTTAAATGTTTTTTCTTTTCCCCTCTCTCCTCTCCCCACCCCCTGGTCCTCCCCCCCATGACCCTCCCTACTCCCTTTCCTGGCTTTCTTCTACTATTCACATCACCCCCCCAACTACATAAGATTACCTTACAGAGCTCTACCTTTTCTCAAAATCCAGATACCTATCAAATCATACAGTTATGATCTGGCCTCTGGGGCTCAACCATGCAGGCCACGTGTGGGCTTAGGAAGACAGATCCATCGGCGACACTGACAGCTTCCCTATTTCATTTAAAAGTGAATTAATATAACCAATCTGACACAGCCAACCCATAAACAAAGTCTAACACAAAACCAAATTATACAATTGAACACAGATCTAGATGTGTGTGTGTGTGTGTGTACATATTTTTGTATGCGTATAAACATATCTACATAGACCTCACCAAGTATATATCTCAGTACAGAATATCCTGATTCCATATATCCTGCTACCATATAGCACAATTGTTTCTTTATCCTCTATGGCTTGTATTTTATATACTATGTTATAATTACTTGTTATTTGACATGCTGAAACCATACGTATTTCACATTGTATCCCGTCTGGATTTTGTATACCCCACCCTCCACTATGTACCATTCCCTCTACTTTTATTCAGTAAACTTTAGTTTGGAAAAAAATAAAATAAAATTGATGAAAAAAACAAAATAAAAACACTCCAGGGTTGCAACTTGTCTGCAATGGTGTGTTACTTTCTGCAAAGTACACCTAAACTCCCGGAGAAACCCTGGAAATTCAGGACAGTCAGCAAGTGATCACGCCTCTTTCGGGAATCATTCATAGAGTAATTAGCAGATTGAACATAAAGCTTATAGTGTGCGGATCACACAGCAGCAATTAATGTGCAGTAAATTATAACAAACGACTACAGGTTTATTGTGGCAACGCAGCCACTGCCAAGCACACATCAAACCGCCATTATTGTATGTAATTACTATACGCAGTATTTAAAATGCCCAGTAATGCTATATGCTTTATTCAGCAAAAAGCGACTACTAACCGCCGCAGTATTAACCCTTACCAGAGAAACAATAAACTTTTTACAGTACAGATATATGAGAATGAGGTCAGACTATTGTAAACAATAATATCAGTAAGTGTAAAGAGTTTAAAAACCTCGATTCATAGGAGGTGTATATTTGCTCATACACATTTTGCATGGTAGCAGGGTAGTGACATCACAAAACACAAAGCATTCTCTGATTAGAGCACATGCTAAGCAGCAGATCTCCTGTGTTCACAATGCAGGAGAGCAGCCACTTGGCATAGGACTTGGAGCTATTGGAGATCACTGGAGTAGTGGTGTCTACTTCACTGATTTCCAGCTTCTGCTGGCATCGGCCAGGTATGATATATACTGTATATAGTTATATTGGTTCAAACTGGAACTATAAAATTATATAAAATTTCCATACCTGGAATTCCTATTTACCCATCACCCACTCTAACTGAAAAGGAAAAAAACATTTTTTTTCCTTTACATAAATATACACTGCTCAAAAAAATTAAAGGAACACTTTTTAATCAGAGTATACCATCAAGTCAAATAAACTCCTGGGATATTGATCTGGTCAGTTAAGTAGCAGAGGGGGTTGTTAATCAGTTTCAGCTGCTTTTATGTTAGTTCAATTAACAACAGGTGCACTAGATGGGCAACAATAAGACAACCTCCAAAACAGGAATGGTTTTAAAGGTGTAGGCCACTGACATTTTTTCCCCCTACTCATCTTTTCTAAATGTTTTTCACTAGTTTTGCATTTGGCTAGGGTCAGTGTCACTACTGGTAGCATGAGGTGATACCTGGACCCTATAGAGGTTGCACAGGCAGTCCAAATTCTCCAGGATGGCACATCAATACGTGCTATTGCCAGAAGATTTGCTGTGTCTCCCAACACAGTCTCAAGAGCATGGAGGAGATTCCAGGAGACAAGCTGTTACTTTCTGATTACCAAACAATCATAAACAGACTTTATGAGGGTGGCCTGAGGGCCTGACATCATCTAGTGGGCCCTGTGCTCACTGCACGGCACTGTGGAGCTCAATTGGCATTTTCCATTAATCACCAGAATTGGCAGGTATGCCATGGCCCACTGGCACCATGTGCTTTTCACAGACAATGGCACCCTAACTGCTATTAGGTATCAGGATGAAATCCTTGGACCCATTGTCAGACCCCTTGCTGCTGCAGTGGATCTTGGGTTCCTCCTGGTACACGATAATGCCTGGCCTCATGTGGCGAGAGTATGCAACCAGTTCCTGGAGGATGAAGGAATTGATACCACTGAATGGCCTGACCTAAATCCAATAGAACACCTCTGGGACATTATTTTTTGGTCCATCCGACGCTGCCAGGTTGCACCTCAGTCTGTTCAGGAGCTCAGTGATGCCCTGGTCCAGATCTGGAAAGAAATACCCCAGGACACCATCCGTCGTCTCATTAGGAGCATGCTCTGACATTGTCAGGCATGCATACAAGCGTGTGGGGTACAATACAAACTACTGAGTACCATTCTGAGTGGCTGCAATGAAATTTCAGCAAAATTAACTAGCCTTCTGCATCATTTTTTCATTTTGATTTCCAGGGTCTCTTTGAATTTAGCCCTCTGTTGGTTGATAATTTTCATTTTCATAAACGTGGCATCCTTTCATTCCTAAAACATTACCCAGTCCATACCAGTATAGATATCCAGCAAGAGATTTCTCCCCATTGAGATCTGATGTGTTTTCAAAGTGTTCCTTTAATTTTTTTAGACCGGAAGATTTTGCTGCTTAATGACCAGGCCCTATTTTGCAATTCGGCACTGCGTTACGTTAACAGACAATTGCACAGTCGTGCAACGCTGTACCCAAATACATTTTTTTCCCACAAATAGAGCTTTCTTTGGTGGTATTTAATCACCTGTGCGATTTTTATTTTTTGCACTATAAACATAAAAAAACGACAATTTTGAAAAAAAAAAAAAAAAAACAATATTTTTTCACATTCTGCTATATAACATTTTTTAACATTTTAGGCCAATTTGTTTTCTGCTACATATTTTTGGTAAAAAAAATCGCAATAAGCGTCTTTTGATTGGTTTGCACAAAAGTTATTGCGTCTACTAACTACGTGAAAGATATATGTCATTTTTATTGTTTTTTTTTTTTTTTTTTTTACTAGTGATGGCGGCAATCTGCGATTTTTTGCTGGACTGCGACATTGCGGCGGACAGATCGGACCCCTAACTGACATTTTTTTACACTTTTGGGGGTACCAGAGACATTACTACAGTGATCAGTGCTAAAAATATGCACTGTTACTGTAATAATGCCATTGGCAGGGAAGGGGTTAATACTATTGGTGATCAAGGGGTTAAATGTAAGCCTAGAGGAGTGATTCTAACTGTGGGGGGGTTGGGCTTGTGAGATGATCACAGAGACATGCGATCCTATATAGCAGGATCACATAGCCTCTGTGATCATCCGAGGGAGAAGGACGGACGTCTGTGTTTACATCAGCCGACGTCTTTCTCCCTCAGCGGGGGAATGATCGCCGGTGTCACGCGGCAATCCGAGCCGCCTGACACGCGCACTGGCTCCCCAGCTGACGAGCAGGGGCGGGAGCGCGCCCCCTAGCCCCCTGAGAGCGAGCAACGCAGTACGGTTTGCCCAGGAGCGGCTGCCTACCGCAGTAAATCTGCGGCGGGCAGTCCTCAAGTGGTTAAACAGTGTATTTTTAATTTACTTACAATATGCCTTTACTCCTTCATTCCTAAGGGTAAAACAAGCACAAGTTTCCAATTTTGACGTAGGTTAGTAGTACAACCGTAGATATCATCACAACTACTTTGTACATCCAGGTGGATTATATCTTGTTTTTTCAGGACAAATTGGGCTTTTATTTGGTAGTAAATGGTTATGGCTATCTCCTGATTTGTTTTTGTTATCAAAGGAAAACCGGCTCAAAATAGTCAAAAAAACGTTTTTTTTTTTTTTTTTTTTTTAAATTTGGTTGTATATTTCTTAATTACTGTCATATTCTCATAACCTACCACCAAAGAACAACCCATAATAAATTCTCCTGATCCTGACAACCGCAATGATACCACATATGTGTATGTCAGTTGTTTTTTGTACCCGTAGTACAGCCCAGAAGTAATAGTGCACTTTTTTTTTTTGTCCTACCTAAAACAAACTAACACTAACTACACTGATGCTAATTTAAAATATAAAAAATCCTGCCCAAAATATCGGTGAGACCCCGGTCTCTATGCTGGGAGAGTGCTGTGCGGTGTGCTTCCAAAAAGCCCACTTCCGTGAGGCCGCATATATGTGTTAGGTTGGCGGGAAGGGGTTAACGTGGTTGTAAACACTTCTGCTCTTACATGAGGCTGTCCCGGCTTGACAATTGGTGCCAACAGAAACTTTCTCGGATGTGGCCTAGGTGATTACTTATATTGCTGTTAACCAGCTTGTGGTACTATACTGTTCCTCTTTATGGGGATATAGTATTAATCTGGTTGATATTGCCATGAAGTTACTATCACAGTGGTATAGTCTTGCTTCATCATTTCGGGATGCTCCCCAAATATAATTTTGTGTATATTCCTGGGAGGTGTTGCACTAGGGGGGAGGGGAGGCATGTTTTTTTTTTTCTCTGTATGGTCTTGTCTACCTGGCTGCACCAGTGACTAATTACATTTTTTGTAGTTTTTGCTGTTATGAAGTGGTGTAACTTGTTTTGTAATATCTTTACATGCAAAACTAATAAAAATAATTTACCAAAAAAAAAAAAAGAAAAAAAAAAAGGGGGTTGTAAACCTCAGACACGAAATATGAACACCTGCAGAAGACGTCTGATGACGAAACGCGTACAGCGCCGTCACATCACTTCTGGTTCCGGTTTCTTGGTGGAACGCATTGCGTTCTGGGACGCCATTTCCTCGCTTTGAACTATCTTGTATTATGTGAGTACCCATTTTTATGTATATATCGGAATAAAAGTTAAAACGGTAATACACTATCGAGCCTCTTTTTGCCTCACATGACCCTCCCGCCTATGTACACCATCGAGTGAACGGTATCCATTCACGGACCCTTGGACACCACACCACCCTATTAGGAGAAGCCATACTTAGAGTGTTTTTATTACACGTGGATTGTCTATTTATGCATTTTCAGTGTATATTGTATTTTAAACATTTTTTACACATTTGGAGTACACATTTTACACCACCTGCATTTACTATTTATTGATACCCACCATATAGGCAGCGCCAATTACCCATCCCCCACCCCAAAATATGAACACCGTCTATAGTGTGTGCTTGTCTGAATGAAGAGCCCTAAGAGCTTGATTTACTAAAACTGGAAAGTGCAAAATCTGGTGCAGCTGTGCAGTGTAGCCAATAAGCTAGCCAATCAGCTTCTAACATCACCATGTTCAATTAAGCTTTGACAATAAAACCTGGAAGCTGATTGGCTGCCATGCACAGCTACACCAGATTTTGCACTCTCTAGTTTTAGTAAATCAACCCCTAAGTGTAATTTCTGTCTGCTGATTCCTTCCTCTGCTATCAGCATGAATCACTCCTGACAAGTTTTCCTGACACCAAGAGAAAAATGATGACAAGGGAGAGATCTTCAGCTGATTGACAGGCCCAACTCTGTCCCTGTGTGCTGTATAAAGGGGCGTGCTCACCGAGCTCTGAGGCCAGTCACTGCGCTTGGTATATGTAAGTTGGTATATGTAAGCTTCTACAACCACTTTAAATGCACTGAAAAAAAAAGTATTTGTTACTAGTAATGGTGGTGATCTACAAATTTTTGCGGGACTGCGACATTGCAGCATACAGATCGGACCCCTAACTGACATTGTTGACACTTTGACACTTTTGGGGGGACCAGTGACATTACTACAGTAATCAGTGCTATAAATATGCACTGTTACTGTAATAATGACACTGGCAGGGAAGGGATTAACATTGTTGGTGATCAAGGTGTTAAATGTGAGCCTAGGGGAGTGATTCTAACTGTGGGGGGCGTGGCTTGTGAAATGAACATAGAGACCTGCAATCCTACAAATAAGGTTCACATGGACTCTATGATCATTCCAGAGAGAAGAACGGTCAGCTGTGTTTACAACTCTCAGTGGGGAGCGATCACGGGTGTCAGGCGGCAATCTGAGCCACCTGCCCTGTGCATCGGCACCCCCGCTGACGAGGGGCGATGCACGCTCGCTCCCTAACTCCCTGCAGACGACCGACGTATACCTACGTCCATTTGCACAGGAGCGGCTGCCTGCCGCAGTATAATTGCGACGGGCGGTCGTAAAGCGGTTAAGGTAGCATCAAAAATGACTTTTAAAGGGTTAATGTTTACCTTATATGACTCCATTCCAAATATTATGAGACATTACAGAATTACAAGCAAAGAGAACATGGGAATGGAATAGCTGGTAACGTCTCTGAAGCATCGTTAATTTTGCAGTGTTAACACAAATATATATGTATTATTCATGGATTGTATTTCATTCCTGAAAGATTCTATAAAGCTAACTAACTTTAGGTCGTCTCTGCTTTCAATAGATGCCTCTCAGACAATGGTACAGATATGAATATGCTGTGCTATTCTGCTAGAATAAATACTCTATTATTGTTCATGTTATTGAACAAAATCTCACTGCCATCCACACCTTCAATATGAATTCCTATTTACTGAGATGAATATATTATCAAGGCCTTCTATATCTAACTTTTGGTATCTGTTTATTGTAAGAACCCCTGTCAGTAGTAAATGGTTTGCCCCAGCCCTCTGCTACATCTGCAGAACAGCTGCTTAAAAACAACAGACGTACTGGCAGGATCACCAGTTGAAAATAAAAGAAAGAAAATCTAAAAAAGAAATCAAACACAGCCACCTAAGAATCGGTAAGCTGCCATACATAAAATGTTTGTCTTTGAATTTGATACAGCCGTAGCGCACCCCACATAAGAGCCACTGGTGAATATGGATCCCCCACCCTGCACAGCCAGGCACACCGAATTTCTACAGGAACAGTTGAAGTAGGAGACAATCCAGCAACTTTGTTTTTGTGTTTTATTTTAGGGGTTAATAAACTTGGATAGGGTTGGGATGTTTATGGGATGCCCACTTAACTCATCAGCAAAGAACTCTTCAGGGACAGTTCAACTATATACAGTCTATATACTGTTCACTCTTCTTCTGCCTCCTGCACAAACTTGCTTGCAGATTCGCAGTGGTGTCCCACTAAGGAAAATACTCTATAGCAATGGCCCTTTACAGGCATGGACCGCAGGCCCCTATACTTGAGAAAGTTGGGGTGACACCAATAGCATTTTCACTGCCCTTTCTCCCGTGGTCACTGATCCCAGTACCACCTCTTCAGGCTCTGCCAGCCGCCTGGCTGCAGCAGCCTCTCTCACTAGCCCTCCTGGCTACATCCCACAGTCCTGCCAGACAGTTCATTTACCAGTCCACCCAACTGACTCCTGGAGACTCCTGAATGTGCTTGCTGGCTCCTGCTGTCCTCACTCTTGCTCCCGTGCCTCTAGGAAGGGGTTCCTCTGGGTGTTGTGGGGGATCTTTCCAGCACCTGAGCTCCAGGCTTGAGGTCACCCCCCCAGACTAGTAAAGCCACCAGACTTGGACTAAGAATGGTGGCTTATGGACCTCTGACTTCCTGAGGAAGCGCATGGCGTGAAACGGCCGTAGAGCAGGGTTACGTCAAAGGTTCATAAGCCACCATTCTAAGTCTGAGTCTGGTGGCTTTATATGTAAGGGCTTTGTATATTGTCGCACTGTATGGATCTCTACTTGTTTTATACTGAGCTTGTTTTTAGCTACTCTTGCCAATTTTTAATAAATACTACACCATGAGGAGATCTCCTTTTCTCTTTTGCTTGGTAATTTCTCATACCTGTTTAGGATGTAACATCTGAGGAGAGTCTGTCCTCTGGAGGAATAAGAAGATCACTTCCCGCCTGATCGATCTGGCCTGGCTATATAGCTGTCCTGATAAAACAACTCATTGGTCTGAAGAGTTTGCACTTCTTACCTTGGTGGAGGAGCACTTGGTGGTGTCTGTTTTAAACTGCATTGACATGGAATATCACTACGTTTATGGATTTATTGTTTGATGGACTTTCTGTTTGTTGATGGACTGAATTATCATACACAATTTATCATACATAGTCACTATTTTGGCGCTGCAACCTTCTATTCATATTTTACTGGTTTTTGTATATTCACACTGTTTGAAACCTGCTGTCACTTGTTGATTATTAGGCGCTGACATTTTTTCTTTTTTTATGATATTTGCATATCTTGTCCCAGCCCAATGCTTGCATCAAGACTGACGGTCCTTAAAGCGGAGTTCCGGCCACAAAAACAATTTTTTGATAAAAATACCCCCCTAATCTTAAGCTAACGCCAATTACACTAACACTAACCCCACATTACAGTACAGGACAGTAATTACATTTAGATAAAATCTTACCTTTAAAATTGATTGCAGAGCGCGGCCATCTCCGTTGTGGGCATCTGAAGCTGCTGTGTCCCCCGTTGTGTCCCTCTTCCTGGTTTCTGGCACCCAGAATGCCGATCACAATCTCGCGCATGCGCTGTAGATTGCGATCGGCAATCAGAGTAGCGACCGGCCATTCCCATTGCATCCTGGGATTGATGACTCACATCTCCCAGGACGCAATGTAAAATGGGAAGTGATGGCCGGGGCTGTGGCCTCAGAAGGAGAAAGTCGGACAGAAAAGCCCCTAAAATAAGGTAAGTGACCCCCCCCCAAAAAAAAAAAAAAGTCAAACTCTTTTTTAACCTGCTTTTTCCCACATGAATAGGGAAGGAAGAACAAGAGGGTGGAACTCCGCTTTAAGAGGAGTACTGAGGCAAGGTGCTGTGATGTTTTCAGGAATGTAATTATAGCACTCTGCTGACCCATCACACCAGCCACAATTTGCCTGTATCGCATAGAGGAGCACAGAATCCTAGTGATGGATCTAAAATAAGGTATGTATTGAAAGTTTTTTTATTTTTATTTTTTTAATGTCACCAGCATGTTTATCAGAGAGAAAAGGATGAATCAAAGAAGGCAAAATATCAGCACATTAAACTTTAGCGTTATTGTAATTTAAATGAAATATCAGGTTTTAGTGGCACTGCAGTGTTTACTGATTTGAATTAGTAACTCACTGTTTCGTATGTACTTGGAACAAGCCTTTAAATGTCCTAATTTATGATCTTACGAGGTTGTGGGGTTATTACTTCCATATCGTCTATAAAGTTTTCTCTCAAGGACAATGGCAGCAAAACCCACAGCTCAGCTCCAGTGATATAAAACTTCACTTAAAATCATCAAAAGCAGCCCAACACTGTGGCACTGTATGTGTCAAAAGAGACAGAAGATGGACTGTCCCTTTAAGCAAACCCTTGACCCCTGTCTTTTAATCATACCCAGGGAGACGGCACACATTCTCATCGGCAAAATGTTTTTTATTTAACAATAAATTGCGGTGTGATCAGCATGCGGGGTAAATCACCACTGTATACTACAGCTCAGCCAGGCATTAAATTGATTTTGTGCTTTCAGAATGAAACATGCAATTTACATCCCATTCTGCCCAGTCATATAGGTGTAGATTATAATTCATACATCATATATGTCTGGGGCTGTCTGACGTGGCGAAAGAGCATGCAAAGTAAAGCTGGCGCTGTGTGTTTATTTTAAAGGCAACGGCTCATTATTCATGTGTGCTAAATGAGCAATGCAGAGAAAATGAACTAAAACAGACAATTAATGGCACGTTTCAAAAAGCCATTAATGTTATAGCGGAGGCTTTAAATGAGATGTTATTTTGATTCCATTCTTCCAATTATACTATTAAGGGAATGCGCTAAGTATGTTTGTCATAGGATGCCCACGGATCACTCTGTCACTAAATAAAATGGAAAAAAAAGAATTCCTTTCTTGGCATAAACATCTGTAACAATTGTGCCAATTTAGTACTGCATAGCTGCCTGTCCAATGAGGTGTTCTTGGCCATCATGGTAATAATATACGAGAAGTGACTTGAAATAATATACTACTGTATTTATCCTTCCTTATTCCTTCGCCCACCTATTTTATCTAAGGGTGGGTCCTAAAGCTAAACTTCAGCCTTTCCTTCAGTCTTGTACAGTTGTACATGCTCCTCTCATCTAATGAAATTGCCTACCCTGATTTCACTGCACACTCTGAGATTCTCACAATGTGCATTAGAAAGTGCAGCAAGCCAAACTGAGCCTGTATCATTTCCTGACTGGAGGACATAAAGAATCATCTCTAAACCCCGGTGCCCAACCTATGACCCTTTGGCACTTGTGTGGACCTTGGGGCCCCTGCAGACACTAATCAGTGTTTCCTTATTGCCCTTTAATAGCAGCAATTTCTAGCATTCTCATGTCCCTAGGTAAAGCGTTTGTTACCCCAACACTTCATATTCCTGATATAAGCCTGCTGTACCATATACTGGTATGAGAAATGCTCCTGTTTTCTTTGTATTGCTTCATTGGTGTGAAATCCCTGATGTTCCTGCTGGTCCATTCCTATTAAAATCTGACCACACTAAGCAGGAAAACACAACGTGGTCAGTTCTTTAGCTATGCTGGGAACTTAGTCTGCTCTCCTCCAATGATCAGACTTATACTGACATGCCCCTGCTGCACAGCCATTCCCTGGCAAGCTCAGTGTGCTTCCACTTCTTCTCCCCCCCACCCCCCCAGCTCATATGCAGCTGAGAACAAAGGGAATGTGATCACTTATAAAAAAGGGGGAAAAAAGTATTTATAGTGTTTTTCTATATCTATGCACAAATGTTTTGCCTTTCATTTCTATTTTAAACCGAATGGGTTGTTTTACAAGATGATCATTTACAATCACTTTGATGATTGTGTCCTGAAAAATGTCCCCAAATTTCATTAACTCATATGGCATGTCACAGTCTCTGACAGTCTCCTGCAGCATGTATGCAGTCTCAGACTATCTGCTGCATCATGTCTCCAGACTCTGACCATTTATTGTATCATGTCCACAGTTTATGACCATCTCTTGTATCATGTCAAAAGTCTCTAACCATCTCTTGTATCATGTCCATAGTATCTAATCATCTCTTGTATTACGTCCACAGTGTCTGACAATTTATTGTATCATGTCCACAGTTTTTTACCATTTCTTGTATCATGTTCACAGTCTCTGAGCATCTCTTTAATGTCTGCAGTCTCTGACCATTTCTTTCATGTCTGCAGTCTCTGACCATCTCTTTAATGTCTGCAGTCTCTGACCATCTCTTTCATGTCTGCAATCTCTGACCATCTCTTTCATGTCTGCAGTCTCTGACCATCTCTTTCATGTCTGCCGTTTTGACCATCTCTTTCATGTCTGCAGTCTCTGACCATCTCTTTCTAGTCTGCAGTCTCTGACCATCTCTTTCTAGTCTGCAGTCTCTGACCATCTCTTTCATGTCTGCAGTCTCTGACCATCTCTTTCTAGTCGGCAGTCTCTGACCATCCCTTTCTAGTCTGCAGTCTCTGATAATTTCTTTCATGTCTGCAGTCTCTGACCGTATCCTAATGAGTCCCTATGACAAGTACAGTGGCTGTGTTAACCCTTGATGCACCATTAGATTATCGATGCAGGGTACAGGGTGGGGGGGTGCAAAGAACAGAGCATTTCAACAAGAACAACCGGCACCAGCACAAGGGACACTTCACAATGAGGCTACATTCACACCTGAGCGTAGCGTTTTTCGCGCGTTTTTTACCGCGATTTTACCGCAATTTTTGCGGCGTTTTTTACCGCGATTTTACCGCGATTTTTACCGCGATTTTTGTGCAGGCGTTTTTAGATTGAATAGAGATCAATGGAAAACGCCTGTAATCTGCCCAAAAAGAAGCTCATGTACTTTTTTGAGCGTTGGGCGTTTTGTATACAGCGTCAAAACGCTCAGATGTGAACAGGGGCCATTGAAATGAATAGGATTTGTCTTGTTGGGCGTTTTGAGAGCTGATCCTAGAGCAGAAAAACGCCCCAAAAACGCCCCAAAACGCCTAGATGTGAACGGAGCCTTAAAGTAAGTACTGATTATTTGTTTTTTCGAAAAATGTTTTACCTAAATGTAGACTTAAAGGCAAACAGAGAAAGAAGAACAAATGAACTACTGGAAAAGGGATTAAAATAGGTACTAATGATTTAATAACGGTAAACAGACCGTGTCCTTTGCAAAAGCATTTCCCCCAGAGCTTAGTAAATGAGCAAAAGCTCTGCTGACTTCCACCATCCAATCACGTGCAAGCAAAAATGCTGTTTTTTTTTTTAACTTTCCTTGTATGTGATTGGGTATTTTTTGCGAAGTGAAGCTGTACCACCTTTACTAAGCTCTAGAGCAAATGCCCTTGCAGAGTGCAATGACATTTACAAAGTGCACAGTCTATTTGCCTTTAGTAATTGAATCCTAATGTGTTTTACTTGATGAGAAATAAAGGGAATGAGAAGGAAGAGACAAAGAGAAGGAAATAAAGTAAATGAACGGAAAGAAGTGTCGAGAGAAAAAGAAATGGAAGAACCAAATGATAAAATACCATAGAAGGAAGGAACTGACATTGGGAAAGCATTGAAAGAAAACTGAGAATGGATGAATAGTGGGGGATAGGGAAAAAAACAGGTGAATGATACTGAACAGAGGTGAAAGAAAAAAACAACTGCCCTGCGGTGGATGTCCACTTTGTTACCTACCTAAGCTCTTTGGAATCAAATTGTTAATCAAATAATTCTGTTTGAGAATATAGTTTTCCGAAAGAGGAAATGGCTTATTAAATCTCATAAGTCCTAGAATGTATTGACTCTCTTTCTACTACCAATGGAATCTAGCTTAAAGTGATTGTAAATTTTCACCTTGTAAAACAACCCATTCTGTTTAAAATAGAAATGAAAGGCAAAACCTTTTTGTATAGATTTAAAAAAAAAACGGTATAAATCCCTTTTTTTATAAGTGATCACATTCCATCTGTTCTCAGCTGCATAAGAGCGTAGGGAAGGAGAAGCAAGAACACACTGAGCTTCCCAGTGAATGGCTGTGCAGCAGGGATGTGTCAGGTCGAGTCTGATCATTGTAGGAAAGCACACTGAATCCCCAACAAAGCTAGAGAACTGACCACAATGTGCTCTTCTTCTTAGTAAGGTCAGTTTTTAAAAGAAAAGCAAAGGGACTAGCGGGAGCACCAGGGATTTCACACAAAGGAAACAATACAAAGAGAACAGGATATATTCTGATACAAGTACATGGTACATGGTACAGTGGTGATTGAAAGTTTGGGCACCCCAGATAAAAATTTGTATTAATGTGCATAAAGAAGCCAAGGGAAGATGGAAAAATCTCCAAAAGGCATCAAATTACAGATTAGACATTCTTATATGTCAACAAAAGTTAGATTTTATTTCCATCATTGACACTTTCCAAATTACAGAAAACAAAAAAATGGCATCTGCAAAAGTTTGGGCACCCTGCAGAATTTATAGCATGCACTGCCCCCTTTGCAAGGCTGAGACCTGCCAGTGTCATGGATTGTTCTCAATCATCGTCTGGGAATACCAGGTGATGTCAATGTCAAAGGTTTTAAATGACCTTCTGACCTTTCCCCAACAATCAGCACCATGGGATCTTCTAAGCAGTTGCCTAGAAAACTGAAACTGAAAGTATTTCACAAAGCTGGAATAAGCTATAAGAAGATAGCAAAGCGTTTTCAGATGTCAATACCCTCTGTTCGGAATGTAATTAAGAAATGGCAGTCATCAGGAACAGTGGAAGTTAAAGCAAGATCTGGAAGACCAAGAAAAATATCAGACAGAACAGCTTGCAGGATTGTGAGAAAATCAATTCAAAACCCACGTTTGACTGCACGATCCCTCCAGAAAGATCTGGCAGACACTGGAGTTGTGGTACACTATTACACTATAGATACTTGTACAAATATGGTCTTCATGGAAGAGTCATCAGAAGAAAACCTCTTCTACGTCCTCACCACAAAAATCAGCGTTTGAACTTTGCAAATGAACATATAGACAAGCCTGATGCATTTTGGAAACAAGTTCTGTAGACCGATGAGGTTAAAATTGAACTTTTTGGCTGGAATGAGCAAAGGTACGTTTCGAGAGGAACGGGCACAGAATTTAATGAAAAGAACCTCTGTCCAACTGTTAAGCATGGGGGTGGATCAATCATGATTTGGGGTTGTATTGCAGCCAGTGGCATAGAGAACATCTCACGAGTAGAAGGAAAAATGGATTCAATAAAATTTCAGCAAATTTTGGACGGTAACTTGATGCCATCTGTGGAAAAAGCTGAAGTTAAAGAGAGGATGGCTTCTACAAATGGATAATGATCCTAAACACACCTCGTAATCCACTGGGGATTACATCAAGAGGCGTAAACTGAAGGTTTTGCCATGGCCTTCACAATCTCCTGACCTCAACATAATGGAAAATCTATGGATAGACCTTAAAAGAGCAGTGCGTGACAGACAGCCCAGAAATCTCAAAGAACTGGAAGACTTTTGTAAGGAAGAATGGGCAAAGATACCTCAAACAAGAATTGAAAGACTCTTGGCTGGCTACAAAAAGCGTTTACAAGCTGTGATACTTGCCAAAGGGGGCAGTACAAGATATTAACTCTGCAGGGTGCCCAAACTTTTGCAGACACCATTTTTTTTATTTTCTGTTATTTTGAAAATGTCAATGATGGAAATAAAATCTAACTTTTGTAGGAATGTCGAATCTGTAATTTGATGTCTTTTGGAGATTTTTCCATCTTTCCTTGGCTTCTTTATGCACATTAATACAAATTTTTACCTGGGGTGCCCAAACGTTCGATCACCACTGTATATGGTACAGCAGGCACAGATCAGGAATATGAAGTGTTGGGGTAACAAACACTTTAAAGAGGAAATAAACTCTCTGGAAGCATGATATTAATAATAATAATTATAATTTTAATAATTTTAGTCCTGATGCTAATAGCATTATTAATAGATAGGACGGTACATTACATTTACTTAATTTAAACTTTTGTTTTACATTTCTTCAGTTTCTTCCTGGTTTCAGGTCTAGGTTAAAATAATATCATACATCCCAGGAGTTCTCATAAGCATTTTTTTCCTTTTCATCTTGAGGAGGGGAGGAGGGACTTTCTCAGCTAAGCACACGCTCCTGCCTGCATGCCTGAGCTAACAGAAGATGGATTCAAGGAAGTAAATGCTACATGAATCATCTACCCTTACTCAAGATGGCCATGGTTAGAAATGCTAGGGGGTGTTTTTCAAAATAAAGCATTGAGACAATGAAAGATGGGTGAGCTTGCTTTGTATATGAAAAAAAAAAAATTGCATTTTTGGTTTGTGGTGCTCAGATACAGTTGAGTTCTGCTTGAAAATTATACCAGATTAACTGTGTGTTGGGGGTTAATGATATGCTGGGTGAGCGTAAAGGCGAGAGATAAAAACGCTTTGGTAAAAATGATGATTTATGGTCCCATGTTATCATTGTTATTTGACTTTATCGTTGTAGCCCTTCAACTGATTATTATCTCCCATCTTTAGCACCATGTAAATATGATGAGCTGGATGAAAATACTTCTCTACACTTTCCTGATTTACTCATGTAAATTATATTAGGTCTTATAAAATTTTACAACTGTTGTGTTAATAAAAAATGTAAAAAAAAAAAGGATGAAAAAAGTCACAACTGAATTAAATGGAAAAAACAGAACAAAAAAAAAAAAGGCAAATGAAAGCAAAACAAGGGGAAGAACAGGAATTCAAAATCAAGAAAAAGGATGAGACAAAAAAAAAAAAATACTGAACAGAATAAAAGAGAGTAGAAGACAAAGCCAAAAAAAAAAAAACAGAAAATACAGACAGGGAAATATGTCCCACAAGGCCGGCAAAAAAAAAAATAAAATCTTTGTTGCTAACAATTTAATGATCTGATTTCAAATAAAACGACCAGATATCACACAAGGGTACATTAATATTTTAATCACATTTTCTATCTCACATCAGTTGTACAAAGCCTTTTCTCTCTCTCTCTCTCTCTCTCTCTGCAAACGTACAAATCTTGTAGCTGGCATAATGTGATATAAAAGTGAGTGGTTATGCAGTAATTGCTACTATGGGGAATGAGCAGCAAATAGATAAACGTTTCCAATATAAACTATTATTCTGGAATGAATTTCTTGTGCCTAAACATTAGCCTTATTGAGACTATTTGCTGCATGGCGATTTAACCCTCTCGGGTGACACAGAGTATGGCGAGACGTTCTGATTTTTGTGATCCTGAACGTATACGATGAATGGTTCACTTTTTATTTTATCCTTTATACATATCAATACAAAAATGGCGGAAAACCGACAGCCGAGAAATTAAATAACAGAACATTCAATATATATAGTTCTTTTATTAAAGTGTAAAACAAAACGCAGCAACAAGTTAAGGTGCATAATCCTCCATAAAGAAAAATGATAACGGCTCCATTCACCACCCGTCAATAGCGGACCTAATGGGGAACCACAAGAAAATCTAAATCCGACACTGAATCAGCCCCTAAACGATTAAGCACAACAAAAAGCTTGACTCACCAGACATCACAGACGGACCTGATGGGGAACTGCAGGAGAATGAAAATACGATACCAACTTCATCCCCTAATAACTATACATGCTGCGCAAACCTGCCTAACGATGACACAAAAATGACAGAGATGCATCATTCTGTTTAAAACAAGGACCTGCTGGAGAAAGCAATACCGATGACTCAACCCCATCATACTGTGTGTATCCCACAATGCTGCAACGCATCATCGGGCGCAGTCATCAACTTACAAATAACAAAGTCAACAATACAAGATTACACCAATACAACATTCTAAAAAAAGCAGACGGAAGGAGGGGCACTTTTTAATCAAGCAAATCACACAAGCAACAATACCATAAAAACATTTTTTACAATAAACAATACAGAACAAAAAAGGGGGAAAAAAAAAAAACAAAAACAAAAAGAAAAGAAAAAACAAAACAAAAGGAGAACCATGGTTGTTATTAGTATGTCTTTACATGCCTAGATCTATCACAAATCCCCAAAATAAAGGAATTATTCATAATTTTAGGATAGTGGGCGGAGTCTGGGTAAACTGGTGGTTCTGGGTGTACCGTTAGAACTATACCCACTCTTCTTAAAACTTAAAACTAGAATTACATACCTCCCAACTTTTTGAGATGGGAACAAAGGACAGCTATTAGTAAAAGTATGTAAGCATAGGACACACCCCCGTCACAACCCTTAAAGGAGAATTTTACAACAAAAAAAATGAGTTGAACCCACAAGTGCTTTTTTTTTTAACCACTATTATTGCTTTATACTGGCTTTTGCAATCTACAAATGCAGCGATTGGATGAAAGACTTAGCACCGGGAAACTTTTTTCAAGGATAAATAGTGCATTTTATATACAATTTTATTGATCAGACCAAAATGAGGGACAAATGAGGGGGAAAGAGAGACAGAGGGACAATGTTCCAAATCAGGGACAGTCCCTCAAATTCAGGGACAGTTGGGAGCTATGCAAATAATTCACTTATTTTGAGGGTTCAAGCTGGAATGAGACATATAAATGAATGCTCTATTCTAAGAAGGCTCTACAATACTTTGCACTGCTTTAGTGGGGGTAGCTTGTTGGTTCCTTCTCGCCCATCACACCATAACCTGTCCACTTGTGCTTTCCAATTTAATACCCAAAATGCTGCTTTTTTTAAAATCTTGTATCTGGTATGAGTCAAACTTCACACAGTACATAGACCTTAGTAATAATTGGGTCAAATATACCCTTTATTTTGAAGCGTATGCTTGCTGCGTCCTTGCTTTGATTTTGTTTAATATATACAGAATATTTTATTTATTTTTATTGAACTTTGCTTAGACTCATTGTACCAGATGCCCTCTCCAAGTATCAAGCTGAGATCAGGCCCAGTTCCTCTGACCTTTTCACAGCAGGCCTAGGGAAGGGTCGAAGCTGTTCACATTTTCTGTACTTAAGGACTTAAAAGCTGGAAGTCAACACTGCATTAGAGTATATGGCAATGAATTGTGTTTACCTTTTTGCTATACTGTACATTTTAGTTTAAAGGAGAAATGTCCATTTTACTATCTATCTATCTATCTATCTATCTATCTATCTATCTATCTATCTATCTATCTATCTATCTATCTATCTATCTATCTATCTATCTATCTATCTATCTATCTATCTATCTATCTATCTATCTATCTATCTATCTATCTATCTATCTATCTATCTATCTATCTATCTATCTATCTATCTATCTATCTTTTACAGCTAACCTCAATATGTGTAAATAAAACACTACAAAAAGGGTTAATTAAGACTATGGATCAGAAGTGCACAAACTGTCTCGTTCTAAGAGGAAGCAACAAGGAGGGAAGAAGATGGAGTTAGAGTTGATCACAATTGGTGACCTTCTGAAGGTAATAGTAGTTTACCCCCTATAAGGCCCTTAGACAGAAAGATGGGAGTATACCTGATATACATAACTGCAGAAGTCCATTAAACAGAAACATTCTGAGTGGGACAGACTTTTTCGAGAGTGGCCCTGGAATGCCTAGTTCCCATCTGCTGTGTTGCAGTTGCAAAGATTCTCACCCTGCCTTCATTAAGTACAACGCAGATGACTTGTTAGGAGTGCTAGGCCCAAAAGAGTAGATCATTTTTGAAATGTAGGTAGCAAGAGGCAGCTCTATGTTACATGAGTTATCCTTGAAGAGCCCTGCAGTAGTCCAAAGTGAGAGCACCATATTATTGTAATACATCTAGCAGACATCTATTATTCTTAATAAAAAAGATAATGCTAACACGTTTCAAGGGCTCAAAACTCTTCATCAGAACTTGGGTGCCATATAAAAATGTTTAAAGTGAACATGGTATTGCAAGACGGAAGCTCTAGTAAAGATAAAAAAGCAAATTGAAGATCAGCAGTCTCTAATAGATGTCTCATATTTTTAATAAAAAGTAAGAAGATAAAATGCCAACACATTTCGAGGGCTCAAAACTCTTTATCAGAACTTGGGTGCAAAATGAAGTTTAAACTAAACATGCTATTGCAAGACAGAAGCTCTAGTAAAAATAAAGGTGCAAATTGAGGATCAGCAGTCTCTGGAATAATATAAGAATCTGTGGTGCAGATGCCAACTGGTTTGGCTTTTGCATTCAATGGCAGCAGCGCTCAAATGCATGGAAATCACAGTAAAAGTCTAAGTTTGGCCTAATTTACCTTCAATGCAAAAGCTTCTCAAGTGGACCTGCTGCATATAGAGAAAAGGCAGGGAAAAGGATGGATACACCGCTCTGAGGCTAGCTGCAAACTGAAATCCCAGGGAAGGCTATGGTGATCCTAAAAGCTGAGTGCTCGCCAAGGTCCGCTCATGCAATGATTAAGCACATCATGTGAAACGCGTCTGCTGACTTAGTGTCGTCCTGCATGTCGGGTGTTGGACTCATGAATCTGCAATACATTTTTGTTTTCCTTAATGCTGGAAGTGCCGCTTTTTTCTTTTATTGTATGCATATAGAGAAAAGCAATTCAAAACAGGTTCATCACAGCCTCAGAACGGTCATCTACATGGCACCATTGTGGTAGTTAGGAATCTAACTGGGAACCTTTGATAACATCTTTTGATGACGAAACACGTCAGGCCATTTTGAGATATGTCTGTATTCATTCTGCTGACATGTGAGTGGTTACCTCTATTACCTTTAATAAATTAAGTATGTATTACACTATTGGAGTTCCCTTTTCTTTGGAGGTCCTCTTAGTATGATTGTTGGTGACTGCTGGTGGACCTTAAGGAAGATATCTAAGTTGTCATTTCATCACCACTTGTGAATGTGAGGAGCTGGATGGTTGCTACATTTACTGCAGATCCCGGGAGATTCTAACCACATGCCTGTCTGACCACTCTATAATTTGAGGGTCTGCTTGTTTCGGTAAGCAGTTTATCTGTGTGGAGCACTGTGGTGGAGTAAATCTTGGGTTTAGATCCACAGTCCGGGAGCAGGACTTTTTCTCTATTCTCCTTCTATATCCTACTCACAGAGAGGACTTCCTTTTGGATATACTCTTTGGTGGACTTAAGGACTGGCTGTCACATTTCTCTGCAAAGTCAATATTCTTTAGAACATTCATTTTTATATATTGACTGTTATTAACATAAATTTGTGGCGCTGTACCCCTTTGTTTGTATTTATTCTCTGGATTTGTATCATATCCTTAGTGCTGGCAGTCTATTTAATTCATTATTCATTTTAGCTTACCAGTTATTTGAGTGTGCTGGTAGCCTATTTGGCTTATTACTTATCTAAGTGTGTGACTAAGCACGGTTATTTAGTTTTTGTTTTTTCCACTACTCCAGTGATCGCCGCTTGCTTCCAGGTCTCGTGCGAGTGGCTGCCCTGCTGCTTATTGAATATAGGAGGTCAGCAGCACATCACTGATGTCATTCAGAGAACGTGTTACATTTTATCAACTGATGTTTTTTCTAATTGGACAAGGTGGAGATTGTGATTTCACCACCCCACCTTATCCAATCATAAATTGCATTCATTGAAAAAAAGCAAAGTGTTTTCTGATTGGAAGAGATGAAGATTGTGATGTCACCACCCCACCTCTCCACCTCATCCAATCAGAAAATGCTTTGCAGTTATTGAAACAAATCAGAGTGTTCCCTGAATTGCGCCTGTGCCAAGAGGCTGACCTCCTGGGTTCACAGTGCAAGTCAACAGTCCTCAAGATATGGCACATACACACCTACATTGGTCCTTAGTGGACCAATGTAATTATGTAAAAATTACCATACCTGGAATTGAGCTTTTTAAAAAAATAAAAACTTTAACATGGACCCTTACCCCAGGGTAAGTGGGCGCTGCAGGGTAGCACTTCCTCCTTGAATGATGTTGCACACATATATTCAGATGTGCTGAAGTCCCAAAGCCTGGCAGAGAGCTTCAGCCCATTTGCCCACGTGCAGGGTTCCGTGCACAGGTGTGTAAGGACAACACAGTAAAGACGGTCCAAGAGCTCTTCTCCTGCGCATGTGTGAGCACAGCTTGGTGTGTGGGCAGACATGCCGCAGGACTCTTCCTGGTCCTGAAAGCCAGACAAAGCCCTTTGGTGCATTTGTGCATTCAGTAGAATATTGAGAATGGTGGTGCTGGCGGAGGGAGGTGGAGCCACAATCAAGGGGGCTGAATATCCTCTTTAACTACAGTGCTCTTTGATTTGACACTGTTATGCACTTTAAGCAGATATAAAGTCAAGCAGTTGACATGGCAGCAATTGTCAGACTCTTGACCCCTGAAACACAAGTGTCAATCCTATACAAAGTAACTAACGTTAACTAAGCATATTTGAATCTTTTAGACATAAGACTCAACAATTATGATCATTTCATAAAAAAAAAAGTTCAGATTCTTATATAAACCTACTTCTATTTGGTTTTCTTAAAATGCAAAATTTAGGCTTTAATGGGAGTGTACCTTTAGCTCTGACAATAAAATGTAAATCTGTATTGTTGTCTTCCGACACTTTCGGCCTGGTGTACATTATCTAAAAGCCGCAGACTGAAATACTGTACGCAGCGTTTGTCTTTTCAGTACCGGCTAAGCTATTAAAATATATGTGTATGAAATCTCCACTAAAAAATACAATCTGTATTGTGAATTGTAGCTCAGAGAATGAGGAATACATTAGAAGGGCTGACACTCTATATGTAAATATCTCCGGCCTTTTCTGAATGAAAAGTCTTCCGCTAAAATGGAAGCCGTACATGATAGCAATAAAGAAGAAAAAAAAGAGACTGGCGCAGTCAGTATTAGAAATATATTATGTTCACCTCAGATTCGGCCTACAGAATGAGGAATGGAACACTGACAGTGAGCATTTGTATGCTCGGGGCCCTTGAAAGGGAAATATGAAAAAAATAATAATAATAATAAAGTAACATCTGGTTCCACATCCTGATTTACATAGAAATAACGCAGAATTTATGTTCCGGAAATGGGTTTATTGTAAATTCACCCTGAGAAAGAGGTAAATATGAATGGATATAAAAAAAGTGGAAGAGATTTCAAAACTGTAACCAAAGAATGACCTTGTGGGCACGCATTGTCTGCGTTATTGCATTCAGACCCCCAGCCCTGTACAGGAAAATCTCAATTTTCATTTAGACTGATCTGGAGGGTTCAATAAAAAAAGATATGGGACTTTATGTCTGCTGCATATCAATTTACCGGGTACAGGGTAGGCAGGAAGAGGACCTGCCATTTCAGGGCAGACATACATATATTTTAAAGGAGACCTTCCATTCCAAACAGAAGTTCTGTTTTTTTCAGGGCCTCCCACCTACATAAATGGATTGAGAAAGCCATTCGTACACAGATAGATCACCAATAGATAAAAAAAAAACACTTACCTCAACCCTGGCCTGCTATGCTTCCAGGAGACACGAGTGATGTCATAGTGCTATCCTTCTGCGCTCCAGTCCATTGCAAAAGTGCATTCTCACAGGATTTTGAGTGCTCAGCTAGCCCAGGCGGAAGTGGTAAGGCGTGATGATGGCACCCCTGCCTCCTGGGCCAAGGTATATAATTATTTTTCTGGGTGATCTGTTTTTTTGCAAATGCATTTTAAAAGCCATTTGTTTCGGGGGGGGGGGGGGGTGAAGGGGTTGCAAAAAAGCAGACCATTAACTTGGCATGGAAGGTTTGCAAATAGCAAGGAGGATGTGTACAGTGCAAGGACCTGTATCCACCAATCAGATCTCACCTTCTGTTCAGTGTTAAAAGATGCTGCACATGCAGCAAAAAGTGACTTAGCACAGAGAACGGGACTCAGTACCCTTATTAAAGCTGAACTCTAAGATAAGGACATAGTCTAAAAGTATGATTCAAGTGTATACTTACTTGAATCTTAGTGTGCTTTGTATATTTCTTCCAGATCTGTGCAGTAATGGAATATAAAACTTCATCTCTGTGCATGGTCTATGAGCAAGGTTCAAGCCGAAACGTGTTAACAATAATGGATTCTGTCATTGCTGTGTTGCTCCAATAAATGTTTTCTAATGAAGAAGCTATCAAGTTGCCGAATCCTGTGTGTTATAGATCTGCAGTGATTGTTTCAACCAGAGCACCTAGACTCTGCTCACATACCTTTACAACATAGCAGTAGAGCTTGAGTGAGTTCTGTTGCCATAATTTCTAAAGTTGTTTTCAATCTTTATACATTTGCAGATTTCACAAAAAAAAACAAAAAAAAAAAACATAGTGATCCTGCCATGAAAGTCCTTGTTCAGGCACTTCCTGGTATAGGGTGACAACCATCTCACAGTTGTGCTCCTGTGTTGCCACTCCGTTACATGTGCCCCTGGTGTAGAAATACAAGCAGCTGTGTTAAGACACACTGCCTAGGCAAGAGGCAGGCGGGAGTGCATATAGGCAGGAAATGTTCTTGGGTTCTCATCATGCCACACGATTTTCTGTTAGAGACCCCAAGTAGTCGTTTTTAACACACATGGCAGGCACAGTTCATCATTGTCACTGCTGAGTAGTGCAATGCAGCTATTGCTGGATTGCATGTAGACAAGCAGTGCCTGCAAAGAGTCTGCTGGAGATCTGCTGCACTGAGCTACTACAACAGAAGTAAAAAAGGTAAAAAGTATTCAATGAAAAATACCAACATGCCAATAGCTTATAATATACAATGCTTTGTCAAAATAAATGTTTTTCACATGTCATCTGAAGGTTACCCACTCACTGCTAAGACCAAATTAAAATTTTGGCCAGTGTTCCACTTTAACCTGCCTCCCTGCAGTAATGTAATGAGGTTTTGAGCAAACCACTGACACCATATCTAGAGAAGTCGTGAGTTCTCATCTAATGACAGCTGTGAACATGTTTGAGATTTCCTATTTCCTTCTTTCCCCTGACTCCCCCTTTGATCTGCTCCTGTAAACACAGTAAATAGACGCAGCAGACCGTCGGCTCCTTGTTATGACAGTTTGCAGATCTTTTTTTAAGTCTGTTGAAGTTGAAAAAAGATTGCATGACAGATTTTATTGAAAGTAAGTAATTGAAAAGCTTGTCGATGTTGCCCACATGCGGATATATGTACGAGTGTGTTTGATCCTGGCTCGTTTTCTGATGGAACGCAGTTTTTATTGGGTACATCTCATGAGCAGGCCTGATACAAAGGCGTACAGTATGTGTGTGCTTGCCTGCAGCGTTTGGTGGTCTGGCTATTTTCCAGGCACCATGGGCTACTAGAAAAAAAAAAAACATTTACTATTTTCCTTTTCTGACTAGCCACAACATTTGTTGCACTGAGCTTACTGCATACAGCACAAAAAAAGATAGTCTCAGTCTTTTACATGTTACAAAGAGTCTTCTAGAAAAAAAAATAGCTCACTTTTAATTAAGCCAGCACCCCCACAACTATTACTTCATTTTTTTAATCTTTATGAAATCCCCCAGGGGACAAGGTGCATGATCCTTACCTCCTTGTGCATTAAAAACACATTTTAACTTCTGTTTGTGCTTTAGCTCCACCCCAGATTGAAGCCCAATTTATGGGCATTCCTATGGGGGAACTAAAGCCCAGCACTGTAGTCATGGCCTCTTTTCCAATATTCTTACTGTGTATGTTTACTGCAGGGGCTAGTAATCATACACTGCACTGCAGCGCTGCTGATCCTTGGCTTGGTTTGTGAATGGAACTGATCCTGCCCCCTGGTGTTCTGAATAGCAGCGCTCGTCTCTAGCGCATGCCTGCTGCCAGAGTCGAGTGCTATCTATCAACCCTCATTAAAAGTATTTTAAGCATTTCTCTTCATGGGCTACTATAAAAACCATTTGCTATTTTCTTTTGCTGACTAGCCACAAAATCTGTTGCACTGAGCTTACTGCATGCAGCACAAAGAAAGACAGTTTTAGTCTGTTACATGTTACAAAGAGTCTCCTAGAAAAACCTAGTTCACTTTTAAGCCAGCACCCACACAACTTGAAGTAGCACTTCAATTTTTCATTAATTCCCCAGGGGGGGGACTGGGTACATATAGCGCTTGCTCCCATTCTGATCCTTACCCATTTGTGCATTAAAACACCTTTTTACTTCTGTTCGTGCTGTAGCTCCACCCCAGACTAAAGCCCAATTTATGGACATTCCTATGGAGGAGCTAAAGCTCAACACTGTAGTCACCGACCCCTTTCTAATATTCTCACTGTGTATTTTTGCTGTAGGGGCTAGTAAACATACACTGCACTGCAGTACTGCTGATCTTTAGCAAATCTTTAATTTGTGAATGGAGCTGACCTTGCCCCCTGGTGTTCTAAATAGTAGCACTTGTCTCCAGCACATGCCTGCTGCCAGAGAGGAGCGCTATCAATTATACCTCATTAGGCATTCGTCTACTTGCTAGAAGAGTGGTCTGACAGCGGTGGAAAGAGGGGGTGCAAGCTGTCTGACCATGCTGCTCAGCAACCAAAGGGCAGACTGGAATAGGACTAAGTGCTACTTGAACTTTGTTCATTGAGAGTTAAAATATAGAGTTAAAATAAATAGTGATACTTCTTAATACCCCGCTGACGAAGTCTATGACGCAACGCGTACGGGGGAGAAGCCTGCACGTCATCCTCCTGATTCCCGGAGACCACAGGCAGCGTTTGATGCTTTGATAGTCTGCACTGCTGAAGTGCTTTAAAATGTAAGTGTGATTTCATCATTTATGTGTAATAAATAGCCCTAAAATCAGAGAGCACTAGATCTTGTTTTTATTTTATACACCAATGCCATATTAACCTGGAGGGAGTATCAGGAGGCAGTGATGGGAAGGCGAACCAGACTACAGTTATTATCCCAGAGTGTGTATTGACTCTCAGGAGTCTGTTTCTAAGGTGAGCTGCTAATCTGTCACTAGTCACTAGGAGCACCTGGAGTGAAGCATGCAGCACTTTTGATCACGTTTATGGATGAAGATTTTAGATTTCATTTAGTCACTATTTTCACTGTGAATTGGGACTATTAATATTGATTTCATAATCACGGCTCACTAATTTATTTATCACTTTGATATCACAGTTGATGGACTGATTTATAGTTATTGTGATAATATTTCGGACACATAACATATATATTTATCTTCAATGATTGACTTGGCGCAGCAATATTATTTACTTTAAGATTTCACAGGTGTTTTTGTGTTTGGCACTGATTGTTTGCAGCCTTGTGCACAAGAATTTTGTATGATTTTTTGCTTTTTTGTTTATTTTGGGCCTGCGCTGATCATTTTAATTTACATATTACTTCTTAATACTAACCTTCCCTCAGCTTCCCTTTCACTTTGATTACCCCTGGGAGAAGCGCAAGTTCGTGGTCATTAACCAAGCATGCAGATTTCTCTTTGTTCCCAAAGACGAACAGAGCAGCAAGGGGGAAACGGAAATATATGCAGAAGGAAAGCCTGGAATACAAGTGATCCTACTGCTTTGCCCCTCATGGGTCATTTACCCACTTTCTGTGAGCCTGGGTTGTCTTTGACACACACGACACGTCAGCACGCTGTTTGGACTTACAATGGATGCTTTTTTTTCGAGCTACAGCAAATGTTACAATCTACATACTGGCTTCCCACAATGCAAAGTGAATTACTAATTGTTGATGGAAAAGGCTTGACTGATAAATAAAATAACTTTGTGTATAATAGCTAGCATCATTTTCAACACAGTCTGAGAATGAAAACCTTCAGCATAAATTAAAAAAAAAGCATAAAAGCATACAAGCATTGTAAGGGTTATCATTAAAATGCGTGGTATTAAAGCCGTCGTAGATATCCAACATAATGTAGGCATATGTTCTGTCTGTACATGTTACCTACATAAGCAATTTTTTTTTAACTCTGTGCTGTGTCTTCCATCTTTTAATACTTATGATGCTCCTCTTTGGCCCACATACTTCTATTCCTTGAATCTATAAGACACTGCAATGGGAGTCTGAGAGCAGCGCAGTGACATCGACCATCACCCTCTTGGGCAAGGGATTATATTTTGAGAATTGCTTCCAGCCTTATTTGAAGCTGATTACACATGTTACAAACTGTAAAATCTCCTTTAGATTTAAAAATGATGTAGGGCAAAGGCAGACAAAAATCATATGTTTTTATGGAATCTTAGCGGTTATAAATCCATACATACCCAGTGCAGTGACTAGCCTCAGATGATACACAGAGATGAAGCAAATCCTACTACATAAGTCGTACCTGTGTATCTGCAGCCCTTTCTCCTCTACATCACTTCAAAGTGAACAATTTATGCAGCATTTCTGAGCTCCAGCAGGCAGGGGGCGGGGATCTGATGTCACACACTGTACATCATAGACAGCTAAATATTATCTGAAACTTGAGTGGAGGGATAGGGCACACCACCATGCACTGCTGAGACTGTCAATCACATGCTCTGTAATGAGGGGGAAGGGGGAAGGGCTGTCTCCCTGGATTGCATTGTGTTGGGATAAATGATAAAAAGTGACTCATGCAGATAGCAAAGATAAGAGAAAACACCTCACCTTAGTCTAGCCTGTGCACCACAAACTAAACACTGCTGCAGGTAGAATGCTGTTCACTTTCAATAGAGTTCTACATCAAATGATAGTCACTCATAAAACTAAAAAATCAATAATGGGGTGACACTGGTGTATTAAAACACATGTTTTCCATTTGTGTGCTGTAGGAGGGTCCATCTGCAACATCTGTCCGCAGATCCTTCTAAAGCATCTAGGGTGAAGTTTTCAATCGCACGTCACTTTCCAAACACCTTTCCAATGTCACCCTAGGAAGTGTGTTATTATCAGACTCACTAGGTGAAAATAAAGGAAAACTTCCTTGGGAAAGAAGAAAATTAACGCTGCCACAAAATCTGGGCTGGTAAATTGCAATGTATTACATTTTTGTTTTTGGGTCTAAATACACAGGGGCTGATTTATGAGTCTTAAAGACGAATAGGCTGCTCACTTTGCAAGGGAAGTAACCCCAGAGCTTAATGAATGCGGTGAAGCTTAGAATACTCAATCGCGCAAATGAAACAGCATGAGTGGAAAATGAAAGTCAGCAGAGTTTCACCTCATTCACCAAGCTTGGGGGAATTTTTCTTGCAAAGTGTAACCTCCCCTACAAAGTAAACAATCTATTTGCCTTTATTAAGTCAACACCATAGAGACTTTCCCCAAACATCCTCTGGTAAAGAATCTTCCACGTCCATGTGTTTTAAATGATTGATTCTCCACCTGTTTGGTGAAAGTCACATTCACTGTCTTATAAATTAATCTAAAAGTTATCGCCTACTTCTGCCCTACTAAATACAAGGTGACATCCATTGCCTGATGAATGTTTCATATTCAGGTCATAAGTGGGTTTAAAACGGTTTGTTGCAACAATTAATTACAGCCTGTACAGCCTGAAGCAGATAGTTTGGTCAATACTGATGACACCAGGGATGAAATATTCCCCTGCATCATACGCGCCCCTTCCCTGGATAGATAGCTCCCCAGCCCATTGCTCGCTTACTCTGCTCCATGGCGGAAAAGCGATTTACAGCTGAATTGTGGTCAAACGCATCAGAGACCTTTCAGAAATCAATAAACATTGCCACACTTATTTTCAAGAGCTCTCTCTGTAACCCTAATTTCTAAAACATTAAAAGTTTTTGAAGGATTTATGATGTTTGCGTTCTTTGAACTCTCAATAGCAGATAGAATTTCAGGAGAAATATTGCGTGATCAGATTTATATTTATCTATATTTGAAGACAGATCAATATAGAGATAACTGGTTGGAAAGACAGACAGAAAGAAAAATATATAAGCATATTTTAAAAAATATAGTGATAGTTCATAAGATAGATGGATAGATAGATAGATAGATAGATAGATAGATAGATAGATAGATAGATAGATAGATAGATAGATAGATAGATAGATAGATAGATAGATAGATAGATAGATAGATACTTATCTTTAAATAAAAAAGAAGAGGAAGAGAAAGTACAAAGGGTGATTACGAAAGAGAAAGGAACACAGAGTAGGGAAAGAACTATATATATAAAAATGTATATATGTAAATTATTTTTACTACTTGTCCTGGATTCCTGGGGACAGTCCCCATTTTGAGGGGTCTGTCCCCAGTAAACGAGTATCCCCAGATATGGTAACCTTAATATACTGTATATATATCTCTTAATCAGGATATCTTCACTGGTGTGCTAATGCAAGTACAGCTAGGACTTTATAAGGTCTAGGTTGCAGAAACGGCAGCAGAGGGGTTTCTGTAATTTATTCTTGTGTTGTGGGAAAGTTAAAGTAACACAAAAAGCCATCAAAATTTGCAGAATTCCAATCACTTTTTTTATTATCTAGCTTCAATTTTTCTCTGCATTCTGCCCCTGGTTTAATTTATCCATACCACAAACTTGCCCATACCTGGACAGAACATTTCCTAACTTCTTAGACATCACCTTATTTGGCATCAGCAAAAATAAACCTGTTTTCCCAAAACAAATCTTGCTAGAGGAAATACAAATATATAAAAGACTTCAACCTGGGCCTGTGCACAGGAGAGAATCCTCTCCGTTTTATCTCATTGCCGCATTTCTGTGGTTGGGATTGAAAGCTAATTCTGCTCTTCCATCACAAACCTGCCATTAGAATGATTAATAGCTTTCAGATGTGATCAGGTAATAACAGATTAAAACATAAACAATAGAAGTGATGACACAGCAAACAAAAAAAGTCATTCTTTTTTTTATATGAAATAATTATAATTCATATTCTCAAATGAATAAAACTATAGAGCTCAGTGACAGAAAGGGGATAGTAAAACTGATTTAATGGAAGCACTGGAAGTGCTTTAAATGATAAGGCAGGAAGCATGGGTTTTATATAGGTTTGAATTATGTATATTGCGATTGGCCACCCTGAGCATCGGTAACACTGGGGTAAAAAGCACTCAAGTCCACATTTATATTATAGATTCTGGTATTTGAACATTATTTCCAAAGATACTTTTAAACTGAAATTTATAAGACTTACAATAGCACACAGTAAGACTGGTGTCACCTGGGTTGATCCTAATGCTGGGGAGACTTCACCATTGACCGCTCACCAGTCTTCATGGAATCGATCCCTTGATAGCAAGGGCAGGCCAAATCTATACAAAGCCTTCACCATCTAAGACCTCATGCACATGGATAGTGACAGTGTGAAAATATGCTGGGAGTATAAGACTCCCAGTGAATGACTGTATGAGGCCATACATAAATGTTGATTCTTCTGTGTGCTCGGTTTTACCTGCTTATGAGTGTGCGACCTGAGAAACGCATCAAACACATATGCATGGGTAAACTCTGTTCATTGGTGATTATATGGGTATGACCACGAGCAGCCTTTTTACTTCTATGGCGAGCTGTACGTGGCACCTACATTTCTGCGGTTGTGGGAAAAAACCTGTAACTTTATGCCCAGCATATTTTTAACCTCCCACTGTTTATGTGCATTCAGCCTAAAGAATCAAACCTAGTCCCTACCCTTTAAAACTTAAAAGGGGAATCCCGGCTTTTAAATTGTTGTTCCAAATATTGCTATTTAGTCATCAGCTCTTGACTAGGGTAATAAAGGTGTTTTTTCTCCACTCTGCTCGACCATCATTTTACTCCTTAGCCACTTTCAAGTAACTACACAAGACACCATCTTGGATTTTAATGGCCATAGCCGCCTTTTAGCAACAAATTGTATATATAATATGTTAACCAGAAATGCAGTGTAAATGGAGCCCCAAGGTCCTAGTAGGTATCCATATAGGAAAGTACCTGCGTCACGTAAAGGTGGCCCTCCAGCCACAAAACCACGACTCAGAGACAAAAATCAAACCGCAGAAACAACCATGCCAAATACTGGAAGCCGTACCTCAGACAGGTCCTTATAATGTACATTTGTGCCCAATAAAAACCTAACAGGACCTTGTACCCTGTCAGCTGCAGTAATACAAACACTAATAACAAAACGGCTGAGCAATCAGCTTGAGCCAACAAACCAAAGTAGTGAATAAAAGGAGGGAGGAAGGGTCGTTAGTTTTCCCCAGCACAGCCCCCATCTGATTAAGGACCTACCCAGACCCTCCTGCTGACTACCCCCTGATGCCCTACCTGCTCACAACCTGACCACCAATCTGGTAAGTCCTTGACCACTTTTTTTCTTTTAAACTCAAGAAAACTCCTCCTGGACCCAAACCCCCGTAACTCCTGTCATGCCAACCCTCTGTCTGTGTTTTCTATTCTCTTTTACTTGTGGCCTAATTTTGCTGTTGTTATGGACAGTATTTTCTATACCTACTTTATTTCTGTCATGCAAGAAAAAACATAAAGATCAGTAAAGTGTTTCTGTGGCTAGACCTGAAAGAATGCTGCTAGAAGAGACACTGCTCTGCTTGAGCTCTCTGTCCACCATCATGCAGGAACGGCAAACACTAAAGGGTTATTTTTTATAGAGGGCCTACATAATGAAAAGTTATCATTTGCAGTATGTGGGTCCATTTTGTACTAATTATCTGTATGTTCAAGAGGAGTGTTGACAATGCACAGCTAAAGCAGGAAACAGATGCGCTTTTCAGCTATTCTTCACTAGGATGTGTTTTATCTATTTTTAGGTTTTTTTTTAAGTTTGCTATCCCTTTGCTGCATTAGGTAACACGTTCTACAAAGTGTGCAATTTATGTACTATACAAGCTGTAAGAAAACAAAAACCAAAGAACAGCTGGTCCCGTCCAGTTCTTCTTATTGTACTTTCTGCTTAATAATCTTATTTTCCACATTGCTTGCTTATATGCAAGATAAGATTCTGTGCACTCCTTCGGTGGACGTTCAGCCTATATAAACTTGTGGTTAACTTTTCACAGTTCTCAGCAACAAAACAGCCCATTGTACTGTATGTCCCATTAAGAATAATGCACTTCTGATAGACTAGCATTACATCTATTGCAGAGAGCTTACTGTCTGCTGAATGCTGGATCTGTCAATAGGGGGAGATCTCCACTTCAAAAACCTAAAGTGAAACTAAACTCCACAAAACACCTCCATCCTCAGGTTACATTTCTCACCAGTCACTGTCATCTTCTGCCTGGGCTACTACTGGGGTCGGGTTTTGGGTTTTTGGTTTTTGTCTGGTTGGGGGAAATAACGTGATTGCTGTGCATGCGTAGCTCAGTGCACAAAATAAATTGAAGACTGCAAGGTAGGTGTTTTATTGTAGAAGAGACAAAGCATGTCTCATCTGCAAAAAAGAGCTGCCCACCTGCAATTTTAAATCATAGATTTAGTTCCACTTCAATGTACTGTTCTCCATTGGTTCTCCTTTGGAACAGGATTGTAAGCTCCTATGAGCAGGATCCTTCTAACCCTCTTGTCTTGCATTTTATTTTATTTGTAACTGTACTATCACCTTTTATTTTGTAAAGTGCTGCTCAAACCGTTAGCACTATATAAATCCTAAATATTAATATTAAAGTGAAAGTCCGGGCTAGTCCGGGAATAACAGAAACTTGGCTCAACCCCTCACATGACTGGCTGGCCAATATCCAAGGGTATTCTGTGTATCGGAAGGACAGGGTAGGAAAAAGAGGCGGCGGGGTATGTCTCTATGTCAAGAATAATGTAAGGGTGATAGAGAGGAGTGATATTATGGAAGGGATGATTACGGAGTTAGAATCTGTGTGGGTAGAACTCCATAGGGAAAATGTAAAAGGGAAAAGTATTTGTGGGGGTTTGTTATAGACCCCCAAGCCAATGCATTCTATGCATTAAGGTAAAAAAAACCTTTTAAATGTTGCTCCCCTCCAGCCCCCTAAATACTTACCTCAGCCCGATCTCGATCCAGAACTTTTCCTGAGAGCAGCGGCACTCTCCTCTCTTTCCTTACTGGACATGGAGGCAGCAGCAGGAGCCATTAGCTTCTGCCAATCAAATTTAGTGAGGAGGGAGCAGAGGGTGGGGTTGAGTTTGGCTGTGTGTCTGTCGACACACACAGCCCGGCCTGGTAGCGGGCTTACAGAGTCTGCTTCCATAGCAAGCACTTGCTATGGGGGCAGACACTGAAGAGGAACAGCGGACAGCGCCAGCGGAGGACCCAGGAGGAGGTTCAAGTACCAATACTATTTCACAGAGCATGTAAATATAACGTTTGTTATTTTCATTTAAAAAAAATAATGTTTAGTAGTGCTTTAATTTTTTCCTGTGGACAGAAGTTCAGGAAAGCCGCATTGAAAGTTGCACCCCACAAGTGCTGAGATAAGAGTTTTAACATTTTCTTGTGCTCAATGTGTTAGGCTAAAAAAGGTCAGGATTTTATACAACATTAAGTGTATCTCCGGTCAAAACATTTTATTGTTTTTCAGTTCTCTCTTTTCTCTCAAGTCTATAGAAAGAAATGAAACTTGGCAGTTTTACTACACTGCTCAAAAAAAATTAAAGGAACACTTTCTAACCAGAGTGTAGCACCAAGTCAATTAATGTCAATTAAACTCCTGGGATACTGATATGGTCAGTTAAGTAGCAGAGGGGGTTGTTAATCAGTTTCAGCTGTTTTGGTGTTAAATAAATTAACAACAGGTGCACTAGATGGGCAACAATTAGACAAACTCCAAAACAGGAATGGTTTTACAGGTGAAGGCCACAGACATTTTTTTTACCTACTCATCGTTTCTGACTGTTTTTCACTAGTTTTGCATTTGGCTAGGGTCAATGTCACTACTAGTAGCATGAGGCAATATCTGGACCCTATAGAGGTTGCCCAGGCAGTCCAACTCCTTCAGAATGGCACATGAATATGTACCATTACCGGAAGGTTTTCTGTGTCTCCCAGCACACTATCAAGAGCATGGAGGAGATTTAAGGAGACAAACAGTTACTCTAGGGGAGCTGGAAAGGGCCGTAGAAGGTACTTAACCCATCAACAGGACCAGTATCTGCTCCTTTGTGCAAGCAGGAACAGGATGAGCACTGCCAGAGCCCTAAAAAATTACCTCCAGCGGGCCACTGGTGTGAATGTCTCTGACCAAACAATCAGAAACAGACTTCATGAAGGTGGTCTGAGGGCCCGATGCCCTTTAGTGGGCCCTGTGCTCACTGCCCTGCACTGTGGAGCTCAATTGGCATTTGCAATTGAACACCAGAATTGGCAGGTCCACCACTGGCGCTCTGTGCTTTTTACAGATAAGAGCAGGTTCACCCTGAGCACGTGACAGACGTGAAAGGGTCTGGAGAAGCCATCAAGAATGTTATGCTGCCTGTACCATCGTTCAGCATGATCAGTTTGGTGGTGGGTCAGTGATGGTCTGGGGAGGCATATCCATGGAGGGACGCACAGACCTCTACAGGCTAGACAATGGCACCCTGACTACCATTAGGTATCAGGATGAACTCCTTGAACCCAGTGTCAGATCCCACACTGGTGCAGTAGGTACTGGGCTACTACTGGTGCACGACAATGCCCGGCCTCATGTGGCGAAAGTATGCAGCCAGTTCCTGGAGGATTAAGGAATTGATATCAATGAATGGCCCCCATGCTCGCCTGACCTAAATCCAATAGAACATCTCTGGGACAATATGTTTTAGTCCATCCGACGCCGCCAGGTTGCACCTCAGTCTGTTCAGGAGCTCAGTGATGCCCTGGTCTAGGTCTGGGAGGAAATACTCCAGGACACCATCCGTCGTGTCATTTGGAGCATGCCCCAATGTTGTCAGGCATGCATACAAGCACATGGGGGCCATACAAACATACCATTTTGAGTTGCTGGAATTTCAGCAAAATAGACTAGCCTGCTACATCATTTATTCCACATTGATTTTGAATTCAGCCCCCTATAGGTTGATTATTTTCATCAACTGAAGTGGCATACTTTCCTTCCTAACACATAACCCAGTCCATATCAGTATAGACATCCAGCATGAAATTGTTTCCCCATTGAGATCCGATGTGTTTTTAAAGTGTTCCTTTAACTTTTTTGAGCAGTGTATATAAACTTAGGATTCTAATTTTAATACCTTATGTACTGTGTATGCTTTACCTTACTATTATAAATGCAACTTTACTTTTGAATGTACAGCTTACCATATAGAGTATGTAGGCCACAAATCTCAGTCTGCAGTGCCCCCCACAGTGTTCTCTGCATAACACTGCAGAAAATATGACTTTGACAGGTGACTAAGCTCTCCTCTTCCAGACATTAAAAACATTTTTTTTTTTTTTTTTTAAATACCTCTGCATTTTAAATAGGTTTCATGCAACATTAGAGTGCTGGCTATTCACCATGGTTCTGCTGCCAGAAACAGGTATCCTGCAAAAAGGCAATGTAAAGTATTCCTAACGAGATCTGTGCTTGGGAAACCTACCAATAAATCATCCTTAATCCCAGTTAACCCAAATGCCATTTTGGTTACATAATATTGTCAAGTTTAGAGTGAAACTAAAACTGTTGTTATAAAAGTAAAAGCTTTTACTCTGTAAAGTTTGGCCGCATGCCTCAACACCTTATTCCCATTCTCTATCGGTCAGTGAGGCCCTTAAACACATTCAAACCCTAAATAAATAAGCTCATGAGGAGGGGAAGGGACCAAACCCAAATTCAATGCATAAGTCCAGGATCAAGGTCCTTTTTCCACATCACCGCCTGATCAATGTGGACAATGTGGACCTCTCCTATCTCCAGACAAAGATTGAAGTTCCTGCTTAGCAGAAACACAAGATCTCCATCTTCTCCCCTGACAAAATGGCAACCTGCCTTGTTTACATAGGCAGACCACCATTCTGCTTCTCTCGAGAACAATCATGGGTGGCTGGCGGACATCGGGTCCGCCGGACTTGCTGATTGGTTTCCCTCTCTCCAATTACTGCGTGATCGGGTCTCCAGCGGCACGCGCGTGCACCACCTAGAGGCTATTGCACGAAATTACATACAGGTACGCGATTTTGCCAACACAGCCAGCCTGCCGCAGTAAATGTACGTGCCAGACATCCCCCTTCCATTCTTTACAATGCAAGTCTGTTATTCATCTTTGCCAGCATAGAACACTGGAGTGTAGAAACTGAAATCTGTGACTGGTAGAAAATCAGATTTGAATGCATTTCTAAAAAAAAAAAAAAATAGTCACAAATCATACTATGGTGGGACACAGACCTAAAAGATATACGTACAAATGTGTGTTATAACTGTTGCAGTTTCAACTATACTGGCAACATAAATGTAGTAGGTCCCCAGCTGGCCAAATATTGAATCCTAATCATCAAGACAGTATCTTCCACATAGTGGCATAAATGGCAGCACCAACAGAGACACAGATGACAACAATAACCTGAGAGAAGACATAAAACATCTTTATACTATCTAAAACATTAAAAAGCTGACTGTAGTTCCATTTTAATATGACCCACCAAGATAAAGACTGGACAACCTTGTGCTAGAACATCTCTTGGTGAAGAATTATTTATAAATCAGTTTATATGACCAGCTTCTAACACAACACAACAGACATTCATATAGTTATTCACTAAGTCACATTAACTTTGAAAGAGTTTGACATTTTCGATTATTTCTGAAAATAAAAGACATTACAACAGACCACCACACAATTCAATCAGATTTAATCAAGCAGTGCGGCTTTCTGGCTGTCACCCAGTCATTTCTTGAGGCGAGGATCGAGAATGTGAGTTCACCACAAAGCACATGACAGAATTGGAACCAGTCGAGAGCCATTAAGTCAAGTTGAAATGCTCAGAGGCAATTGTCCTTGGTGATTATTGGTGGGAGAGCGCCAGCCTAATTGCAGCCATCTATCCAACGGTTCTCAAGATGAGATGGTGTGATACAGTCCATGAAGGGAAAATTGGCCTGTTGAGAAGTGGAGCAGGATTCTTGACAAAGATATGAACTTTTTCTATAACATTTGCTGATGACTTACGTCCAAGACCTATACAAAATGGCTTCTCCTCTTTAGTCCTCAAGGGCACCTAAGAGTGCAATTTGCTGGCTGTTATCAGAGATAGTTTTTCCACAAAGTCTTGAAAGAAAACTCTTAGAAAATACATCAAGAGAGGATAAAAGAAAGGACTCTCTAGACCTATCATCATGTCTTATTTGTCATTGTTTTTCTTGTGATTCCTAATAAAAAAACATCAATAAACCATCCTTCA